>NW_026516259.1:0-300295 GCF_025602895.1 Polychytrium aggregatum
CGTGGCCGACAACATGGATGCTGCCACCAAGGCCATGGTCCAGAAGATCGCCAAGTCCAATGTGGCAATCAGCCGTGCCACGGAGCAGCTCCGCAAGTCTGTTGCCAACAAGACTGCCACCCCCAAGACCCAGTCCCCCGGTTCCAAGACCCAGTCCTCCGGCTCCCTCCCTGGCTCTGCCCCTGTTTCCGCCCCGTCTCCCTCGTACAAGGCCGCTCTCTTGAAGAACGTTCGGGAGGCCGAGAGCCGTGTCGGCCGCATGTCCGAGGCCAGCCAGCTCGACGAATGGAAGAGGATGCTGACCACCGGCCGAATGCCAGGCTCCTCCAAGCCGATCCAGCCCAACCAGCACCGCCAGCCAGTCCTTGTCCCCGGGACGGTCGCCAACTCTGAGCTCCGGAACGACAAGTTCAGGGAGGCCGTCACCAACATGGACTGGCTGTACGTCGAGGGCATCCGCTGTGGCGACCTCGGCAGTGTCCGCCGCAACCTCAAGCGATGCGGCATCGACACCAGGGAGTTGGCCGAGATCAACTTCCCTGAGGCCACGGTCATGGAGGTCCTTGTCCGCGACAAATCCAACAAGGCCGACCTTGGTGCCCGTCTGGAGTCGCTGTCGTCCACACATGGCAGGGTCAGGGTCGTACCGGCCTACGACGTCATCCATGGTCTCAAGCACCATGGACTGGCCCTGTCCCGATCCGATGCCATCAAGAACTTTATGGCAAAGTCCCTCCGCCAGGCAGCCAAGGCCAAGACCGCCCCTGTCCGCCGCTGCATCCAGATGCGCATCCCCGAGGAGTACCGCGACGAGTACGACTCGCTCCTCAAGAAGGCCCTATCCGGCAAGGAGGTCAAGCGGGCGGACATCACCGCCGTCCCCAAGGTCCCTGGTTCTGCCGCTGCCGCTGCCTCGTCGTCTGCCTCTGCCGCTGCCGCTACCGCTGCCCCTGCCGTTGTCGTTGCTGTCGCTGCTGCTGCTGCCCCCGCCGCTGGTGCCTCGTCAAAGCCCAGCAAGCCTCACCCCGCCTACAGAGTCCCGCTGTCCGTCATGGACACTGACTCTGAAGGAGAGGGCCCCCGGGCCAGCAGCAGCGCTGCACGACTCCAATGAATCCACACCCCTCGCAGGGAGGCGGCAGGGCCCAGACATCCCTGACCGTCGCTTCCTTCAATGTCTGTGGCATCAACGTCAACGACGTTGAACTCAAGAACCTCATCGACACCAACGACATCGACTTTGTCGGTGTCCAAGAAACCCTCGCCGACCTCGAACCCCGCAGCCCTCTCTGTGGCTATGCCGTCAAGGTCCCTGGTCCCCGTTGCCGCGCCGGTAGAGGCATCGCCATCCTCTACAACCCGGCCAGGATCGACCCGCACGACTTCACCAACATTGAAGTCAGCGACAAGGGCGACGCCATGTGGGTGACATACAAACACGTCATCCACATCGGCAACTTCTACCTGTCCCCGAGCCTCAAGCTGGACGACTACCGCGAGGCCCTCCAGTCGATCCACACCAAGGCCGCCCTCCCCGACGCCCAGGTCATTGTGGTGGGTGACTTCAATGCCCACCTCAGTGCCCTGAGCGGACTGCCCACGCCGCTCCGTGGCAGGGAGAAGATCCTCGAGGACACTGTCTCCCGCGCCGGTCTCCGCGTTGTGCCTCCAGCTGTGATCCCGACCCACACCCGGCAGCGGGGTCCCAGCTGGACAACGATCGACTACATCTTTGTGTCGCATCGCCAGGCCAACAACGACCCGCTGCTGCAGGTCGACACTGCCGGTGCCTTCCGTGGCCAGTCCGACCACTTCCCCATCTGGGCGACTCTGCGGGTACAGCCAAAGTACTACCCAAAGGTCGACCAATGGCAGTGGAAGATCGCCCAGCTCGAGGATCCTGCCGTCCGCGCCCAGTACCTCTTGGCGCTGCTGGACGAGCGCGAACGCGGTCTGCAGCGCATCCAGGCTGCACTCCGGCCAATCTCAAGGGGATCGGTCATTCCGATCTCGGAGAGTGCGGCCCAGGACTGCATCGACCGCGCCTGGTCCATCATGATCGCCCTGATCACCACCGCTGCCGACTCCACCATCGGCAAGGCTTCCATCAAGACCGTCTGGAAGGACCCGGCCCTGATCCCCGAGATGCGGCAGCTTCGCGAGAGGCGCCGCGATCTCATCTACCAGCTCAAGTTGCCCGGGCTCTCCCTCCGCGTCGCCGAGGACAAGCGCGCCGAACTCCGCGCTGTCCGCAAACAAGAAAAGAACCTCATCGTCCAGTCCCGCCGAGCAGCCGAGACCCTGGCCATGAACAAGCTGCACTCCCTCAACGCTTCCGAGGTCGCCAAGTCCCTGGCCGCCATGAAGAAGCGCAAGGAGCTCGACGACGCCTTCCACTTTGACAACTCGGACGAGGCCCTCGAGCGACTTGTGGTCCACTACGGCAAGGTCTCCTCGCACTCCCAGGACACCCCCGGTGCCGCCTTTGACCGGACCGTCGGCCCAAGACCCCTGGACACTGTTCCGCGCCTGCTCCCCGAGGACCGCTCCATTCCCCGATTGTCGTCGGACGAGGTGGCCGATGCCATCGTCAAGTCCCCCAAGCGCAAGTCTTCCGGCCCGGACAAGATCAAGGCCGAGATGCTGCACCCTGTCGCTCCCGTGGTCGCTCCCTGGCTCCGGGCCATCCTGCTGGCCGCCCTCAAGGCCTCCGTCGTCCCGACCGAGTGGAACACTGTCCTGATCCACCCGGTCTACAAGAACAAGGGTTCGATCCTCGATCCGGCCATGTACCGGCCCATCGGGTTGACCCAGGTCCTCCGCAAGATCGCCGAGCGAGTCCTGCTGCCGTTCCTCACCCGCGAGATCGGCATCATGGACATTGCCCAGGGAGGCTTCCGCCCGGACCGAGGCACCCTCGACCAGGTGTACTCGCTCGACGCTCTTGTCCGCATGAACAAGATCCGCGACGACGAGTACAGCCTGGTCTTCCTCGACATCAAGGCCGCCTACGACACTGTCTGGCGGGAGCGCCTCTGGGACAAGATCGCCACCCGAGGTGCTGGTCCGGTCGCCGTCGGGGTCCTCAGGGCCATGTTCGACCGCACTCTTGTCCGCGTCGCCAGCAAGGGCCGCACGTCGCAGCCTGTGTGGCTGCAGAAGGGTCTCATCCAAGGCTCGGTCCTGAGTCCCCTTCTGTTCAGTGCCCACATTGACGACCTGCCTGGACTGCTCCGAGCCGAGGACGGACTTGTGCTTGCCTCGAGTCGCCACCACCGTCTCCGGGTCAACTCGCTCTGGTTTGCCGATGACGGTGTCCTCATCTGTCCGGCTGGCCGCACCCAGGCCATGCTGGATATCTGCGAACGCCACAGCATCGACAACCGGTACCGCTTCTCGCCTCCCAAGTGCGAGGTGCTGTACTCGGCCTGCAACGTCGACCAGCTCCATCCCGCCAAGCTGTACGGCACCGAGCTGCCCAAGGTCCTCCAGTTCCGCTACCTCGGTGTCATGGTCGACATTGACGGATTCCGCCCGGACCTCCAGTTCGACAAGCTCCTCCGCAAGGTCCACATGGTCACCGACACCGTGGTTGGACTCGGCATCACCCTCGGCAAGGTCTCGGCCAAGACCATCACCCAGGTCTACAAGACCTTTGTGCGGCCGACCCTCGAATACGGGATGGCCATGGACATCCCCGACCCAGCTCTGCGCGACCGCCTCGACGACGCCCAGATGACGGCCCTCCGCACCATGTTCCGCGTCGGCCCCGGCACTCCCGTCGGTGCCATGCACCTCAACTGCGGCCTTCCCAAGATGTCGGTCCGTGTCAAGATGCTGGCCCTGCAGAACTGGGCCCGCTGGGACGACCAAGTCTCTGACGGCGACAAGATGCTGTCGATGATCCTGCGCAACAAGATCATTGCGCCCTACCACCCCGACCAGTTCCTCGGCCAAGGAGTCCGAGCCGATCCGCACTGGGCCATGGTGGTCCGCCGACAAGAGGCCGACCACTCCCTCACGGCCACGGAGATCTACCGAGGCAAGACCCGACACCAGCCGCCGCCGCCCGGACCGCCCCGACCCCAGCCCGTCCCGATCAAGACCCTCATCTTCGAGGACCACATGAAGAACGGCTTCGACCGCTCCAAGCAGCTCACCGCCGCCTGCACCCCGTCGACCAAGATGTCGGGACTCTGGGAGGCTCGCGGGTACCAAGGATCCATGATCATGCTCATGTTCATGGTCCGATGGCGACTCGGTGCTCTCCCAGGCCACTTCAGATTTGGCTACCGCAAGTGCAAGAACCTGGCTCGACACGGATCCGGGATCGACTTGACCAGGACCCACGCACAGCAGTGTGTGGATCCGCATCAAGTCCTGGTCCGCAAGGTCGCAGCCCTCAAGACGGCCCACCCGACTTGGGTGGAAAGTGGTATAGCCGGAGTGGGACCAGTGGACAAGCTGCTGGACCTGCTCAGTTTCGATCGCACTCCCCCTCGCAGTCGCACCCCTCCCGCACTTGGATCACTTGCTGCTCATGTACCCGCTCCCCGCACTGCCTTCCGAGCATTCGCACTTGGTGCACACCCAGCACCACCACCCACTCCCACACCAGTGTAGTCCCACCCTTGCAGTCTCTCCCTGCACCCTCATCACAGCGTAGTATAGTGGTCAGCACTTGTCATTCCTCCACCCCGACCCCCCCTCGATCCTGCTGTTCCCTTGTGGGAACTGCTCGAAAATGTGTTCACCCGCTTGGTCTCAGACCTTGTGGGCAGCTGAGGCAGCACTAGGCTGCAACAGGAGTAAATAGGCTTGCCTGTGTACTCAACGTGCCGGGGTACCACCTGTTGGACCTGATGGCTTGTCTTCTTGAATAAAGTTGACTATAGTAACAAAAAAAAAAAAAAACCTCTGTGCCTTCCAGAGTCCGATGCATGACGCAATCGGCCTTCGAGATAATGCCACCCTTACCCTGCCATCAGTGGGTGGGTAGTGGTATGCAGAGGAGGACACATGGCAATCTACTGACTCTATGACTAGTCAACCGCAAGTGCTCTGAGGAGTAGTCTCGACCTTGGGATCGTGGGAACTCCATGCTTTGGGGCAGACAGTGCATCCACGATGACGCATGCATGACTGGTGCATTGGCAATCGACTTGTCATGAACGGTGGATGAACCAATGGTCTTCGCCAGGGTTGAGACTCGGCGATGGATCATGGCATCTCCATGCACTTGTCTCATGGATGATGAGTCTGATGGGGCATCCCACATGCCATTCCGACCTCACACTCCGATCATCGGGTTCGTATCTCCCCCAAACCGACTCAGATTGGGGTATCCGAGGGCGTATCTGCCGTGGGAAAGCTGCGTCTGGGGTGTCATGGGATGTGAATTGCATCATCCATGCATCGTGGATGCGTAAGGTTTGGCCATGGATGGGGAGGGTATTGGTCATCGTCGATGCTGATTCGTGCGATATCGGTGCGCAGACTGTGACGTTGATCACGATGGTCGATCACGATGGCAGATAAGTCTGGTTGGGGCGATTCCCACGATCGTTGACGCTGGCGGCGATGCAGACTGGGAAACGATAAATACGGCAGCGAGGAAGACCAGCTTGACTGACATCGCCAATGCGAGTTTCGGATCGCCAACGCGGGATCGGATCGTGAAACACAGGTTCATCGCACATCGAGTTCTCTGCTCCTGCCGCACCTATCCTGCTCCTGCTGCACCTGTCCTGCTCTTGCTGCACCTGTCCTGCTCTTGCTGCACCTGTCCTGCTCTTGCTGCACCTGTCCTGCTCCTGCTGCACCTGTATTGCTCTTGCTGCACCGTGTGGCCTGCACCACACTGCTTTCACCTCTGTGTTTGTTCCAGCTCTGCCCCTCCAGTTCCCCGCCCTCGCTCCCACACTCCCTGTCCCCTTCCCCACTGCTGAGCGATGTCCAAGGACAGACCCCAGCAGTCCCTTCTCCCGGCCTCGACCATCGCTGTCGGCAGCTTGATCTTCAAGCGCAAGGAGCGACCCGTGGCCACCCCTTCCTCCCCCGCCAAGCGTCGCCTGTCCTTGCCCGACGCAATGACCATGCTCCCCAGGCCGGAGCATGACGAGCGTCTCCCCGAGTCCGAGTTCCCGTCCGTGTCCGTGCCCGAGTCCAGGCTCCCGGCCCCGCCCGAGTTCAGGTTCCCGGCCGAACCCGACTTTTCGTTCCCGCCCTTGGACCGCGCTGCCGCCCGTGCCGCCGTCGACATTGATGAACTGGAGGACATCAATGTCGAAGAAGACCTCAGCCCGGACCAAGAGCCTGACGCTGAGCCCTCGTCCTCCTGTGCCGACCAAGACCACCCTGCCGAGTCCCTGGCTCCCGTGTCCTCCTCCGCCGCTCCCCACCAAGACCACTGTGCCATGGACATTGTTGTCCAGCCCAGTGCCGACGTCGTCTCGGTTCCTTGGCGCGACGAGTTCTGGCGCAAGTGGCACGCCTCGTCCGACGTCGATGATCAGAAGGCTGCAACCCAGATCATCGACGTCACCAAGATGAACAACCAGCTGTGGATGGCCGTGACCGCCAAGCTGCAGTGCACTGTCCTGTGCCGCAAGTGCAAGCTCGCCTCGGCCGATCCCTGGATCGTCGTCAAGCACGGCAAGGACGAGCTCCAGCTCAAGTGTCCCCAGGCCCTCGAGGACGGACCCTGCCCCGGCCAGATGTCGGCCTTCCAGTTCTGGGCCCACATGAGCCGCACCACCAAGGAGTCCCGCAAGCTGTTTGTGGATGCGTTCTCGGACAAGTTCAAGGAGAACTTCCACACCAAGTGCGGCCTCAAGACCATGGACAAGCAGCGCGCCGTCCCCCGTGGTGCCTCTGAAGGCGCCCCTCGAGCAGCCCCTGCTTCCACTGCTGACCCCGTCGATCCAGCTCGTCGAGCTGTTGATGCTGTTGGCACTGCGTCCCCTGTCCCCAAGGCCAGGCCCGTCCTTCCGCCCCGACCCGTCGTCAAGGCCAAGACCCCTCCTCCGTCCCAGGCTCCCGTCCCTGCGATGAAACCCGAGGAGGCCCTCGCTATCCTCAAGCGAGAGGCTGACCGGGTGCAGTCCATCCTGTTCGAGGCACTCGTGGCCGACAACATGGATGCTGCCACCAAGGCCATGGTCCAGAAGATCGCCAAGTCCAATGTGGCAATCAGCCGTGCCACGGAGCAGCTCCGCAAGTCTGTTGCCAACAAGACTGCCACCCCCAAGACCCAGTCCCCCGGTTCCAAGACCCAGTCCTCCGGCTCCCTCCCTGGCTCTGCCCCTGTTTCCGCCCCGTCTCCCTCGTACAAGGCCGCTCTCTTGAAGAACGTTCGGGAGGCCGAGAGCCGTGTCGGCCGCATGTCCGAGGCCAGCCAGCTCGACGAATGGAAGAGGATGCTGACCACCGGCCGAATGCCAGGCTCCTCCAAGCCGATCCAGCCCAACCAGCACCGCCAGCCAGTCCTTGTCCCCGGGACGGTCGCCAACTCTGAGCTCCGGAACGACAAGTTCAGGGAGGCCGTCACCAACATGGACTGGCTGTACGTCGAGGGCATCCGCTGTGGCGACCTCGGCAGTGTCCGCCGCAACCTCAAGCGATGCGGCATCGACACCAGGGAGTTGGCCGAGATCAACTTCCCTGAGGCCACGGTCATGGAGGTCCTTGTCCGCGACAAATCCAACAAGGCCGACCTTGGTGCCCGTCTGGAGTCGCTGTCGTCCACACATGGCAGGGTCAGGGTCGTACCGGCCTACGACGTCATCCATGGTCTCAAGCACCATGGACTGGCCCTGTCCCGATCCGATGCCATCAAGAACTTTATGGCAAAGTCCCTCCGCCAGGCAGCCAAGGCCAAGACCGCCCCTGTCCGCCGCTGCATCCAGATGCGCATCCCCGAGGAGTACCGCGACGAGTACGACTCGCTCCTCAAGAAGGCCCTATCCGGCAAGGAGGTCAAGCGGGCGGACATCACCGCCGTCCCCAAGGTCCCTGGTTCTGCCGCTGCCGCTGCCTCGTCGTCTGCCTCTGCCGCTGCCGCTACCGCTGCCCCTGCCGTTGTCGTTGCTGTCGCTGCTGCTGCTGCCCCCGCCGCTGGTGCCTCGTCAAAGCCCAGCAAGCCTCACCCCGCCTACAGAGTCCCGCTGTCCGTCATGGACACTGACTCTGAAGGAGAGGGCCCCCGGGCCAGCAGCAGCGCTGCACGACTCCAATGAATCCACACCCCTCGCAGGGAGGCGGCAGGGCCCAGACATCCCTGACCGTCGCTTCCTTCAATGTCTGTGGCATCAACGTCAACGACGTTGAACTCAAGAACCTCATCGACACCAACGACATCGACTTTGTCGGTGTCCAAGAAACCCTCGCCGACCTCGAACCCCGCAGCCCTCTCTGTGGCTATGCCGTCAAGGTCCCTGGTCCCCGTTGCCGCGCCGGTAGAGGCATCGCCATCCTCTACAACCCGGCCAGGATCGACCCGCACGACTTCACCAACATTGAAGTCAGCGACAAGGGCGACGCCATGTGGGTGACATACAAACACGTCATCCACATCGGCAACTTCTACCTGTCCCCGAGCCTCAAGCTGGACGACTACCGCGAGGCCCTCCAGTCGATCCACACCAAGGCCGCCCTCCCCGACGCCCAGGTCATTGTGGTGGGTGACTTCAATGCCCACCTCAGTGCCCTGAGCGGACTGCCCACGCCGCTCCGTGGCAGGGAGAAGATCCTCGAGGACACTGTCTCCCGCGCCGGTCTCCGCGTTGTGCCTCCAGCTGTGATCCCGACCCACACCCGGCAGCGGGGTCCCAGCTGGACAACGATCGACTACATCTTTGTGTCGCATCGCCAGGCCAACAACGACCCGCTGCTGCAGGTCGACACTGCCGGTGCCTTCCGTGGCCAGTCCGACCACTTCCCCATCTGGGCGACTCTGCGGGTACAGCCAAAGTACTACCCAAAGGTCGACCAATGGCAGTGGAAGATCGCCCAGCTCGAGGATCCTGCCGTCCGCGCCCAGTACCTCTTGGCGCTGCTGGACGAGCGCGAACGCGGTCTGCAGCGCATCCAGGCTGCACTCCGGCCAATCTCAAGGGGATCGGTCATTCCGATCTCGGAGAGTGCGGCCCAGGACTGCATCGACCGCGCCTGGTCCATCATGATCGCCCTGATCACCACCGCTGCCGACTCCACCATCGGCAAGGCTTCCATCAAGACCGTCTGGAAGGACCCGGCCCTGATCCCCGAGATGCGGCAGCTTCGCGAGAGGCGCCGCGATCTCATCTACCAGCTCAAGTTGCCCGGGCTCTCCCTCCGCGTCGCCGAGGACAAGCGCGCCGAACTCCGCGCTGTCCGCAAACAAGAAAAGAACCTCATCGTCCAGTCCCGCCGAGCAGCCGAGACCCTGGCCATGAACAAGCTGCACTCCCTCAACGCTTCCGAGGTCGCCAAGTCCCTGGCCGCCATGAAGAAGCGCAAGGAGCTCGACGACGCCTTCCACTTTGACAACTCGGACGAGGCCCTCGAGCGACTTGTGGTCCACTACGGCAAGGTCTCCTCGCACTCCCAGGACACCCCCGGTGCCGCCTTTGACCGGACCGTCGGCCCAAGACCCCTGGACACTGTTCCGCGCCTGCTCCCCGAGGACCGCTCCATTCCCCGATTGTCGTCGGACGAGGTGGCCGATGCCATCGTCAAGTCCCCCAAGCGCAAGTCTTCCGGCCCGGACAAGATCAAGGCCGAGATGCTGCACCCTGTCGCTCCCGTGGTCGCTCCCTGGCTCCGGGCCATCCTGCTGGCCGCCCTCAAGGCCTCCGTCGTCCCGACCGAGTGGAACACTGTCCTGATCCACCCGGTCTACAAGAACAAGGGTTCGATCCTCGATCCGGCCATGTACCGGCCCATCGGGTTGACCCAGGTCCTCCGCAAGATCGCCGAGCGAGTCCTGCTGCCGTTCCTCACCCGCGAGATCGGCATCATGGACATTGCCCAGGGAGGCTTCCGCCCGGACCGAGGCACCCTCGACCAGGTGTACTCGCTCGACGCTCTTGTCCGCATGAACAAGATCCGCGACGACGAGTACAGCCTGGTCTTCCTCGACATCAAGGCCGCCTACGACACTGTCTGGCGGGAGCGCCTCTGGGACAAGATCGCCACCCGAGGTGCTGGTCCGGTCGCCGTCGGGGTCCTCAGGGCCATGTTCGACCGCACTCTTGTCCGCGTCGCCAGCAAGGGCCGCACGTCGCAGCCTGTGTGGCTGCAGAAGGGTCTCATCCAAGGCTCGGTCCTGAGTCCCCTTCTGTTCAGTGCCCACATTGACGACCTGCCTGGACTGCTCCGAGCCGAGGACGGACTTGTGCTTGCCTCGAGTCGCCACCACCGTCTCCGGGTCAACTCGCTCTGGTTTGCCGATGACGGTGTCCTCATCTGTCCGGCTGGCCGCACCCAGGCCATGCTGGATATCTGCGAACGCCACAGCATCGACAACCGGTACCGCTTCTCGCCTCCCAAGTGCGAGGTGCTGTACTCGGCCTGCAACGTCGACCAGCTCCATCCCGCCAAGCTGTACGGCACCGAGCTGCCCAAGGTCCTCCAGTTCCGCTACCTCGGTGTCATGGTCGACATTGACGGATTCCGCCCGGACCTCCAGTTCGACAAGCTCCTCCGCAAGGTCCACATGGTCACCGACACCGTGGTTGGACTCGGCATCACCCTCGGCAAGGTCTCGGCCAAGACCATCACCCAGGTCTACAAGACCTTTGTGCGGCCGACCCTCGAATACGGGATGGCCATGGACATCCCCGACCCAGCTCTGCGCGACCGCCTCGACGACGCCCAGATGACGGCCCTCCGCACCATGTTCCGCGTCGGCCCCGGCACTCCCGTCGGTGCCATGCACCTCAACTGCGGCCTTCCCAAGATGTCGGTCCGTGTCAAGATGCTGGCCCTGCAGAACTGGGCCCGCTGGGACGACCAAGTCTCTGACGGCGACAAGATGCTGTCGATGATCCTGCGCAACAAGATCATTGCGCCCTACCACCCCGACCAGTTCCTCGGCCAAGGAGTCCGAGCCGATCCGCACTGGGCCATGGTGGTCCGCCGACAAGAGGCCGACCACTCCCTCACGGCCACGGAGATCTACCGAGGCAAGACCCGACACCAGCCGCCGCCGCCCGGACCGCCCCGACCCCAGCCCGTCCCGATCAAGACCCTCATCTTCGAGGACCACATGAAGAACGGCTTCGACCGCTCCAAGCAGCTCACCGCCGCCTGCACCCCGTCGACCAAGATGTCGGGACTCTGGGAGGCTCGCGGGTACCAAGGATCCATGATCATGCTCATGTTCATGGTCCGATGGCGACTCGGTGCTCTCCCAGGCCACTTCAGATTTGGCTACCGCAAGTGCAAGAACCTGGCTCGACACGGATCCGGGATCGACTTGACCAGGACCCACGCACAGCAGTGTGTGGATCCGCATCAAGTCCTGGTCCGCAAGGTCGCAGCCCTCAAGACGGCCCACCCGACTTGGGTGGAAAGTGGTATAGCCGGAGTGGGACCAGTGGACAAGCTGCTGGACCTGCTCAGTTTCGATCGCACTCCCCCTCGCAGTCGCACCCCTCCCGCACTTGGATCACTTGCTGCTCATGTACCCGCTCCCCGCACTGCCTTCCGAGCATTCGCACTTGGTGCACACCCAGCACCACCACCCACTCCCACACCCAGTGTAGTCCCACCCTTGCAGTCTCTCCCTGCACCCTCATCACAGCGTAGTATAGTGTCAGCACTTGTCATTCCTCCACCCCGACCCCCCCTCGATCCTGCTGTTCCCTTGTGGGAACTGCTCGAAAATGTGTTCACCCGCTTGGTCTCAGACCTTGTGGGCAGCTGAGGCAGCACTAGGCTGCAACAGGAGTAAATAGGCTTGCCTGTGTACTCAACGTGCCGGGGTACCAACCTGTTGGACCTGATGGCTTGTCTTCTTGAATAAAGTTGACTATAGTAACAAAAAAAAAAAAACCTCTGATGCCTTCCAGAGTCCGATGCATGACGCAATCGGCCTTCGAGATAATGCCACCTTACCCTGCCATCATTGGTTGGGGTAGTGGTATGCCAGAGGATGGACACAATGGCATATCATACTGACTCTATGACTAGTCAACGCAAGGTGCTCTGAGGAGTAGTCTCGACCTTGGGATCGTGGGAACTCCATGCTTTGGGGCAGACAGTGCATCCACGATGACGCATGCATGACTGGTGCATTGGCAATCGACTTGTCATGAACGGTGGATGAACCAATGGTCTTCGCCAGGGTTGAGACTCGGCGATGGATCATGGCATCTCCATGCACTTGTCTCATGGATGATGAGTCTGATGGGGCATCCCACATGCCATTCCGACCTCACACTCCGATCATCGGGTTCGTATCTCCCCCAAACCGACTCAGATTGGGGTATCCGAGGGCGTATCTGCCGTGGGAAAGCTGCGTCTGGGGTGTCATGGGATGTGAATTGCATCATCCATGCATCGTGGATGCGTAAGGTTTGGCCATGGATGGGGAGGGTATTGGTCATCGTCGATGCTGATTCGTGCGATATCGGTGCGCAGACTGTGACGTCGATCACGATGGTCGATCACGATGGCAGATAAGTCTGGTTGGGGCGATTCCCACGATCGTTGACGCTGGCGGCGATGCAGACTGGGAAACGATAAATACGGCAGCGAGGAAGACCAGCTTGACTGACATCGCCAATGCGAGTTTCGGATCGCCAACGCGGGATCGGATCGTGAAACACAGGTTCATCGCACATCGAGTTCTCTGCTCCTGCCGCACCTATCCTGCTCCTGCTGCACCTGTCCTGCTCTTGCTGCACCTGTCCTGCTCTTGCTGCACCTGTCCTGCTCTTGCTGCACCTGTCCTGCTCCTGCTGCACCTGTATTGCTCTTGCTGCACCGTGTGGCCTGCACCACACTGCTTTCACCTCTGTGTTTGTTCCAGCTCTGCCCCTCCAGTTCCCCGCCCTCGCTCCCACACTCCCTGTCCCCTTCCCCACTGCTGAGCGATGTCCAAGGACAGACCCCAGCAGTCCCTTCTCCCGGCCTCGACCATCGCTGTCGGCAGCTTGATCTTCAAGCGCAAGGAGCGACCCGTGGCCACCCCTTCCTCCCCCGCCAAGCGTCGCCTGTCCTTGCCCGACGCAATGACCATGCTCCCCAGGCCGGAGCATGACGAGCGTCTCCCCGAGTCCGAGTTCCCGTCCGTGTCCGTGCCCGAGTCCAGGCTCCCGGCCCCGCCCGAGTTCAGGTTCCCGGCCGAACCCGACTTTTCGTTCCCGCCCTTGGACCGCGCTGCCGCCCGTGCCGCCGTCGACATTGATGAACTGGAGGACATCAATGTCGAAGAAGACCTCAGCCCGGACCAAGAGCCTGACGCTGAGCCCTCGTCCTCCTGTGCCGACCAAGACCACCCTGCCGAGTCCCTGGCTCCCGTGTCCTCCTCCGCCGCTCCCCACCAAGACCACTGTGCCATGGACATTGTTGTCCAGCCCAGTGCCGACGTCGTCTCGGTTCCTTGGCGCGACGAGTTCTGGCGCAAGTGGCACGCCTCGTCCGACGTCGATGATCAGAAGGCTGCAACCCAGATCATCGACGTCACCAAGATGAACAACCAGCTGTGGATGGCCGTGACCGCCAAGCTGCAGTGCACTGTCCTGTGCCGCAAGTGCAAGCTCGCCTCGGCCGATCCCTGGATCGTCGTCAAGCACGGCAAGGACGAGCTCCAGCTCAAGTGTCCCCAGGCCCTCGAGGACGGACCCTGCCCCGGCCAGATGTCGGCCTTCCAGTTCTGGGCCCACATGAGCCGCACCACCAAGGAGTCCCGCAAGCTGTTTGTGGATGCGTTCTCGGACAAGTTCAAGGAGAACTTCCACACCAAGTGCGGCCTCAAGACCATGGACAAGCAGCGCGCCGTCCCCCGTGGTGCCTCTGAAGGCGCCCCTCGAGCAGCCCCTGCTTCCACTGCTGACCCCGTCGATCCAGCTCGTCGAGCTGTTGATGCTGTTGGCACTGCGTCCCCTGTCCCCAAGGCCAGGCCCGTCCTTCCGCCCCGACCCGTCGTCAAGGCCAAGACCCCTCCTCCGTCCCAGGCTCCCGTCCCTGCGATGAAACCCGAGGAGGCCCTCGCTATCCTCAAGCGAGAGGCTGACCGGGTGCAGTCCATCCTGTTCGAGGCACTCGTGGCCGACAACATGGATGCTGCCACCAAGGCCATGGTCCAGAAGATCGCCAAGTCCAATGTGGCAATCAGCCGTGCCACGGAGCAGCTCCGCAAGTCTGTTGCCA
This sequence comes from Polychytrium aggregatum, assembly GCF_025602895.1. Lineage (NCBI taxonomy): Eukaryota > Fungi > Chytridiomycota > Chytridiomycetes > Polychytriales > Polychytrium > Polychytrium aggregatum. The sequence goes on from NW_026516259.1 coordinate 14,359, forward strand.
ACAAGACTGCCACCCCCAAGACCCAGTCCCCCGGTTCCAAGACCCAGTCCTCCGGCTCCCTCCCTGGCTCTGCCCCTGTTTCCGCCCCGTCTCCCTCGTACAAGGCCGCTCTCTTGAAGAACGTTCGGGAGGCCGAGAGCCGTGTCGGCCGCATGTCCGAGGCCAGCCAGCTCGACGAATGGAAGAGGATGCTGACCACCGGCCGAATGCCAGGCTCCTCCAAGCCGATCCAGCCCAACCAGCACCGCCAGCCAGTCCTTGTCCCCGGGACGGTCGCCAACTCTGAGCTCCGGAACGACAAGTTCAGGGAGGCCGTCACCAACATGGACTGGCTGTACGTCGAGGGCATCCGCTGTGGCGACCTCGGCAGTGTCCGCCGCAACCTCAAGCGATGCGGCATCGACACCAGGGAGTTGGCCGAGATCAACTTCCCTGAGGCCACGGTCATGGAGGTCCTTGTCCGCGACAAATCCAACAAGGCCGACCTTGGTGCCCGTCTGGAGTCGCTGTCGTCCACACATGGCAGGGTCAGGGTCGTACCGGCCTACGACGTCATCCATGGTCTCAAGCACCATGGACTGGCCCTGTCCCGATCCGATGCCATCAAGAACTTTATGGCAAAGTCCCTCCGCCAGGCAGCCAAGGCCAAGACCGCCCCTGTCCGCCGCTGCATCCAGATGCGCATCCCCGAGGAGTACCGCGACGAGTACGACTCGCTCCTCAAGAAGGCCCTATCCGGCAAGGAGGTCAAGCGGGCGGACATCACCGCCGTCCCCAAGGTCCCTGGTTCTGCCGCTGCCGCTGCCTCGTCGTCTGCCTCTGCCGCTGCCGCTACCGCTGCCCCTGCCGTTGTCGTTGCTGTCGCTGCTGCTGCTGCCCCCGCCGCTGGTGCCTCGTCAAAGCCCAGCAAGCCTCACCCCGCCTACAGAGTCCCGCTGTCCGTCATGGACACTGACTCTGAAGGAGAGGGCCCCCGGGCCAGCAGCAGCGCTGCACGACTCCAATGAATCCACACCCCTCGCAGGGAGGCGGCAGGGCCCAGACATCCCTGACCGTCGCTTCCTTCAATGTCTGTGGCATCAACGTCAACGACGTTGAACTCAAGAACCTCATCGACACCAACGACATCGACTTTGTCGGTGTCCAAGAAACCCTCGCCGACCTCGAACCCCGCAGCCCTCTCTGTGGCTATGCCGTCAAGGTCCCTGGTCCCCGTTGCCGCGCCGGTAGAGGCATCGCCATCCTCTACAACCCGGCCAGGATCGACCCGCACGACTTCACCAACATTGAAGTCAGCGACAAGGGCGACGCCATGTGGGTGACATACAAACACGTCATCCACATCGGCAACTTCTACCTGTCCCCGAGCCTCAAGCTGGACGACTACCGCGAGGCCCTCCAGTCGATCCACACCAAGGCCGCCCTCCCCGACGCCCAGGTCATTGTGGTGGGTGACTTCAATGCCCACCTCAGTGCCCTGAGCGGACTGCCCACGCCGCTCCGTGGCAGGGAGAAGATCCTCGAGGACACTGTCTCCCGCGCCGGTCTCCGCGTTGTGCCTCCAGCTGTGATCCCGACCCACACCCGGCAGCGGGGTCCCAGCTGGACAACGATCGACTACATCTTTGTGTCGCATCGCCAGGCCAACAACGACCCGCTGCTGCAGGTCGACACTGCCGGTGCCTTCCGTGGCCAGTCCGACCACTTCCCCATCTGGGCGACTCTGCGGGTACAGCCAAAGTACTACCCAAAGGTCGACCAATGGCAGTGGAAGATCGCCCAGCTCGAGGATCCCGCCGTCCGCGCCCAGTACCTCTTGGCGCTGCTGGACGAGCGCGAACGCGGTCTGCAGCGCATACAGGCTGCACTCCGGCCAATCTCAAGGGGATCGGTCATTCCGATCTCGGAGAGTGCGGCCCAGGACTGCATCGACCGCGCCTGGTCCATCATGATCGCCCTGATCACCACCGCTGCCGACTCCACCATCGGCAAGGCTTCCATCAAGACCGTCTGGAAGGACCCGGCCCTGATCCCCGAGATGCGGCAGCTTCGCGAGAGGCGCCGCGATCTCATCTACCAGCTCAAGTTGCCCGGGCTCTCCCTCCGCGTCGCCGAGGACAAGCGCGCCGAACTCCGCGCTGTCCGCAAACAAGAAAAGAACCTCATCGTCCAGTCCCGCCGAGCAGCCGAGACCCTGGCCATGAACAAGCTGCACTCCCTCAACGCTTCCGAGGTCGCCAAGTCCCTGGCCGCCATGAAGAAGCGCAAGGAGCTCGACGACGCCTTCCACTTTGACAACTCGGACGAGGCCCTCGAGCGACTTGTGGTCCACTACGGCAAGGTCTCCTCGCACTCCCAGGACACCCCCGGTGCCGCCTTTGACCGGACCGTCGGCCCAAGACCCCTGGACACTGTTCCGCGCCTGCTCCCCGAGGACCGCTCCATTCCCCGATTGTCGTCGGACGAGGTGGCCGATGCCATCGTCAAGTCCCCCAAGCGCAAGTCTTCCGGCCCGGACAAGATCAAGGCCGAGATGCTGCACCCTGTCGCTCCCGTGGTCGCTCCCTGGCTCCGGGCCATCCTGCTGGCCGCCCTCAAGGCCTCCGTCGTCCTGTGATGACCAGCATCACAACGGACCAATGAGATTGTCCCGCATGCTCTCGCCCTCCGCACCAATCATGAGTCCCCACGTGTTTGTTTGCCCCCATGCATGAGCACGCGCCGTTGCCACCCGCGTCTACTGGTTTCCTGCCTCCCCCACCGCTCGGCACATGTCCCCGGGCTGTGCCAAGCCTCTCTCGCTTGCACACCAGCCACTCTCGCACCCCCTTCTCGCTTCTCTGTGATGCTCCACCCTTCTCGCCCACTTTTGCCCCTCGACCTTCTCCCGGTCTATAAATAGCCCTGCATGTCTGAGCCTATGTTGAACACCAGTTCGAACAAAACTTGTTCTTTGGTGTTCGGGGCTAAAAGCTAATAAAGCTCATACCAAGCACTTGGTCTTCGTCCTTGCGCTTGTTCACTCCTTACACTTTGTTCGAACTCTCTTCTACTGATACCACCTGCTTGGTATCTTCCGCTCCTAGCCCCGCCCCTTTCCTAGTCCTGTCCGAACCTCAAGCACACTTGTGTCTGAGCCCTCTTCGCTCTCCTGTTCTTGAACCTCCTCGCTTTTTTTTTTTTTCCCAGTCCCAGTCCCAGTCCCGCCATGGATCCTGCCCTCGTGGACCGCCTCCGTGCCTTGGAGGCCGAGCTCGCCGAGCTCCGGACAGCTCGCGATGCTCCTGCCGCTGGGTACAGCGTGCAGATGCCGGACCGTTACGACGGTAACCGGCAAGGGTTCCGGGCATTCGTAAATCAGTGCAAACTGTATATACGAATGCAGCCCCACCGGTTCCCTGCTGACCCGATTAAGGTCGGATTCGTCATTAGTCTGCTCACTGGACCGGCTCTCCAGTGGGCGACTCCGATGCTTGAGATGGGTGATCCCCGACTCAACTCTTTTGGCGATTTCCTAGAACGCTTTTCCAAAGTGTTTGACGACCCTGATCGGGCCAGGACTGCCGAGTCAGTGATCACCACACTGTCTCAGGGCAACCGCCCGTGCGCAGTCTATGCATCCGAGTTCCTTCGTATTGCCGCCGATACGACTTGGAACGACGGTGCAAAGATCTCGTTCTTCCGACTTGGCTTGTCGGATGATGTCAGAGACGAACTTTCGCGAGTTCGCCCTCTGCCACGAGATCTGGAGGAGTACATCGAGCTTTGTAACGAGCTCGATGCACGAATCCGCGAGCGCCGTCAAGAGCGCCGAAGCACGCCTGCCCGCTACCGGTCTTCCCAGTTCGCCTTTGGTTCCGCCTCCGCTGCCGTTCCCGCCATCGCTCCCGCGCCCGTCCTCGCTCCGCCGCACCCCTCCTACATTGTTTCCGAGCCCATGCAAGTGGACTCTGCCGTCTCTGGACCCCTGACCGCCGAGGAGAAACAACGCCGCCGCCGCTTTGGACTCTGCCTGTACTGTGGCAAGAAGGGCCACTTGGTACGAAACTGCCCCGTCAAGTTTGGATCTACCAGAGCTACCGGACCGCCCCCTGGACCTCCCGGCCCGAGGATCATCCGCACCATCGTTTACGAAGATGGAGAAGTGCAAGACTTCAGTTCGGGAAACGACCAGGCCCGGTTCTAAGTGAAGGCCTTGAACCGGAGCCGTGCCCACCGCCTTCCGAAAGTGAAGACATTGGTAAGGTGCCTTTGGTAAGTACTGGGGAAGCAGTGATGTGCGGACAGCTTCGCCTTGCCTCTGGACCGGCGGACACTCTCAGCTCTGGCATAGTACCCGTGGCACCTCTGGTGTCACTGGGAACTGCACCTCATCCACAGGTGCAAATACCTGAGCTGTCCTGCCAACCCTCGGCAAAGTTAACTGTCTGTGCTAGCCGCAACCCTGGTGCCGAAGCTGGTACCGAACCAAAGTCTTGTGTTTCGTCTGTTCGTCGTTGCTCGTTGGTTGTTCCCGTCGCTGTTCGTCTTCCTTCTGGTGATTCTCTGTCGTGCGAAGGACTTGTCGATTCTGGTGCCTCTGGCAACTTTATCGACGAGGACTTTGTTGCTCGACACTCTGTCCCCACCTGCTCCAAGGCTTCGCCCTTGGCAGTGGAAGGCGTGGATGGTAAGCCGCTGTCGTCTGGCCCCATCCTCCGCGAGACTGCTCCACTCGAGGTGATTCTCGGGGACGTCTCGCAACGCCTTCGGTTCGATGTGATCAGGTCTCCACATCAACCACTTATCCTTGGCTTTCCTTGGTTGCGCACCGCCGAGCCCAAGATTGTCTGGTCTCGCGGTCTTCTTTGTCTCCCTCCTTCTGTTGATTCCGACCCCTCTCCATGCACTACTTCTCTTTCGTCTTGCTCCACTTCCTCCAATGTCACTCCCCTTCTTGATGATTCCACTCCTTTGATTGATCTAAGCTCCTCTCCTACGCTCCCACCTTCGTCTTCCCCTTCTTGTCTTGTTCCTCCCGAACCCCTTCGCTCTTCCCAAACCCCTTCTTCTGTTGTCAGTTCTCTTTCCCTCCTTGATGTACCTCCTCCTGTTGTTTGTTCTTCGGACATTGTTCAGAATAAAGTAACCGTCGAACATTATTCTGACCTTGTCCACGCCCCTCCTCTCAGCTCGGACGCTCCTCTCCGCGTCTGCAGCATTGATTACCGCTCGATGCGCGAGTCTTTGGATGCATGCAGGCATGGAACGCAACCCCTGACCATCTTTCAGGTCCATGTCCTGCCCACTGACGAGCCGAGCACTGCGACTGTCGAAGTGCCTGCGGAGTACAAGGACTTCCTGTCTGTTTTCTCTAAACAGGAAGCTGACTCCTTGCCTCCGCATCGCCCTTATGACTGCCCCATTGACTTGGAGCCGGGCAAGTCGCCAAAGTTCGGGCCTCTGTACTCACTGTCCGAGCCCGAACTTCACGCTCTGCGTGACTATCTCGACGAGAATCTTGCCAAGGGATTCGTTCGTCCTTCGTCGTCCCCAGCAGGCTCACCAATCCTCTTCGTCAAGAAGAAGGACGGCTCACTTCGTCTTTGCGTTGACTACCGCGCACTGAACGGTATCACGGTAAAGAACCGTTACCCTTTACCGCTGATCGGCGAGCTGCTGGACCGACTTCGAGGCGCGAAGGTGTTCACTAAGCTGGACCTTCGTGGAGCCTACAATCTGCTGCGCATCCGCTCCGGGGACGAGTGGAAGACAGCTTTCCGTACTCGATATGGGCACTTCGAGTACTTGGTGATGCCCTTTGGGCTCACCAACGCGCCAGCGACGTTCCAGCACTTCATCAACGACGTCCTGCGCACCGAGTTGGACCAGTTCGCAATTGCGTATCTTGACGATATCTTGATCTACAGTGCTGATCCGTCGCAGCATGTAGAGCACGTCAAGCAGGTCCTCTCGAAGCTCCGAGCTGCAAAGCTGTATTGCAAGCTGGAGAAGTGCGAGTTCTCCAAAACCTCGGTCTCGTTCCTTGGTTTCATGGTCTCGCCCGAGGGCATCGGTATGGAGCGATCCAAGCTCTCTGCGATCTTGGATTGGCCCATACCGCGCAACATCTCGGATCTTCGATCCTTTGTCGGGTTTGCGAACTTCTATCGACGCTTCATCGATGGATACGCAAAGATCGCGGGGCCCATGACTCGGCTCTTCCGGAAGACGCATGGCTTCCAGTGGTCCCGCGAAGCCGATAAAGCATTCAGATCCTTGAAGGATGCCTTCGTTTCGGAGCCCGTTCTGGTGCATCCGGACCCATCCAAGCCGTTCGTCGTAGAGTCAGATGCGTCGGACTTTGCGCTTGGATGCGTGCTCTCCCAGCGGGGTGCTGATGATCGCCTTCATCCTTGCTCGTTCCATTCGCGGACACTCTCGAATGCTGAACGTAACTACAGCATATACGAGAAAGAGCTGTTGGCGATCAAGGAGGCTTTCGAGGCGTGGCGACACTACCTCGAAGGCGCCCAGCATCCCGTTGCCGTTCTGACCGATCACAAGAACTTGGAGTACCTGGCAACGGCTCGCATCCTAAACCAGCGTCATGCACGGTGGTCCCAGTTCTTGTCTCGGTTCGACATCCGCATCCAGTACCGTCCTGGTGCGAGGAACGGCAAGGCCGATGCCCTGTCTCGTCGCTCGGACTACATCCCTTCGTCGGCCTCCGTGTCGAGGGATCCGCCTCTGCTTCTCGATCCTGCCGCGGTGATACGCGTGCTCCGAAGCAGAGACGCCCGCTCTTCGGTTGCAAGTCGCAGTGACCCTGTGGATTTGCTGCAGCTCATAGCCGAAGAGCAGGCTCGGGATCCCGGTCTAGACAAATACCGTCGTGACCCGAAGTTCGTCTGGAATGGCCAGTACCTCACCTTCCAGAACAGGATTGTGGTCCCAGAGTCGTGCCGAGTTCCGGCGCTCAAGTCGTGCCATGACCCAGTCGCTGTGGGTCATCCAGGCATCCGACGGACTCTGGCTCTGGTATCGCGACAGTTTTGGTGGCAAACCTATCGGAAAGATGTCAAAGAGTACGTCTCGACGTGCGACACCTGTGCACGCTCGAAAGCTCCGCGACACAAGCCGTTTGGGTTCCTGTTGCCACTCCAGACAGCCGATCGACCCTGGGGGACACTGACCATGGACTTTATCACTGATCTGCCAAAGTCCAAGGGTCACACCTGCATCTTTGTGGTGGTATGCAGCCTCACAAAGATGGCACACTTTATGTCCTGGCGTTCACTGCCGTCGGCGGAGGAGACTGCGTCACTGTTCCTCGACAATGTCTTTCGTCTCCATGGCCTCCCCGACACAGTGGTTTCAGACCGAGGAAGTCAGTTCACCTCTCGGTTCTGGAAGGCACTCTGCACGCAGCTCGGGATCCAAACCAGTCTGTCCACGGCCTTCCATCCCCAGACCGATGGACAGACTGAGAGGGTCAACCAGGTCATCAACCAATACCTGCGCTGTTACACGTCGTATCAGCAAGATGACTGGGCCGAGCTGCTGCCGTTGGCCGAGTTCTCTTACAATAACCTCGAGAACTCGTCAACACATGCCTCGCCATTCTTGGCAACCTATGGGTTCCACCCAAGGTTCGAAGTCCCCGTTGTCGCTGGCGGCCCTGATGTTCCCTCTGCCACGGAGAGGGTTGAACATCTCCAGCGGAACCTGGCACTGTTGAAGGAGAATCTTGAGAAGGCAAAGTCTGACTACAAGCACTTCTCAGATCTCCGGAGGTCCCAGGCTCCCGACTTGCGTCCGGGCGATCAAGTCTGGGTGCTGACTCGTAACATCAGCACCACTCGCCCAAGCAAGAAGCTGGATTACCAGAGGATTGGACCATTCACCATCCTCGAGGCCGTCGGGACATTGGCTTTCCGCCTGGACTTGCCAAAGGACATAAAGGTGCACCCGGTGTTCCATGTGTCTCTTCTTGAGCCCTACAAGAAGAACTCGCTTCCGGGTCGGGTGCAAGCGCCGCCCCCTGCGGTGGTCATCGATGGGAACTTGGAGTGGGAGGTCGAAGAGATCTTAGACTCCAAGTTCGTGCGCGGAAAGCTGCACTATCTCATCGATTGGAAAGGCTACCCGGTCACCGATCGAAGTTGGGAGCCCGCCGACATTGTCTTTGCCCCAACGGTGGCCGCGGAGTACCACCGACGCTACCCAGACAAGCCTGGCCCCAGGAGAACTCAAGATGGAACACGCCGTAGTTTAAGGAGGAGATAGTGTGATGACCAGCATCACAACGGACCAATGAGATTGTCCCGCATGCTCTCGCCCTCCGCACCAATCATGAGTCCCCACGTGTTTGTTTGCCCCCATGCATGAGCACGCGCCGTTGCCACCCGCGTCTACTGGTTTCCTGCCTCCCCCACCGCTCGGCACATGTCCCCGGGCTGTGCCAAGCCTCTCTCGCTTGCACACCAGCCACTCTCGCACCCCCTTCTCGCTTCTCTGTGATGCTCCACCCTTCTCGCCCACTTTTGCCCCTCGACCTTCTCCCGGTCTATAAATAGCCCTGCATGTCTGAGCCTATGTTGAACACCAGTTCGAACAAAACTTGTTCTTTGGTGTTCGGGGCTAAAAGCTAATAAAGCTCATACCAAGCACTTGGTCTTCGTCCTTGCGCTTGTTCACTCCTTACACAACCTGTTGGACCTGATGGCTTGTCTTCTTAAATAAAGTTGACTATAGTAACAAAAAAAACAAAAAAAAAAAAAAAAAACAAAATCGTCGGAGCAGTCGTGCTCGCTGCTGCAAGAAGCACCCTCGCAGTGGCCCTTCCAGGAGCAGTAGTCATCCTTCTTGGCACACTTGCCCTTGGAGCAAATCAGCTCACCAGAGCAGTCGTTGTAGTTGTTGCACGAGGCACCTCGCAGTGGCCAGGCCAGGCACAGCTGGAGCCGTGCGAATCAAGCTGGGAAAGATCAAAGAAGGGGGCAGCGCGAGCAACAGCGAGGAAGGCAGCGGCCGAGACGCAGATGAGCATGATGAACTTCATGGTGACGATGGAGATGTGCGCAAAACGAAGGAATCAGAAAGTGGTATGTGGGCGGCCGAATGGAGGCTGGAGCGGTGTTTGAGCGGGTTTGGCTATGAGGTGTGGTGGTGAGGAATTGATGCCAGGTTTATATCAGACAGGCGATGCGGTGGCAGAGCGATCACCGCCCCTAATCTTGCATGGAAGTGCCCGGACCACAGGGATCTTTGGTCAGCGTCCTGCCACTGAGGTGCATGTCCAATCCAGAGGGATCAATCTGGCATCGGTGTGATCATGGGCAAGCGAGCTGGTGGCGCTGCAAACGAGTTGGATGCAATGGGAGACGACGATTGAAACCGAGGACGGCCATCGACACAGGCGGGAGTTGACAGAACGAGTGATGCTACGACCATGACGAGTGATGCAACGATCATGACGAGACAGGATCAAGACATGGCACACATGGCGATGCGCCGAGCTGCGTTGATTTGGTGTCGTTGTCTCCTGGCATCGACAGCACCATGTCTGGTCCCTGTCCCCACACCCCAGCAATCCCACCGCCCCATCCCACGCTGCATGGATTCATGGTTATCGTGGGTGCTGTGGCTCCATACACACATGTATCGCCGTCCCTGTCCTCGCCACCCTGCATCTCTCCGTCCACTGCCACCATCGCAAGCTCGCTCTGGGTTGTCACGTTCTCGATTCCGAATGGGGGCGGTGCTTGGTCGACCACTTGGCACGCGCTTTCCGCTTGGCCCAATGTTCGGTGCCTCTCCCTCGTCTCCATCTGTCAACCTCCAGCCCATCCAGCTTTCCATCGATTCTTTCATCGATCCGTCCGCACATCCCATCCAGCAGCCAGCGTGCCATGTCTGCAGCCACAGGTGAGACTCTGTTGATGATGCATCACCGATGGCGGGTGACGACAATGTCTGCTGCTGACCCTTGTGCCAGACTTTGATGCCTTCCTGGACAAGCACGATCTCGCCAGGAACAAGACCCTCCTGGTCGACCACGAGATCGACAGCACCGACCTGGTGGGTTGCTTGGCTCGGTCGCCGATGGCATGATGCACTCGATGGTTGGACGGTGTCCATGCTGGCGATGGAATGTCGCCGACACTGCGGCCGTCGATGCCCCTGGCCATCTAGACATTGTTGCTGAACAACGGCTGCCTGTCCAGGTCCTCTCTCTGACCGAGCCAGAGATGAAGCAGATCGGGCTCAAGCTCGGCGCCATCAAGAAGATCCAGCGAGCCCAGCGCCAGAACACCGAGCCGCCTGTTGTCGTCCACAAGAGCGAGCCACCGCCATCCAAGACACCCGATGGCAGCGAGAGCGCTGTTCTCCCTGTGGTCCGATACAGACCGCCTCCGCTGGCGAGGGGATGGAAGTGCCAGCTGGGCAACAGGGACCACGAGGTGTTCATCAGGTGCGGCGATGTCTGTGGTGCAGTATGGGGTGTCTGCACTCCAGCCGGTTGGTCATCAATCCATGTCCATGTCTGCATTGGCAACATCGACATCCAGAGTGCCCATTGACCACCGCCTCTTTGCCCAGCTATCGAGTCTTCAGCGACGAGATGCCCGCAATCAAGCTCTACGCCGCCCTCAAGTCGTCCAGCCAATACGACAAGAACCTGTGTCCGTACCTCGACCAGCTGTGTCTCGTCGATGCCATGAACTGGGAGACGGGCTTCATCAACGGCCTGGTCAACTCGCAGGTCATTGTGCTGGTTCTGTCGGAGCGGGGACTGAGCCGCACCCGCGAGGCACACCTCAAGCCAGACAACCAGTTCCTGGAGGTGAGCAAGCGAGCGGTTGGCCGAGCATCCATGTCGATGCACTTGCACTCGATAGTCCCTGACACTCACACTCACACTCACACTCACACTCACACTCACACTCACACTCAGGTCCAGCATGCCCTGCGTCGGATGCGAGAGTCGGCCACCACCGGCCGCCCGGTGACCGTCCAGCCCGTCTACATGTGGTCGACCCGCATCATCAACAACCAGACCTATGCTTCCAAGTACTTCCCCAACCCCGACGACTTTCCCGATGAGCCGCCCTGCCACGATCTGAGTCCCCTCGTCGACGGCAAGCCCGTGTCGATCCGCCAGACCATCCGAGATGTCCTGGCTCTCCAGCAGTTCAATGCTGCCGATGGGACGGCGGTGATGAGGTGGGTGGCTGCTGTCAGCCCATCGATGGCAAGCCATTTCTGCTGCATTGCTGTCATGCTTGATCGCAACATCCTGCACACCATACACACCATCCATGCCATGTGCACCATCAATGCCATGCGCACCATGCTGCATCAGACTTCTCTCACAACACCACACGACACCATACACATCGCCTCACCTTGCTGCACATCCATCTGACCACATCCAACTGACCACATTCCCTTTCGCACTCGTCCATCCCCCGCCACCACACAGGCTCTCTCCGTACATCCGAGTGCTTGTGGCCAAGACCGAGAGGGCCATCGCCGAGGGCATCCTCTACCACCAGAGCCGACCCATCGTCCTCGCTGCCGACGAAGACTCGCAGCTCCGCGTCCTGCTCGATCCCATCGACTTTGACCCCGACAGGAAGGCGCTCGAGGATCTGTATGTCGAGGGTACCCGCCAGTGGCTGTTTGACCATGTCACTGCCTGGGTCGACGACGACGACAACGCCGACCTGGTCCTGTGGGTCAATGCCGTCGCCGGTGTCGGCAAGTCCGTCGCTGCCGCCCAGATCGCCAACATCCTGCTTGGTCGGGACCAGCTGGCGACATCGCTGTTCCTCAAGTACAACGACACCCGCAAGAACAACCCCCCGCATCCTGCTGACCACGATCGCATATGGACTGTGTCGCTGGTACGCACCGATCGGCCGTCGGTTCCTCGACGCTGGCCACACCAAGGACGACCTCGACAAGATGAGCATCCCGGACCTGTTCAAGGCCTTGATTGAGGATCCACTCGAGGCACTTGGCCAGTACCGGCCCAAGGGAGCCGTCGTGGTGATGGTCGATGGCCTGGACGAGTACCATCCGCGCGACGAGATCCTGTCGCTCCTGGCCTGGCGACTCACACAGCTGAAGGGCGAGTCCCGGATCAAGCTGCTGCTGACGTCCCGCCCCGAGGAGGACATCAGGGATGCCTTCCGAGGAGTGCCGACCACGACGATCGAGCCGTCGAGCGAAGACAACATCCGCGACCTCCGGGTGTTCATCGACCATCGTCTCAGGGACCATCCCAGCCTCAGCGAGTCGGACCGCACCCAGGCGATCTCGGTGCTGCTGGACCAGTCCAAGACATTCGTGTGGATCAACCTGATCCTCAACACCGTCGAGCACGAGCTGGAGACTCCCGAGCCAGGATCGGCGCCGTGCGAGGAGAGCGACGCAGCACACGAGCCACGGACACTGACTCTCGAGATGATCCGGGAAATCAACGACTCGTCGGTGGATCTCAAGGGACTGTACCACAAGACATTTGCCAAGATCCACTCGCAGTCGAGCCACCCGGCCGAGTTGGTCATGGTGGTGTCGGCGATCGCCACGGCCCAGTCGATCCTGACCCCACAGATCATCGCCGATGTGTTTGGACTCGAGATCGGCGTCGTTCGCGAGTGTCTCAAGAGCCTCAGTCTGGTCCTCGATCCTGGCGCCAATGGACTGGGTCCCCGAGGCAGCCAGTCCACCAACACCGAGGTCAAGTTCAACCACAAGTCGGTGGCAGACTATCTCCTCGGTGACGCATCGACTGGCCATCCGTGGCATGTGTCGGACTCGTTCCACACGGTGTTTGCCAAGGAATGTCTCGGAGTGATCCTCTCGCACGAACCAGAGATCAACATCTGCGATATCTACGACTTTCACGACAATATCGCCGACCTCGAGGACAGAGTTAACAAAATCATCACACCGTCGCTGCGATACAGCGTCGCCCACTGGATCACACACTTTGTGTGGTGTGTGGACGGAGTGGCCGAGTCGAGTCCGGTGTGGCAGTCGGCCGAGATGGTCGATGTGGCAGCGGTGCTCACTCGGTTCGTCAAGACGCATGTGTTCTTCTGGCTCGAGTGTGGATCGCTCACACATGTGGTCAAGCCGATCATCGAGCAACTGGCTGTGCTGCGAGGAGTGGTCGCCAAGGCACCCAGCACCATCATCGACGACACCACGAAGGAACTGGTCAAGGACACGTATCGATTCATCCGCGAGTTTGCCGATCCGATCATCAAGAGTGCACCACAGGTGTACAACTCGGGGTATGCATTCACGCCGAAGGAGACGGCGATCTACAAGACATATGCCACCCAACTCGAGGACAAGATCCCGTTCCTGGTCACAGCCGGTCCAGCACCGACCTGGGATCCGTGTGAGATGACCATCACTGGACATGGATATGAACTGAAATCGGTGGCGATCTCTCCCGATGGCAAGTGGATTGTCACTGGAGCCAGTGACAACACTATCAAGGTGTGGGATGCCACCACTGGCCAAGTGAAGCAAATGTTCAAAGGACACACCAAAGGTGTAACCTCCGTGGCCATTTCATCTGATGGCAAGTGGATTGTCTCTGGTTCATGGGACAAGACCATCAAGGTTTGGGATACCATTACGGGCCAGCTGAAACACACCCTCGAAGGGCACAAAGGGACAGTAAACTCCGTTGCAATCTCATCCGATGGAAGGTTGATTGCTTCTGGCTCAAATGACAAGACCATCAAAGTGTGGGATGCGACCACGGGCGAAGAACATTACACACTCAAGGGACACAAAAGGATCGTCGTATCTGTGGAAATACCGCCCGAGGGTAATTCAATTTTGTCTCGGGATGAGAAGGGTATTCGATATCTCTGGATTTATCGTGAAGGGCAGTATATTCGGACCGACGATATCCCAGCCAAATGCTCGGCGGTATCAAGCCCCCTGTTTTCAGTCGGCTGGATCCAAATTGATATTGGAAGCGAATCCCAGTGGATCCGCCATGGCATTCATCCTGTCAAAATTCCATTCTCCCTATTCCGTAATTTGAACAAAACTTTATTCACCAAAGCTGAAGGAGCCATTATGATCAACTCTTGGCCATGTATAATTCTGGTGGGTCTAACTATCAATCGAAATCCCTTTATTCGGCTCATCTAACCCACCTACTTGAACAGCCAATTCACCTCAACACTCCAAAGATTGGAACCGAAGTCACGCCTGTTTGAATTCATGATAACAACATCCATACCCGCATCCCCAGCGCACTGGTTATAGAGACAAAGTCAGGCAGCTCACCGTAATGCACAAAGTGGAAATAGGCTTCAAAGGGGTGTTTGCGAGGCTACACCATGCCCTCGCCAAGAACGTCCTCCGTGCTCGCATTCTTCAACAGGATGTTACGAGCCCCATTGATGTCTCGATCTATCAACAACCCACACTCCCTGCAATGATACACCTTGGCTGCTCCCAAGTCCCGGTTGATGTACCCGTACCGAGTGCATGTCTTGCTCGTGTACTCGTCCCGTGTCCTGGGCTTGGCTTTCGCCCGGACGGACAAGTGGCTCCGAGACCACGATGTAGAACTTGCCGGTCCTGGTCCGCATGATGCGAGTCTCGCAGAGGAAGGGAAGCTGCAGTCGGCGATCCTCGATGGTGCCGTCGGCACGGAGGCGGGGAAGGAAGCTCCTCTCCATCCGACTGTGCTTGAGTGGCCTCGTGACACTCTTCATGCTTCTGGACAGCATGGGGTCACCATCAGCATCCACAGGCTGTGGAAGAGGCGGACGCAGAAGCTGCACAGGAGTGTCTTGTGCACCAGGAGGAGCGACACCGAGGAACTCACGGATGTTGACTCGGTTCCAGAAGCTGGAGGTGGACTGAGTGGGGCCCAGAGTCGCTTCCTCATGTAGCAGGACTCGGAGGTGGATCGCTTCTTGCTGAGATAGCGGAGGCGGAAGTGCTTGACCTCCTCGCCACGGGCCTTCATGGCCGCGCACTTGGCGAGATTGGAGGCCAGGCTCTCGACAAACTCGTTGATGATTCCGTCGAGGAAGTCGTAGGCGTACTTCTCGGTGGTGATCCAGTGCTTGTCGGAGAAGACCCGGGTGCCGGCATTGACATAGCGCTGACGGAGCTGGGTCAGGACCATGTGGCAGAAGGAGAGGCACTTGCCAGGATGCGGGACTGGGATGGCGTCGACCAAAGCTTTCCACGGTCCTTGTCAGACTTGGATAGACCGGGATGGGCCAGCTTGAGAGTGTCCATGTGGTATATGTGAGTTGATGATAGATCGATACATCAACGGCCCGCACCATACTGTTGAAGAATGTGAGCACCGAGGAGATTCTTGGTAGGAGCATGGTATAGCCTGGTAAACACCCATTTGAGACTATTTCCAATCCTTGTGATGCAATACGATTGCCTGTGTTACTTTTGTTGCTGATAACAGTTCGTTGAAGCGGCAGGTATGCGGAAGCAATAGGTGGGAAGTGACATTCGTTGAGAAAGGCAGATATCTTTGCTGAAGGCCCTGCTTGATTCTCACGATCAGCATGTTGCGATGAGGAAATGAAGGCTTGGAGGCGAACTGGTGGTGCTCGGTGCAGCAAGCTGGAGCCAGGGTGTCGCAGTCGATGTGGAACTGGATGGAATGGCTGTTACATCTTGCCTTGGCGAGAATGCAGGACTCGATACGATGCTCGATTCCATGCTCGAATCCATGTTCCATGAATGTGGCGATACCTGTGGCAATGTCCTGAGCAACAACGACTCCAGCCATCAAACCATCGGATCGAGCCAGGTTTGTGTGTGTGTGTGTGCTCAATGGCCAGTATTTGGCTGGCCAGGGTTTGGCTTGCTTCACCACAATTTCCCTCTGTCCTCTGTCCAACTCCATCGCTAACTTGCCTCCTTCCTGTCTCCGTCAACATGGCCAGCATCAACGAGCCTGCTTCAACTACAGCATCTGCCACCTACCAAACCCAAGCTGTGGCCAGATCGACCTCGTCGATGCCCGATATCACCCAGCTCTCGCTCGAACACAACCCAGACATCTTCACTATCATCTGCTGCAACGACAGCTTCCAACTTGCCCTCGATCACAACACCATCAAGACCCTCCTTCGAGTGTGCAAGCGAGCCCGTCCTCTCCTGAGCTCCAAGCTGCCTCTCTTCCACGGCTGGTGCCAGAATGCAGGACTGTGTCATCCAGATGGACAGCTGAAGTTCGGGCTCACACCGATCGACAAGATTGCCCTATCGCCGCACTGCGCGAATCCAAGCTCAGCCGACCGATCCTAGCTCGTCGCTCAGGCGGACCAAGGAAACACCTATGCTTCATACTTCCTCTCAAGTATCCTCCAAGTCGATCTCGACCAAGGAGGAATGAAATGGTACGAGCAGCGAGCCATTCGTCAGCGAATCTTCCGCCATCTGGAAACATCGGCCAAAGCAAAGCATTCAATGGCGCAGTTCCACCTGGCCGAGTGTTATCGCAACGGGCTTGGAATCGATCAAGACCACACCATGGCCTTCGAGCTGTACCATGAACTTTCAGAGCTTGAAATCCCTCAGGCCCAAGTTGCCCTCGGGCGATCCTATGAGAATGGCGATGGTGTCGACCAAGACTACGACACAGCCATCGAGTGGTACTCAAAGGCAGCCGACCAGGGCAGCGAAGACGGTCGACTCCACATCTTGTTTCTCCGTGGCTGGCTCTCGTTCATCGGTGATGGTGTCGAGCAGAGCGACGAAGCTGCGTTCAATCACTGGCAGGAAGTCAGCACCCAATCCGACGATCCAGTCATCAATCCCATCGCCACCCATATGATCGGATGGATGTACTACCTGGGCCGAGGGACTCAGCAAGACCAGCAGGAAGGCGTCAGGATCATCCGAGAGAACAAATCGGATGAGTTCAAGCTTGGAGAGGATGAATGTCTGGCAGCAATTGGGCTTCATCCGACTCACCCGTAGCCCGAAAGTTCTTCCAGCTGTGCCAGCTGGGATCGGATCGTGACTGGCTATGCAGACATCTGATGGCCGTGTGCCTGTTTTGTGGATTCGGAGCCACACGAGACAGAACAAAGGCAGCAGGAATCCTCGAGCAGCTCGCCAACGAAGGCCACAGCGACAGCCAGTTGTGGATTGGAGATTGCTACTTTGGTGGCAGAGGAGTATCGAGGAACTACGAGAAGGCATTCGAGTGGTACAGCAAGTCGGCCGACCAAGGCAACTCGTATGGGCAGAATATGGTTGGTGTGTGCATTCTCTATGGATACGGAGTCACCAAAGCCTACACCGAGGCGTTCGAGTGGTTCCGCAAGTCGGCCGAACAGGGCAATCGATACGCACAATATTGGCTCGGCAACCGCTACAAGAATGGCGAAGGTGTCCCCGAGAACATCGACACCGCCGTCTTCTGGTATCGCAAGTCCGCCGAACAGGATTACCAACTTGCCATCGACAGTCTCAAGTATCTCGGTAAGTGGCCCTGATCCCCGAGTTCCTCCGAGCCCCACTCCCAAACAACCAAGCTGCAACTCTGAACATTGAAGCAGAACAGCCAAGCAAACCGCACTGCCATCATCCGTCCCAGCCACCAGTGTCCCACAGTATATTCGACAGTAAATACATCTATTACATCGACTAAACAAAGCAGTGCTGTCCCATATCCATCACTGATGTTGATCGACTGAAAGCAATATAGAATGACTCGACAACAGCAACTCGACCACCACACTCGATCCTCGTTCTGGAACTGCAACTGTTGGAAAGAACGAGAACAACCCAGACCACCCCGTCGCTATATGGTACCAGAGAAAGCAGGCAGAAAACCACCAGCTCTCCACGCCTCCACCAATGTCCATTTCTGGCCCCTGGTATCGCTGGCGGGCTCTGGCACTGGGTGTTGGTTTTGCCAACCAGGACATTTTACAATCGTCACTGCGGCGATGTCAAGTTTTGCCGAACTCATCCATCCAGTGACAGTTTGGAATCTGCAGCTCCGACTTCCATGTCCAGACTTGTGCTGATGTATGCCTGTGGCATTACTTCCTCAGGCTCCTACTGTCGTGCGTGGCGTATCCGAGGGATTGGCGTCCACGACAGACATTCAGTTGCGTTGTCATCCAACACCGCCACGACATCCAGCCAGATCTCTGGTCTGTTGTTGAGGATTCGTTCGCGTTTGGCTCGCCATTTGCTCAGTTTTCCTGGTCGATGGTGACTGGTCTTGCGGGCACTCGAGCCAGTTTGGGGAGTGCGTCGATTGCAAGGTCGATGTACGTGATGCCTTCGGGGATCCTCGCAGGGTGTACATACTGCTCGAGACGGTTCTTGGCTCGGACACATTCCGACGCATGTTTCCTGTTCACGGGAATTTTGGGACCATTGGGTCCAGGCTTTCTGCACGCTCCGTCAGGTTTGGGAGGGAAACCTCCGACCCGCCAGAGGAACATTCTTCGGGCTTGAGCGACTGATATCACTGGCATCCGTGCGGTCAGTCCCGCGGCGTGTGTGGGAGCGTGGGATGCATGGAATCCTGGGTCACTCTGTGGTCGAGCCCGTTGATGGAACATTCGATGATCGAAACAGGGATGCACCGTTTCATAGAGTGAGCCGGTGTAATTGGAAGTCATGGGGTTTCGTGGTGTAGTTGGTTATCACGTGAGTCTAACACACTCAAGGTCTCCGGTTCGATCCCGGACGAAACCATTCTCTCGCTCCGCTAGCTCAGTTGGTTAGAGCGTGGTGCTAATAACGCCAAGGTCACAGGTTCGATCCCTGTGCGGAGCATTTTTTGCTTCCCTTCTCTGTTTTCACTCCATTCCATCCATGTTCCCATCCATTTTGATTGCCACACTCACTCCACTGCTGTATTCACATTCCTACTCTTGTTGTCTGCCTAATCCTTCGTTCCTCCGTCTCTCATCGATCATCATCCACTCGCTCACGCCAGTATCTCCCATCTGCCACAGCCTTGATCCATCTCACTGCACTTCATCCAGGCTCTCCACACCAACACCACTGCACAGACACCATCTACAGCCACGGCGAATGGCATTCCATTATGCACCGAGATTGTTAGGCATCAATCGATTGAACAACCCTGTTCTGGCCCTCGCTGCCACTCGCATCGTCTGATTGTTGTCACATTCCCAGCCATATCCTGCCCACTCGTGTTGTGTTCCATTCACTCCTTCACGCCAGTCTGATCCCTGTTGTTTATCTTGACGATCTTTGTCTCGTCAGTCGTGGCTCGCTGGTCCAGCAATTCATGATGGTGTCTTCCCACCAGATTGTCTGAGAATACATCTTCTCACTCCATTATCATCCTCGCTGTCGCCAATGGCCATCGCCATCATCAGCTGAAACCAAACCTGAGTGCACATCCTGTCCCCCAAGCGAGGCAGTACTCCAATGCATCCAAATCAGACATGCGTCAGTCGAGCCATGCCATCTGACTACTCACGCACATCCGCAGTACGTGGCGTCCTCCAACTCCAACTTATGTGGGATCGTGAGTGGATTAAGAGACCTGGCGATATATCCGGCTCCGCATAACGCAAATACATGGAGCATGACCCGCTCCTTTCAACTACTTCGTTCCTCAAGATCGCCGCACTCGCTGTCAAGGTGGGCCCGTCTCTGCTGCCTTGGTGCATTGGCAGCGATTACTCCGTTTGTCGTGGGCCTGTATCCTCGGACTGCTTGTGGCGCAGAGAAGTGATTCTCACATGACCGTGAAGCTTCTTCTTCATCTCCCACCACCGTTTGTCGCCCGCATCTGCAATCCTTGCCCCTCTCTGCACCCAGCGTGGACTCGAGCAATCCGCCGATGGACGTCTTGCACCGCGGCGCTGGCCCGACCGAGCCGCAACTCAGTGCCCAGCACAATAGCCCCACAGCATTTGCTTGCAATGTCCATGGTGCTCGCCACGATGTCTTCATTGCCTCTGGATGTGGGACCGACGCTTCGTCCGCAAAGGAAATCGAACGCTTGCTTATTTCTACGGCCTCTCGTCGCTTCAGTCGTCAGCCCCTGACCTTCCTCACCCCTGAGTGTGTTTCTATCCATGAATCTCAACCAAACGCCTGGATCGACGCCCTGTCCAGATGCCAGTGCATCGTCATTCTTCTCAGTTTGGAGGCCATTACGATCATGAAGGAGAAGGCCGTAATCGGTACTGACGACAAATTCCTCCATCTCATCAAGACTGTCACTGACCTCAAGAGCGAAAACAAAGAGCTGTCGCTCATTCTCCTGACCGTTGACTGTGTCAATTTCGATATCAGTCAACCAGCACATACAGAGCTGAAGCTCCAACCCCTTCTGGATGCCACCAACCCTTTGCACGACCAGCTCGGGGCTGTCTTTCATGCCCTCGGCCAAGTCGAAAGACTCAGATACCGCCGCGATCGACCCCACCGTGCTATCTACTTCATCTCCAAGATCTTTGGCTGTATCAATCCGGATCCAGAAACCAGCCGAAGCCTCTATCTAGAACATTGCAGCGACTGCTCTCTCCGGGTCGAGATATCCAACCTCGATGAGCTCTTGAAGCGAATCACCCGGACCGGCCGCGCAATCGTTTCTGGCAATAGTGGCATGGGGAAGACGGTTTTGGTTCGACAATTCCTGCACCTCCTGATGGGCACACTCCTCACCCACAACCGCTCCGAACTTTATGACTTCAAACAGTCAACGGGCTGCACGAGCCCGCAATACTCCCGACTCTTCTGGATCCGCTGTGCGACCGAATGGACGGCCCTCGATTCCCTGGTCGCCATATTCCCAAAAGTGGACCCGAAAACGGTCAAGGAATACGCCTCCCGCTTCTTTGCTGAAAACAAGTCCTATCTCCTCATCCTCGACGACGTCAACGATATGTCTGTGCTGGATTCGCTCTTTCAGGGAGCGGCCGTTGCTGGTTTCGGTGGTGATGTCGTTGCAACGACCGAGCGAACGGCCGAAAGTGATGACTCCTTCCTGACGGATCTGGGCAACAAGCTCAGTGATACTCGGCAGACCATCATCCCCCTCCAGCCTTGGTCTCTGTGGGCGTCGCTGCAGTATGTGTTTAACCTCACCTACTTGGCGGAAATCATGTACAAAACACAAGGCTGGCGACCCCCCGCGATGCGCATCGTTGAGTACATCAACGGCCACCCTCTTGCTGCCCAGGTTCTTCCACTTGTGTGGAACTATCATGGATTTTCGATTGAGGAGCTCGAGGCAGACTTTGCCAAGACCCTGGCGGAGCATGATCCGCAGGACCCGATTCCTTCGTCGCTCAAGACCATCGTCAACATGTCCATGGCCGCCTTCATGAAGAAAGGCGACGAAGGTGTTGCAGCCTGTCGCCTATTTGGAGCTCTTTGCTTGGTCGGTCCTGATGCGATTCCCTCTCTTTTGACCGAGGAAATCATAAAGACAGTGGACATATCGTCCGATGGTGAGCTGTTTTCTAGATTCGTCCACCGTCACCAAGGCTCATGGCTGGCCCACAGTCTCGCATTCGATCTGATTCATTTCGTATCCCTCTCGTGTGTGTTTTCGTTCTCATATATAGGATCGAGTCTGATCCAAGTCATCTCTTCCAATGGACTGTTGAAACTTACAATGAGCAACCATTGCTTCATCCATGATGCTATCGGAGCTCTCGTGTGGCGCTTCATCGACGAACATCCAGAAATCGATGGTGAAGCAATCAGGGGTGCCACCGGTCGCGCCCTCCTCTCCCTCTCCAATGCGGCGATTGCACTGGGGAACGAAACCAAAGACCCCTCCGCCTCCTGCCCTTACGATCCTCCCCATGTTTCGCCCCTAGTGGATTACAGAGGGACCGTCTGGAGCAAGCAGCTGGATTTCTTTGCCGAGAGCGACCATGGAGACGCCTACGGACAGGTTTTGCATTATCAGATCGAGCTCAGCGCGGCCCAGCTGGCTCAGGCGAGGATGCAGTTCTCCAAAGCCATTTACTTTTATCAGGCGTCGCTCAAGCGTGCTCTTCGCACCCATGGCACAAAAGAACACATCGATATTGCTACGATATACCACTCGCTTGGAGATATTGCAAGATTCGAGGGGCGCATTGCCTCCGCCCAAGAATATTACATCGAAGCTTGCGCAATAGCAGAAAGAGTCCATCAAACCCGCAGAGACCCGTCTATTGCCCTCATGTTGCATCGCCTCGGAGCAATCGCTGCCTCCCAAGATCGCCTGGATGATGCCTTGCCACTCCTTCAAGAATCTCTTGATCTCACTACCGAACTGCTTGGAACCCGAAGAGATCAGAGCGTCGCACACTTGCTTGCCCACATCGGCAACATCAACTTTTCGCAAGGACAATACAGCGATGCCTTCCGCCACCTCCGAGAGGCGCGGGATATCGCCGTCGAGTTTGACCCTGTAGGACGCACGGCCGAGGTTCGAGAGATTGTCAAGATGCTTGCAAGCGCCGCAGACCGTTTGGATTGGGTCGATGAAGCTTGCAAGCACCATCTCGAGCTCTTGAACATGTTCACAATCATTCATCACACATACGATCACCCTGATTGTGCTGACACTCTTGAAGACGTCTCCAGGACGTTCGACCGTAAGGGAGACTTGCATCAGGCCATCGATAAGCTTGAAATGGCCTTGCGAGTCCGTCTGAAGATTCATGTCGGAACGGACGATCCTGCGGTCGTCAAGACCCAGAGAAAGCTCGACGAGCTGAAGAAGCGCGAACGAGACGCCAAGTTCGCTCAGCAGCGCGATCTTTACTATCGTGTGTATTCCGATGCCGTGAAGGCCTGCGATGCTGGCAATCACGGGGCTGCAGTCGTAAATTTCGGCTTTTCGCTCGAACAGTGCCAGAACGCACATGGCTCCGCGAAGCACCTCGATGCTGGGCAAATGTCATACATGATGGCTTTGGCAATGCTCGATCTTGGTCAGTCAGAAAAGTCGCTGACACATTTCCAAGATGCAATCGACACTCTGGAAGAGGTGTGTGGAACTCGTGAAAGACAAGACATTGCCATCATATACGGATTCATGGGTACAGCGGCGGCAAGCCTGTCGCTTCGCAAAGACGTGATGCGATACTTCAGCGAGGCCCTCGAGATGTTCATTCGGTCCCCTCCCGGAAGCGACTGTTTCTTTAGCTCGAGCGCTCTCATCAAGTCCGGCGACCTGTATGGAAGCGTGATCCGCACTGTGTCGCCCGATCCATCCCCCGATGCTGTCGACGTCGGGATGCATATTCACCCCAAGAAGGAGCCATTGAGTGTTGCATCCTCTCTGGCCGGAATGGCGTCGGTAGCGGCCCTCAAGGGAAAGTTCCAAATTGCATATGATCTTTCCAAACAAGTGCTCTCTATCCTCATCACGGCGCAAGCTCCTGCCCTGCTGATTGCGAGAGCACATCACAATATGGGAATCGTGCTGCGATGCCTTGACCACAGAGGCGATGCATGGGAGCAACTGCAGCAAGCTCGGGATATCTATGTTGGCCTGCATGGCACAAGCGATCATCGGGATATTGCTCAGGTTCTGCACGAATTCGGCTGGCTTTTCCACGTCGCTGGCGATTTCGATCGGGCTCTATCGAGCCACCAAGAAGCCCTCGCCATCATTGACAGAACCATGGCAAGTCAGGCAGGTGAAGATGCTGCCGATTTTCTGCGTGGGTGTGGCGAAAGCTCTCTCAAACTCGGACACCTCGACGAAGCCGCAGCATACCTGAACGAATCCCACGAGACTTTCACCGGCCTCTCGGACCTGAAGCTGAGTCTCGGGGGCTCATACACGCTCTGCGCCCTCGGTGACCTGAAGCGCACGCAGGGTCAGATCGATGATGCTACACGATTGTATGCGAACTCGATGGCCCAGGCTCAGGGGCTGATTGAATCCCGCACGCATCCCCTCATCGCAAGATGCTTGAGTGGGCTCGCCGAGATCGATATCTCAAGCCTCCGCTATCGCAAAGCACAAGGGCATCTCGAGGAAGCCGTGTCTATATTGTGTGCCTCAGTTCCTAATCATCCCGACACAGAGTCAGCCAAGTCACAGCTCGAGGAAATCCAGGTGGAGCTGGGCCGAAGCGAGACGGTCTCGTCTCTCGATGGAGGAGCCGACGAAGCCGGTGGCTCAAAGGCCGATAACGAGCCACCACATGTCCATGTCGTGGGCAGCAACAAATCTCTGCAGACGGACCAGGAATCCGCCGAAGGGGGGCTTTAAGAACAAGAGCGGCATCGAGGACAGTGACTCGGTCTGTCTTGCAAGCACGGAAACTGGGCTCCACGATCCAAAAGCGGCATCGCAAAACTAGCGTAGGTAGAAAGGGGGGGAATATTCGCGACATCGATGGCAGAGGCTCTTAACGATTGTTGCTCCTGATGCGGTGATGATATTCTTCCGCAAGATCGTCAGTATAGAGGCTCACATTCAGGTGTTGGATGGTTATGGAGACAACTTTGCACGCCTCTGGCTGCTGTCGAGCATCCGGTTCTCTCCCACACAACTCCCCGCTATTCCCATGGTGAACAAGACCGTGATCTCGTTCATGCCAGAGCCTGGCGACCACGGTGATCTTGAAACATCTGAGATGTCGGGATACATGAGGGCTGGCCCGGTCGTATCAGAAGTGCTGCTGCTGGCCATGTAGACGACGAAGGAGAGGGACGGCTAAAGGGGTGGGGCGAAGCTTTTGGAGGATGAGAGGAAAGTGGACTCTGCGAGGGCGAATGGAGATGATGGAGGAGACCCGAGAGCGGCCCAGTGTCTTCACTCAGAGGCCGCCAAAGTGATCCGGTCTATTTCTTGTGGCTTGGTCCATCTCATACTACGCCTACATACGGGCTATGGGCTATTGTCTTTGCAGCCTCCGCTCAACGAGCCAAATTCAATCGATGCGACCAACATCCAAGCCAGTTCGACACTCGGTCTCTGTGATTGACCTGCACACCATGATCATGTGCCCCGGCTCCGCCACCATTTCGATTCCTTGACTTTGTCACTTTGCTTGGGCCGGCTTGGCCTTTCATCCTCGCATCTCATACCCACATCGACGCATCATGGCTGCCAGTGTCCGTATCTCCTCAGACATGGCTCGACTGGCCACCAACGACCACAGCCCAGACATCTTCACCATCGTCTGCTGCAACGAGTGCTTCCAGCTTGCCCTCGACCTGGCCACCATCAAGACCCTCCTGCGGGTGTGCAAACGAGCCCATCCTCTCCTGAGCTCCAAGGTGGCTCGTTTACACAGCTGGTGCAGGAAGGCAGGCCTGTGTCGTCCTGACAGATCACCCCGAATCGTCCTCACCCCGAGCGACCAGATCTCCCTCTCGCTTCACTGCAAGGATCAGGCTGAAGCCGATCGATCCTGGCTCATCGATCAAGCAGACCAAGGAAACGCATCGGCCTCATATCTCCTGGCCCGGGTTTTCCAAAGCGATGTCGGCAACAGAGTTGCGGTCGACGCCGAGCGGGTCGCCAAACAGCAGCAAATCTTCCACCTCCTCGAAGCAGCGGCCAAAGCCGATCATCCCATGGCGCAGTTCTATCTGGCCGAGTGTCACGTCTACGGCCGCGGTGTCGACCAAGACCACACCAAGGCCACCGGGCTCTATCGCAATCTTGCTGAGCGTGGATTCGCACAGGCTCAGATCGCCCTCGGTGAATGCTATGAGGCTGGCGAAGGTGTCGAACAAGATTTCAGCACAGCCATCGAATGGTACAGTCGGGCCGCAGACCAAGGCTGCGAAGATGGTCGACTCCATATCGTGTTCCTCCGTGGGTGGTTCTCATTCATCGGCCTTGGTGTCGAGCAGAGCGATGAAGTTGCCTTCAATCACTGGCAGGAAGTCAGCACCCAGTCCACCAACCCAGTCATCAAGACCATCGCCACCCACATGGTCGGATGGATGCATTACCTTGGCCGGGGTACCGAACGAGACGAGCAGAAGGGAATCAAGATCGTCCGCGATAGCAAGTCCAAGGAATTCCCGCTCGGAGAGGATAGTGGTCTTGCCGGATGGTACATAATCCCCTGCAGATCACCCGCATCGCACAAGTTTTATCGGTTGTGCCAGCTGGGATCGGAGCGAGACTGGCTCTGCAAGCATCTGGCGGCCGTGTGTTTGATCAACGGATTCGGAACGGCAGCGAACGCAGAGATGGCTGCGTGCATCTTTGAGCAGCTTGCCAACGAAGGCCATGGCGACAGCCAGTTCAGGCTGGGGATGTGCTATCGGTATGGCTGGGGCGCACGGAAAAGTTACTCAAGGGCAATTCGGTGGTTCCGCAAGGCAGCCGACCTGGGGAACTCGTATGCACCGTGGATGGCCGGCCAGTGCTATCATTACGGATACGGAGTCACCACGAACTACGAAAAGGCAGCCAAGTGGTACCGCAGGTCCGCCAAGCGGGGCAACCGATATGGACAGTGGCAACTCGGCTACTGTTACAAGAATGGATTTGGCGTCAAGAGCGACATCGACAAGGCAAAATACTGGTACCGCAAGGCAGCCGACCAAGACTTTGATATCCCCGCCATCTCACTCAGAGAGCTTGAAAATGTACGCTAATCTGCAGTCCATGTGCTGCTATCGAACAAACAAGCAAGTGAAGCGTTTCATCCATTGCAAGCGCCCGAATGTCCACATCCAATGAACCTTCAGCGTGACACTCGCGAAGCGGCGATAGCTGAATGGAATTGTGTTTGACGCTCAATACATTCAATTCAGCCAATATAGAACACCGTGCTGCCCATTAAAATCGCTGATCTTGATCAACCGAGAGTGGCATCGAATGGCTCGACAGCGAATGCTCGGCCGGCTATGGCCAGTGATGTTGTCGCACGCCTTGATTCCTGACACTCTCTGGAGAACACTGCGGCTGTTGATCAAGTAGAAATGTATTATCTCAGCCAATCCCACGAGGGAGTTGAGATTTCTTCTGGAAAGAAAAGCGAAAGGACAGAGCATGTTGCGCAAGTGCCAGTGGTTATTCCTCAAGAGCGCATTGGCCGTTTCTGAGCAAGGCACTCGCCAACCGAGAAGCAACGGAACATATGTCACCAAACAACAAATCAAACCCGGCAAAGTGAAATTGAAGGATAGCAAAGAGAGACGAGGACTAGTTCGCTGGCTTTCTCAAGAGCAGCTCAAGGGCACACTCCGTCAAGGCGCTCGTGTCGGGCAAACTGGCTTGCTGGATGCGGTGCGGTTAGCCCCAGACATCGACGACGTAGCGGCCAGCCTCGGCCAGGGCAGCAATGTACTGCTCGGCTCGTTCCTTGCCGCGGCCATCGAAGCGCTCGACAATCTTGACGAAGCTCTCGCGGACGGCCGTGCCCAGAGCAGTGCTGCCGCAGAGGAGGATATGGGCTCCGCGCGAGCTGATGCCGGTCCAGAGCTGCTCGGCCAGATCGGTCTTGTTGACGATCAGCGTCTGGACGTACTCCTTCTGGCCGCCGAAGCGAGAGAAGGCGTACTCGAGGCGGGTCAGCACGCCCGACTCGAGGTGGGCCTGCAGCTCGCTCGAGTAGAGGGCGTCCTGGTCGGGATGGCGGCAGCCAAAGATGAGGGTGGCCTCGCCGAGCTCGACGCCTTTCTGCTTGAGGCCCTTGCGCTCCTCGAGGAAGGACCGCATGGGGGCAAAGCCTGGGAGGAACAGCGGCAGTCAGTGATTTGATCTGGTCGGTGGTGCCGAATCACTCAGGAGGCGCGATTCTCAGTTTGGTCCACAGCCATCCTGCTTGGCAGGGCATGTCAAATCCGACAACCCACAAGCACACCGGACACATCCTCACCCACCCAAGACACCACTACTCTATCCGATCGCTCCATCTGATCACCCCGTCCTCGTTGCGTGTCTCCCAGACAAGTCGTACCAGTGCCGGCGCAGACCAGGACAATGGGAGCCTTGGGATCCTCGGGCAGCTTGAACGCCGAGCCGTGAGGACGAATGTGGCCAAGGAGAGGGCCGCCGACCTCGAGTCCAGCGAGGAAGTTGGAAGACAGGCCCTTGTACACCACAGACTGGCCCTTCAGGTCGTGGTGCTCCTCGTTCAGCACGCCGATGCAGAGCTCGACCGTGGTTGGGGTGATGAGGTTGCTCGATGCGATGCTGTACAGTCTGGGCTTCTGGAGAGGAACATTCTGGAATATTCGCACAGTGGTCAGTGGTCAGTATTGGCAGCCAGCACCAGCCATCGTCGACAGCTATCACCCAGACGTTGCTGCATCTGCTCTGGGCCACTGCTTGGCCACTGCTTTGGATCGCAGTCTGTGCTCAACTCAGTTCAACATGGTTCGTGAGGGACCCACCTCGAGGAACTGGCCAAGAGGGATGCGAAGGCTCTTGAAGCGCTCGATCACGTCGGCGATGGAGGCCTTGGTCTTGGCAATCTGCTCGGTGTAGGCTCGGAGCGAGGCCTCGTCCGTGCCGGCGAGCAGCAGGAGGGCGTTCTTCTCGGGGGGACACTCGGTGCAGCCCGACAGGAACTTGAGGAAGTTGCGAGTCGGGGCAGTTCGAATGTCGACGCCGTTGAAAACGTAGCGAAGGGGGATCTCAGTGTCAAAGATCTGCAGCTCGCGCTTGGCAATCGAGTTGGTGTTGGACAGCTTGACGATCTCGTCGATGCCGTGGCCGGCCAAGTCCAGACTGGGCAGGATTCTGCGAACATCCTCCTCGGTGTTGCGGGGATACACCTCAAAGTGGTCACCGGCAGTGTACTTGTTGGTTTCGGAGGCGGGAATCTGTATGCAGCGATTGCGCCATTGTCAGTGGTCAGAATCAGACTCACCATCGTTCATCGTGGGGGTGCGTTGGGCCATGGATCACCGTCGTCAACATATCTGCTGCATTGCCTGTTATCCATACTCACCTCCAACACGATCGACCAAGCATCCTTGACGGCGCCGGGTTTGGTAAGCAGGGTCTTGCTCTTGACAATGTATCGGAAGCGGCCCAATCGGTTGCTGACGGCAAGGCCGGACTTTTGGAAGTTCTGCAGGAACGCATCGGTGGCTTTGCCAGCCCAGGTGACTTCGATGCTGTTGGAGGCGGGCGAGGGATCAACGACGTTGCTGACATCTGATCCAGAGATCTTGAAGGTGTAGGCAACGCTGGCCCAGAAGAGGCTGGTCCACTTGAGCGTGTCGGTGTCAAAGTCGCCATCCTGCGCGAGAGACAGAGAATGGGTGCGAGAGCAATCAGGGGTATGTCGCTCGTCAGATGCCCATCGTGGATGACTGTCACGATGCAGCATCTATCGGTGTGCCATCAACAAAGGACTGTCGATACCCGCACAGCCGAGTTGCACCCCATAAGCCAACCACATACCACATCGCCGGCACCGCGCTCCAGGAGAGGAGTGGCGCCAAGGTTGACGAGGGAGGTCTCGACAAAACGAGGAAAGTCCTGGTAGGTCTTCCACTGCTTGTTTCCAACGCCATAGATGGCAAAGATGGTGTCCTTGAGGGAACTCTGTCCCTGGGCAGAAATCCACTTGGCAAACTTTTTGGCATTGTCGGGTGGGTTGCCTGGGGGCACCGGAGGGTCACAGAGCTGTGATTAGCTGTCTCTGGGAGATACCGACAGGATGGGCCGGGGAACGGCGGCTTACCGTTGTAGGTCGAGGTCGCGACGATGACAAACTTGAAGCCAAAGAGCTTCTCGTTGGCATAGGTATCGAGAGAAGCGACAGTGGGCTTGAAGCCCAGCTTGACGGCCGAGTCGGCAATGTTGCGGGCGACCTGGGACAGGAGGCAGTCAGACACTTGGCATACGCATATCGTTGTACCGCAGATCACAGAGCAAGCAAGGGGACAACTTACGTCCTCGCTGGTGCCCATGTTGGTGCCGAACAGCACGAGGACCTCGCCAACATCGAGTCGATCGGCCTCGGATTGGATAACAAAGCTGCGGTTGGAGCTGGCGGGTTTGGCAGTATCCAGATCCAGAGTAACTTTGGGAGAAGGAGCCGGGGCACTGGCAGGAGCAGGGGCCTTGGTGAGGTCGATAGGTCCGGGCTCGCTGAGGTGGACGCGAATTCCATGAGGACGAAGGGCCAGCTTGACCTGAAGGACAGGCTCGGCGTCATCGGAAATCGTGAACTTGAAGTTGTGCAGGAGATGGGCAATCACAATTCTGGCTTCGATCAGGGCGAATTGAGAGCCAATGCAGGCACGAGGACTGGAGTGGCAAGAGAGCGAGCATGGCGATGTGGATCAATCAGCAGGTGCGCCATTGAGCCAGTTGCCAACACACCTTGCTCGCCCAGTCAGAGATCTACTCAACCAACCAGTTGCTCTATCGATTAGGCAGCCCAGCCTCAGCAATTCACGTCTTGCATTCCTGCACACCCTGCACATCCACACAGGCATGACTAATAGACACACTGAGGTACCAAGGTGGGAGCGGAACTACTGCGAGGTACTTACCCAGTTCCAAAGGGAATGTACGAGTACTGAGGACGCTTGGACTCGTTCTGGGGCAGGAAGTTGTCGGGGTTGAACACCTCGGGATTGGCGCCCCAGACAGCCGCGTTGCGGTGGGTGTTGATGGCATGGAAGAGAACAGTTGTCCCCTCTGCACGGATCGGGTGAGATAACCTTGTTAGTCACAAGGAAAACTCCATTCTGGTACAAGCCAGTGAGCCATGGGCGAATGCGATATGGACCTAGTGGTGATGCAGCCACACGAACTTACTCTTGATCAAGTAGGGTCCGACAAATGTGTCTCGAGTGCATTGTTTGGCAAAGGCTAACGTGGCAAAGCCAATTTTATCAGTTGCACATATAACCGCACCGCCAAGCAGTATCTTGATCGACGTATCTGTCGCAACCAAAACTGTCTTGCTCATATGATTGCACGAGCGACGCAATGTAGGGACATACCAGGAGCTGAAGGGTACAGACGCAGTGTCTCCTTGAGAACGGCAAGGGTGTACTTGAGCTCGCCGACAGACTTCTCGTCAATGTTGCCATTGCCCTTGGCAAACACAGTCTCGATTTCATAGCGGAGCTTTTGCTCAACCTCGGGATGGGTGGCGATCATGTAGATAGTCCAAGTCAGCAGACTGGATGTGGTTTCATGACCTAGTGAGTGAGTGAGTAAGAGTGAGTGAGTGAGTGAGTGAGTGAGTGAGTAAGAGTGAGTGAGTGAGTGAGTGAGTGAGTGAGTGAGTGAGTGAGAACTGCTGTGACCTATTCGGGGCCATAGCAGAGATCACGAAAAGCACGTACCGGCAATCATAAAAGTGACGATCTGGAAGGCAATGTTCTCCGGAGAGAGCTTGACACCGGTTTCTGGGTCCTGAATCTTGAGCATGCGCGAGCACATATCCGAGTACTTGTCGGTATCGGCCTGGTGCTCCTTGATCACCTCGTTGACGGTTGACATGATGAAGGTGACGGCCTCTTGAACCTTCTGCTCCTTGCTACAACCAGTGAGCCAGTTGATCCTTTCGGCAATACCCGAGAGCGGACCGAGCTTGTTTTTTCCCATCGCATACTCAAACAGGAAGACCATGTGCTTAACCTGGGTAAGAGCATCCATGGCAGGTGAGAGATTCAGGAGTGGTTGGATTCCAGTCGGTATGCAAGTGATCCCATGGAGGATGCCGGTGCACTCGTTCGAGAATACACAGGTCCAGAACGAACGGGTGGTGACTTACGAAGGGGTGCTCCTCGGCACTGGAGATGGAGTTGAGCTCGTACGAGAAGCCAAAGAGAGAGACAATGTCCAAGGTAACTGCAGCGGCAGCGGTGGCGTTAGCATTCTGAATGACCATCACCAGCGACCGATATCGCCATCACAGCGGCCTTGCTCCGTCATATGGACACAATTTTCACAGTCTCGGAGCGATGCACCAGATACGGCGGATGCACGATACGTACCTTTGGACATCCACTCGGAGATATCAAAGGTCTCGTCCTTCTCAAGGAAACGGGTGCGGAAGGCTTCGACCAGCAACTTGGTCTGCTGGTTCATAAGCGGAATAGATGAGCTCAGCGATTTGACAGAGAACGCCGGAATCAAGATACGGTGGGCCATGCCCCAAACCGGGTCGTCGTCATTGGCGGTAAACAAGCCGTTGCCGGCGATCGGTTTGAGATAATGAAGGGGGCCGGCGTTGGTGAACTTGCCAAAGCAATCCTCCTGTTTCATGATCTCCTCGATCAAGTAGGGATCGGAAACCACGACGGCGGGACGAGGACCCAGAGAAACGGGAAAAAAGTGGCCGTATTTCTGTCGGAGGCAAGCAGCATGCATTGGCGTCATTAGCAAACTCTCGATGCGGCGGCGTCATCGGCATATGATATGATAGATCAGTGCTTCGTGGTCGGACGGGAGCATCGGCACTGGTACCGACAGCCAGCTCGACCAGATCACTGGAACAGGACAAGGCTTTGAATACTGCCACATGCAGTTTGGTACTGCGGCCAAAGAGCAAGAAACAAATAACTGTCGCCCTCAAGCTAGTCTATGTGATTGCGCCAAGGACCGAGCAGCCTCGGCATACTAACATGGTTCAGATCGATCATGGCCAAAATAGGAATTGGAAGCAGGTCCAGCACATTGCCTGAAAAGAAGAGAGGAGATGTGTGGTGTGAGATTGAAGCTTGAGCAGATGGCCGCTAGAATATCAACCAGAAGGTGCGACATGAAGCCGACGAGCAGGCAAGAAGTTTACCAAGGATCGGCTTGGGAGGGGGTCCTGCGAAAATCCGTGAAATGCAAGTTAGTGCTGAGCAAATCCAGACCCACATCCGAGTATCAATCACCATCCAGATCGGCGATCTAGTTCGCACAGGGGCTGAAAGCTGCTGGGAGGGGGTGGCGAGTCATTGCAGCCTTCCCACGACACACGCGTCGGAAGCAGATATGGGCAGAGTTCGGGCAGGACGGAGACAGAATGCGGACAGGAGGCAGAGAGGGTGAGCGATACACACCCGGAGGCAGGGGCAGCTGGTGGCGACCAGGAGATCCGCTGGCAAACCAGAGGTTGCTGGCCTTGAGATCAGAGACCCGGTCGGCTTGATCCTTGAGGGCAGACTTGAGCAGCAGGCTCGGGTCAACGGGATAGGGCGTCAAGCGCGGGTTTGCGATGCCAAACTCGGTCTCGATGCACTGCAAGAGCGAGGTGAGATCGTGGAAGATGCGTGCGCCAGAGTACCCCAAAGCGGGCTTTTCGCCTTGGGTTTGGGCTTGAGCTTGGGCCTGGTGTGGGAAGGTGGGAGGAGCAACGCCCTCGGAGCCAACGTCGATCAGGATCGACTGGCTCGGGAGGTTGTTGTTGATGATGGCGACATAAACAGGGGAGGCGGACATGGTAGCGAAGAAGCCTAGCTGCCGGATGGACGCTGGACAGATGGGCAGGGATGGGCAGAAGAAGGTCGACCAGGGTGGTTGGCTCAAATGCTGAGAGGCGGGGCTGGTCGAACGGTCGGATCTCGTGGCTGCCGAGGGAACAAAGGCGAGGTGGAGTGTCAAGCCCGGCTCGCCGCCAATCACGCCAATCCCGTTCACCCGGCGGAAGAGCGGTCGACGGAGTGTGGTTGACTACGTGGTTGACTACGTGGTTGACATCGTGTGGTGGATGGGGATGTGCGATTGATGGAGGTGCGGTGGATGGTGCGGTTATAGCTGCATCGCCAGCTTGTCTTCTTTGTAGGCGTCTCGGATGGTATGGATCAGATCTGCCCACAACCACAATCGATCTTGGACAATGATTGCCAATCGATCGAATCGATCGACACAGCGCACCTGGAGGGCGTCGGGGGCTTCTGATGATCTCTGGGTCGCTTCCGTCAAGACAGATGCCCACTGGCATCGTCCCACATCCAAGCTGTTCCTGATCCCGGAATGCTGCGACTGCATCATATTCTTGGGCTTTGCAGCCAGAACTTGGAGGCCCTCAACAATCCGTCCACACAGCCATATGCGCCTGTCTCTCGTCTCCGCTTGGCTCATTACAGCAGAGGCGCAACAGCCGCTCACCATCATGAGGTCGAAAAGCTCCGTCGCATTGTCCGCTCCGGGGTGAGATCGACTCCTCGCGGATTCTTGGGGCTCGTTCGGTTCGACTGGCTGCCCGTGTCCTCTCACCATCCAAGATCGGCGTCGCCCGAGCTGCGTCGATACCAGAGCGGGCTACAGTGGGCCCTTTGCCCAGTTGTGCCTGAATTGGCGCCTGTCCCATGCCGCACCCAATGCATAAGCAGCAGCCTTCAGACCCAGCTCAGGCCATGGCGGCTGCTTTGAGGCATTCAGGCTATTTGGCTGTCCCGGATGGTTATCTCGACCTTGACTGGCTTGAGCGATTCAGTCGCAGCAGTATTCAAACGGGAGGCGGAACCTCGGCTTGCACAGCAAACGTCCCGCCACTTGTCTCGCCAGCGGAGCCGCAGCCAAACCTTGCAGCATCCGACGACACCCGAGTGAGCACCGCCATCCTTGAGGCGTATCGGACTTGGTCTGCTCCTTCGCTCCGTGCTGTGCAGGACCCTTGATTCGCCTGGCCTGCCGCGGTGCCTGGTTGGAGTACAGCACGATTCCTCTGCGCCTTGTGCAAACGGAACTACTCAAGTCCGTGCAACTGAGGCAGCAGACCCCATTCCTGGCGGTCCATCACTATCCAGGGCAGGCCTCCTTGCGTTGGGCTCGATGGCCCCAGCGATAGTTGTTGATAAGGCGAGTTCCACCGCCCCTTTCATAGATTCTTCCAACACAATCAATATGCTCTCTGCTGGCCGAGCAGTCCCAGCATCTCATCGTGCAAATTTGCTGCATGTCGACAATAGCCTCCTCCGCGAAGCCTGTCCCTGGGCCTTATAAATGATCTCAAGCGACCCGTCACCGCCAGCTTCAGGTCCAGAGCCCCTTCGCTGTAATTTTGCACAGGTGTCCCTGCTTCCAACCAATATCTTCATATCTTGCAACCATAATTCTCCCTCGAATCCATAAACACTGCGATGCCGTCGCAATTACGTGTTGCCCTACTTGTTGCCCTGTTGATCTCGTCCATCACCGTGACGGATGCCCAGCAGAATGTCTCCACCACCATCAATACCTTTGGTGGCTCCATGAGCAACAGCACCATGGAGCTACCCAGTTGGGCTCGCTATATTCAGGGCTTCTTGATTTCAATTGCGCTCCTCGATTACGTCATGTTCACCGGCTGCTTCCTCTATGGCATGTGTCTCGCCGGGATTGTGTCCGAGGGATTCTTCAACAAGGTCGGTATCTGCATCCACGACCCCCGATGCTATCTGCCATCTGCTTCATGCACATAGTTCATGCACTTAGTTCACGCACATACTTGATGCCACAACACATGCACATGACATACTTGATGCCACATGCACATGACACTTCGCGTCTGCTGACCATGAATACCCTGCCGCCCTGTCCCCTGCAGACCATGCCTTTCTTGTCCTCGATCTTGTTCCTGGTCCTGCGCTTCTGCTACTTCCCGTTCCTCTATGTCCTCATCCCCGTCGCCGGTCTGCCAAAGTTCCCCATGTGGGTCAACCAACTGGTCTTTGTCGGCTTGGTGTTCATGTACATCACCCTGCTGATCGCCCCAGTCACCTTCGGCATCATCTATGCCGTCAAGTACCGCATCTGGACCAACGTCAAGCGCGGCGACCCCAGCGTCCTCGAAAACGCCCGCCAAAAGGTCGACCAGCTCAAGCAAGTTCCCAAGATGGTCGTCGTCATGCCCATCTACAACGAGGAACCCGATGCCCTCATCACGGCCGTCAACTCGATCGTCACCTGCGAGTACCCCTGTGCCCAAGTTACCGTTTTCCTGAGCTTCGACAGCTCCGAGGAGTCGGAGCTCTTCCTGGCCCTCATGAAGGTCCTGACCCACGGCGGCGAGCGGCCCGAGGGCGGCTATGGTGCCCAGGTCCGCCTCATCTACCGCGGCGTCTACTTTATTGTCAACCGCTTCCCACACGGCGGCAAGCGCCACGTCCAGGCCCTCACCTTTGACCAGATTCGCTGTGATCCTAGCCTGCAACATGAGAACACCTTGATCCTCTTTATCGACTCGGACATTGTGCTGTACGAGGACGCCATGGTCGAGTTTGCCACCGCCCTCGACAAGAACCCCAAGCTCGTCGGCATGACCGGCTTTATGTCGGTTCTCGCCAAGAAACCCAAATTCTGGTGGTGGTTCCAAGATGCCGAGTATCTGACCGGCCAGGTCTTCAACCGAGCCCTCGAGTCTGGCCTGGGTGGCGTCACCTGCCTTCCCGGTGCTCTGGTAAGCGAAAGAATGCCTTGCCTGCTGCACCATCCATCGGCACGTTGTCTGCTGTACCGGCCATCGGCACACTGCTTGTGCAGCCAAACTCACCGCTCTCGTCTCGCCATTGCTGCCTTGCCGCCATTCAGACCATGATCCGCCTCAAGCAGCTCACCGTCGCCGCCGAGACCTACTTCTCCGAGCTCGACACCAAGAATATCTTCAACTACCACCGCTACTACCTCGGCGAAGACCGCTACCTGACCCATCTTCTGATGGAGCAGGAAAAGAGCTATGCCATCGGATTCTGCCCCACGGCCCGTGCCAAGACCGAGGCCCCTGCCACCTGGAAGCAGTTCCTCAAGCAGCGCCGCCGCTGGCTGCTCGGTGCCTTTGCCAACGACGTCTACTATTTGGCGAGCCCTAGATTATGGAGACGCGCGCCGTTCTTGCTGATGTATTCGACAGCAAACTTTTCATGTCGTTCAACTGGATTCGTTTTTTTGATCATCTTCTTCCAACTGGCGGCTGGCGCAAGGCCAGAGCCCACCGCCATACTTCTTGTTTTCGCACCCCTGCTGTTCTTC
The DNA here is from genome assembly GCF_025602895.1 of Polychytrium aggregatum. Taxonomy (NCBI): domain Eukaryota; kingdom Fungi; phylum Chytridiomycota; class Chytridiomycetes; order Polychytriales; genus Polychytrium; species Polychytrium aggregatum. The sequence continues at coordinate 51,215 of NW_026516259.1, forward strand.
TGGATGCTCGTCTCGATCTTTGCCATCATTCTCAAGCGCTCCAAGGTCGCGCTGATGTACCCGCTCATGCTGTTGTTGAATCCGTGGGTCAGCTTCTTCATCAACATCTACTCGATCCGAACCTGGTACCTGCGCTCGTGGGGCGGACCCCGCACCGATGTCGTCTCCCCCGCCGTCGATGTCTGCATCGTCACCGACCTCGTTCCCGACCCGGAGACCCAGACCCTGCGTGACTACAAAGTCGAGGACCCTGCCCTGGGCAAGAAGGTCGTTGTCCAGAAGAAGAACGACACTGCCGACGGCACCTTCTCCGAGTCTGCCAAGGCCGACACCAAGACCGACCTCGACGAGATTGTCGTCATCCGCGAGCGCGACGATGATACCTCGACCCTCGCTAGCGAACTCATAGATAAACCGACCTTGACCGATTCCGCCGACTCAAATGAACCTCATCTTTAAGACACAACATCTTCCTCGGTGCTTCGTAAAGTGGATCTATGGTAGCGGAAACACTCGCTCCTCTCGTATCTCATTTGATTACTACTGCCGAGTGGGAAGCAGGCGAATGGATCTGCGTAAACGTAAATGGATAATACACAAATGTTTCGTTCGGTCGGAGCACTCAAAGTGAGACGGAGATGGCCCGCGCTTCCGACCCTTATTCCAGAGCGAGCGTGCTGCATCGATTCTGAACGCTGGCCGCCTTTGCGACTGTGACCACTGTTGATAATGGCTGGTTGCACCGAATACATGTGCGCCCGGCTCAGCGACCGAATACCCTCCTCGGATTCCTCGTGCTGGCTGTTCATGTTGACTCCTCATGATCTCGCTGGCCAGCGGGCCCTGGTCGCTTTCACGTGTTGTCTCATGGCGCTGGCGCGAGTCCGCCCATATTGACCTCCCTCGTCCGCCTCCCTCCATCGCACCTCCATCGCATCTCAGTTGCATCTCCACCGCATCGTAAGTCATCGTCCCATGTCCAAGCTATTCACTTCCGACCAAGTCGCTGCCCACAATACCGACAAGGACTGTTGGATCATTGTCGAGGGAAAGGTGTATGACGTTACCACCTTTCTCAACGATCATCCTGGCGGCCGCAAGGTATTGCTCAAGGTCGCCGGTACCGATGCCACGACGCAGTTCCAGCAGTTCCACAATGCCGCTGTCCTTGAAAAGTTTGGCCCCGAGCTCCTCGTCGGAGCAGTGAGCGCCCACAGCGAGGCAACCACGACCTCAGAGGAGCCGACCCCCAGCATCGCCGAAGGCATGACCGAAGGCGAGCCCTTTGGCGAGCTGGTTCCTTTTGGTGACCCGTACTGGTACCAGGTAAGACTATGAGATCTCCTTGCTGCTGGATCACTCTCGTGTCTCTTGACCAATCTCACCCTACCTTCGATCGCGATCCATCTCAGGACTGGTACTCGCCCTATTACGATGACTCGCACCGACGTTTGCGCCGCTTCGTTCGCATCTTTGTCGAGAAGGAAATGATGCCTTTCTGTCACGAGTGGGACGAGGCAAAGAAAATCCCAGCCTCGCTGTTTCTCAAGGCCGGTGCGGCTGGCATCCTCCCCGCGGTTGCTGGTGGACACTGGCCGGTCGAATACGTTGCGTCTCCTCCGCCAGCGGACATCGCGATCAGCGAGTGGAACGCGTTCCATGAGTTCATCGTTTGCGATGAGCTCGCCCGCTGCGGATCGGGAGGTGCTCTTTGGGGTCTCTGCGGAGGTACGTGAGTCGTTTTTTGATACCACGGCTGTCCTATGGCGATCAATCTGACACGTTCCCATCAGGTCTCGGTATCGGACTCCCTCCGGTCATGAACTTTGGCTCCGCCGAGCTCAAGAAAAGAATCGTTCCGGATTGTCTCAGCGGCAAAAAGTTCATCTGTCTTGCAATCACAGAGCCCTGTAGGTGATTTGCGCATCATTGTCAGATGAGCTCGCCCCTGGCGGCTCAACGGGTGGCCTCGTCTGAACGGCGCTCATATTAGCATTTTATATCTAGATGCCGGCTCCGATGTCGCCGGTCTGCGCACCGAGGCCAAGAAGACCCCCGACGGCAAGTTTTACATTGTAGGTGCTGGCTGCGCGACCATTGACTGTGTACCGACTCTTTGAGAATGAGATGGAAGTGCTAACCCACGTGCTCGGTCTCCATCATGCAACAGCTGAACGGCGAAAAAAAGGTGGGTGTTGCAGGATGGCCGTTGGATCGTGGGAGATTTGGTTGCGCCAAAGAATCAGACTGATACCACATCTCTCTTCTAGTGGATCACCAATGGTGTGTATGCTGACTATTTCACGGTTGCCTGGTGAGTGTTCTGACACCGGCGAGCAACACGGCCCGTGCGGCGGCTGCCACTCGATGCCTGCACCAACCCATCCGCGCATCGCTTTGCTGACGATCATCTGCGTTCCCAGCCGAACCGGAGAGCCGGGCATGAACGGCATCTCGCTGCTTCTGGTCGAGCGCTCGATGAAGGGCGTAACGACTCGGCAGATGCAGTGCTCCGGTGTCTGGGCCAGTGGCACCTCGTACATTGCGTTCGAGGACGTCAAGGTGCCTGTCGAAAACCTCATCGGCAGAGAGAACAAGGGTTTCAAGGCCATCATGTTCAAGTGAGTCCAGTCGCTGCTGCCGATGCATCGCTTTGCATACTCGTCCAGGCTCTCACCGAAACGAATCATCACGCCCAGTTTCAACCATGAGCGAATGGGTATTGCCATCCAAGCCAATCGCTTTTCACGCGTCTGCCTCGAAGAGTCCCTGAAGTATGGACATAAGCGCAAGACATTTGGGTACGTCGATGCTATTGAACCAGTTCAGAGCATCTCCGACCAAATATCCTGACCGCTCCGAATCCAGAGTCAGCAAGGATTCTGCTCGCACTGCGACATCCCCACCAACTCCGCAACGTTGCTCATTCACGGTCTATATGTCTTCCTTAGCAAAAACCTTGTCGACCATCCAGTTATCCGCCAGAAGCTGGCCAACATGGCTCGCAAGGTTGAAGCCACACACGCCTGGATGGAGTCCTTGATCTATCAGACCACACGGATGCCACCCGAGCTGCAAATGCTCAAGCTCGGCGGGCCCATCGCGCTGCTCAAGGTTCAAGCCACACAGACCTTCGAATACTGCGCCCGAGAGGCCGCCCAGATCTTTGGAGGCTTGGCCTATTCCCGTGGCGGACAGGGCGAAAAGGTCGAAAGACTCTACCGTGAAGTTCGAGGTGAGTTCTGGCTTTCCCACACCACGATATTGATCATGGGAAGTGACTGTGAATGCAAGCATCATCTGCAAACTGACTAACTGGCTGACCCTTACGCCGACGTCTCCGCGGCTCCAGCCTATGCCATTCCTGGAGGATCAGAGGAGATTATGATGGATCTTGGAATGAGACAGTCCATCAAGGTCTCTCAGTTGATGGGTGCCAAACTCTGAGGCAGCTCACAATAGCTGTTTGTGGGCCCTGGCAAACCGGTCCCCTCGGCAATATACGAAATGCGGGTCGGCAACGCTCGCTCGCGTACTCGATGATAGCCGTGCAGATGGATGCCCATTTTTGTTGAGAGATGCGTGCACTGCATGTCGTCGCTACACGGCGGTTCATACAGCTTGTTCAGAGCGAAACGGAGCAATGGCATCTCTGAATGCCCTTCCTATCCACCACGGCCTGCTGTGGTTTGGGAGAGCTCATCTTTGAGATACAATGCGCATTTAATTCTTTGAGCGGCTCTGTGATTCCTCGATATCAAGATAGCCAGTCGTGCGAGCCGCTCGGCCTCCAGGCACCATGAACACACGTGGCCATGATGGACGACGGATGGGTGTGCATTCTGGCCCGGAAATCAACGACAACTCTGACTCAAAATAGACTCTCCCGTTTCAAAATGGGCACGCCATAATCCCACAAACAGCCCGGCAATCAAACATCAGGGCTGGGGCTTTCGGCAGTTTGTGGCTCAGCCGCCTCGGCGAGAGTCTCGACGGATCGGGGGGATGTAGAGAGAGCCAGCGTGGCCCGCAAACCCGAGACCTGCTCTTCGAGTGTTTCGATCAGCGCATCCATGTCGTCGGATTCCACTGACTTGAGGACCAGGGCGTGATGGATCGGGAAGAAGCTGTAGTCGCTCTTCTGGATCATGGAGTCCACCAAAGACTCCTGGGCCGTATACTCGGTCTTGTCTTTGGTGCGCAAGTAGACCAGGAAGAACAGATACATCCTGAATGAAAGAAGGACTGTCAGCTTCAGCAACGCCAACCCTCGGGCACAACTCGATTGGTCAGTTCGATGGCCAGAGCTCGATGGCCAGCTTGGGGCCTTACCACAGGTTGTGGTCGTAATGGATGTGATGGTCGAATCCACGCCCATGTCTCTGGAATTCGACGGCCTCGATGGAGCAAATAAAGCATGTGCTTTTGATATCGTGCTGGATCGCCGAGCGCTGGTCGCGGATCTGACCAAAGGTGTCGAAAATGATACTAATGGAAGGGAAGGATCAGCCGCCTGTCTCTGCACAGCAGCGCCATTATGCAACACCGCACTCGGAAGTGCAAGCATCGGTGTTTCAGGATATCGAAACGTGTGCCAGCGTGGCCGGAGGTCAGGCACTTTCGCTGTGTGCAGAATACGGCCACCTACCCAAATATGACATTGAGAAGGAAAACGATCACGATCAAGAAGAAGGACATGTCTAAAACCATTCTTGTGGCATAGGCTGAGTCATCGCGACCCGCCGTCGTGAGGATCTCGCCAATGCCGCCACCGGAACGGAGGCTGCGGAGCAGATAGAGACAGACCAACAATCAGTGACATTCACCAACGTCGGCTTAGGGCTCACGATGGCACGAAGCCCCAGGCACTCTAGGACTGAGGCATGATACGAACCCGTAGCTGAGGACCGTCACAAAGCAAGCCACTAACGAGTCGCAGTGGTGGCCTTCGTCAGGGTCGAACGATGACCGGAAGAACATGAATGAAATCACGCCATATATGAAGATGATGATCAAACCGAGGATGCCCTGTATGGTTGTTATCCATAGTCAATAGATTGTCAGCATCGCTAGCACGTAGAGCACTGTTTTGCAGCCAACTCGGCTGCCTGTTGCCACCATGAAATCAGATAAGCAGGTCGTCTATACCGTTTTGCCAAGCGAGCTGCGGTTCATTGTGACTGAGCTGACGACACCCTGTACGATGCTGTCGCGATATAGAAAGTCCAGAAGATGGAACGCATAGATAGGCGGGAAGAGCAGTCCCATCACCGAGAGCACCACCGATAGCAGATGGTACGATGCTTCTGGTGCGATGAAGAACCCGAGCATCAGGTCTCTAAGCTTGACATTCAGCGCCTGGAGCATGGGTGAAAGGGTTGCAGAAACCATGCAACGATCGTGCCGTTAGAGAGCCACAAATAACATCAGAGGTTATATGTACGACCTGTACGTGCGCGTAAGGTCCTGGACCGGTCGGTTATGCTCCCTTCGCTAGCTATGTCCCCCTCGAACGAGAGGAGTGGATGCTCTGGACTGCAGTCTGCATACCAAATAGGCACTCTCGCCATCCGTGTCGCTGCTCTTTGCCGAGGCTTCTTCAAAGTACTTGCGAAGGACAAGAGGCATCCCGATCAGGGTGTATTCGGCCGTGGTAAGCGTCTGGAGGGACCAGGTGTAGGGCGGAAATGATTAACTAACCGCGGCTTCGAGCCCCAAGCCAGGCTGTGCATGGACATGATACCCACCCAGGCCGCGATGTGTGCCAGACCGAGCAGCCGCCGCAGATACCACATCCACGGAGAGCACCCGAGGTCGTAAGCCTGCAGCGAGTGCCATTGGTGATGTTGTTCGAGGGTCTTTGAGCACAGCAGCGAAATGACATTCAATGCCAGAGTCAGCCGGAACGCCAGTGACCACCACAAGTCGTGGTTATTGGTGATCCACGAGGTACGTGGGTTCTCGGTTACTTGGGCCTGATTCTTCATGCGGAACGCAAGTTCAACCGACTTGGCCATGAAATCCTCGATTTTACTCTCAGGTGTATCCCTGGAAAGGCAACCACAGCATCAGCATCTCCGCATCAAGTGCATCAAGTCGCATCCACGGCTAGCCCCACCCACACAGTACCTCCTTCAGTTCGCTCATCCATCCATCCACTCGAACCTACCGGTTCACGGTCCACAAAAACGTATCTTTGGCATCCTGGCTGAGATACTGACACATGTCCGGAATAGGGAATAAAACCTGGTGCAAGTGGTTGACACTTCGAGCGTTAGCCACTTTGGCGACACATCGAATCGCATGACTTTGGAGTGTAGCCCGATCGCCCAGTGAGGCGTGGAATCACCGGCCCCCGACCGGCCACGGCACTCATAACATGTCCTTCGGAGAAAAAGCCATCAAACTCACCGACTGGAGCTTCTCCTCGCCCTTGACCTTCTTCATAATCTCGATCTTGCCAAGCTTGGTCTTGGAGGAAAAGTGGCGGAAGCACTCTGTGTCGCGGTATTTGGCCCTTTGCTCTTCAGCGAGCGACGAGGCAACAGTAACCAGGAGCATCGCGTACTGATACCCAGCAGCGGTTGCGGCCTCGCATAGCGCCGACTCGGGCCGGTTTTCTGTCTCTTCGATCTTCATCTTGGCATACACATCTTGACTGGGTATCGATCGCGCACGTTACCAAAAGCGCATAAGCTCGCTAGGATCCACAACTGTCCAAACTCACCAGTCGTACCACATGTACAGCATCGAGCGTAGGAACTGCATCGGTCACACTGATCGCATCAACCGCACGGACAGGGCCCCCGCTCTATACCAGGTCCACTTACAGATTCTCGGCTACGAGATCAATTCTCAAGGTCGAGGCCATTTCCTGCAAGATTGCCAAGGTTTCTTGATCCGAGTCATCTTCGAGAAGGCTGTGAGCGCAAAGCACGGCTCGACGCTTGATATCGATCACAGCAACAAGCTCACATCGCTCGAACGGTGATCGAAGGAGTTCGTTGATGGCGCTGATGATCTTGGCATTGAATATACACACTTGGTTCGCTGTACTCCCCTGAGCAAAGTCAATCAGAGTATCGAGGACTTGACCAACAAGATCGAGAAGCGATGGCTCGATAAATGGGATCAAGGCATGCAGGAAATCGACGACATCCTTGACAAGATCGAAGCTCTGGATGTTGTCCGGCTGGAATCGAATGTAGTTCTGGAATGCGCGCGAGATACAAGGCAGCGTGTTCAATGCGACGGATCACTTGGCAGCAGGTGTACCGCTTCGCGCACCATGCGCACCACACACAGATCATAGACCGCCCATAACCATCGGATGGCATTGCTCGATCGGTACCTGGGTTTCGATGTTATGGCCTTCTACCAGCAGCTGCAAGAGCCTCATCACATTCTTCAGCGAGTCACTGTGACGCGCTTCGGCTTCACGGCTTGATTTCTCGCGCTCAAGCCGCTCGGCTTGCATATTCAGGAGCTTGTCCCCAGCGTGGAAGCTTTGGGAGCGCTGGTGTGCAAGGCGGCGTCCTGGAAGGTTGGAAAGCATGATTAATTAGCCAACACACCCACGCCAATCAGGATCGTTTTCTGGTTAGCATCTCAATCACTCGCTGTCCCTCACGCTAATGCAATCGTCCATGCTCTCCGCCTCGGTAACACCGCGCGGACCTCAACCTTGGTGTTTGGCTCTACCCGGCGCAGCCTTTGCTCGAGTATGCAGATAATGAAACGACAAACAAACCTGCACTCTTGGTGGTCGTTTCGTGAGGTGTGTTGCGCAGGTTTGCGATTTCGCTCTTGATCTTCTGATGCTGGTAATAAAAGAATCGCTCCTCCTTGGTACTCAGCCAGTAGGACATCAGTAGATTCTGGATTTTGATGTTGCCACCGTCCAAGAGCTGGATGAGCAGCCGAAGGGCGCCGGAAGAGATCTTCTCCTTCTCGCTTGTCAAGAGCCGCTCGGCCATCAATGCTCCGCCAAAGTGCGCGATCGCATTTTGCACGTGGACTTTCTTTGTTTCAAGCTTTCTCCAGCGGACATAGTCATCAGCGTAGTCGACTTCGTCCTGCTCGTCTGTGATGATGCGAATCAGGTGCTCCAGGATCCTTAAGCTCTTGACGTCATACTGCATATTGGTATCCGCCTCGACAGCGTCGGTTGCATACGAATCCAGCAGCTGCTCCGCCTGGTGGGCGCTCTCGGCGAGGTATGAGGACAGATTGTTACTCTGCCCGCCTACACTGTCGGCCAGGTTCTGGATCAGGAACTTGATCGGGTGCAGGCTGCTACTTTCGATGACCATCTTGTCGTCAATGACGAACAGACGGCTCAGGTCATCGAATTCCTGCTGCATGTTGTCTAGAATTTGATGGCTTGAGCGAATAAAGGTCGCAAACTCGCGGTACACAGGCTCGAGTGGATCAGTGGCCACACCATCAGACAAGTCGTCGAAGCTGTGTGAAGCCGTCGACGGATGTGGCGCATCGATCGAGACACGGCGCTTCTCGATATCAACCTGCTGCGTCTGTGTCAATTCAGAGTTGGCTACCTTGACCATGGCCACGCTGATTTGGCCACGCGTCTTATCCCGTGAGACAAGAGGAGAGACGTAGAGCTTCGCGAGCGATTGCAAAAGTCGCTCCGATACCGCCTCTGCCTGTCGGCGCAAGGCATCCGCCATATCGTGGGCCCGAATGCCCGAGTACAGGGCATCCACAAACGGCACGACGGCGTCGAGCACATAGTGGGGTTCGTCCGACTCGGCGGACCCGTCCGTGGAGCTAGCCAAATGCTCAACGTCGATAATCATATCCTCGACTGCACCAAAGACGGTGCATGGCTCGGCCGACACTCCTGCCGACGCAGGGGCCGCCACAAAATCACCGTAAAGGTCGACCCGAGTACCCGAGAGCTTCCGAATCGAGCTGTCCGGATTGCCGCCCTCCGAGCCAAGCAACGAGCCGCGATGGATCACGTCGATATCATCGGGTCTGAGATACTTGATTATGCAGAAACGCACAACAGAGGCCTTCAGTCGAAGGGGTATTTTGCGATTCGAAATCAAGCCAACCACTTGTTGGAAGGGCAGCAGGTTCTGACATATCTGCGGACAGCAACGATCAAAAACAAAAGTTGATTACCACAAAGTTGTTCAGCGCAGATGGGTGATGAATCGGAATCGGTTACAATCGATATGCACAAGAGTCCGCTTTGCGGCAAAGAGTCAGCCCAAGCGCTGTGCATGTCGGCAATGGAGCACAACGTGGGCGCCCCCGTAAACAAGGAGTCGCGCTTCCTGCAGAGCATCGACACTCTATATACGTCCGACGCTGATCCAGCAAGACCCAGAGGCCACACCTGCAGCCCAGACATCTGCAACACAACGCAGCGACAGCTACCACTTACCGACTGGATGTAGTGATGGTTCATGGTCACACAAGCCGCCATGAGATCGATCACCTCGGCGCAGTAGAGGACATCTCGTGGAGGGCCATCTTCCGACGATAGCGGCTGTAGATTTGGGCGGTGGTGGTGATGGTGGTGATGGTGATGATGGTTCACAGCCGGAAGACCAAGGAAGCTTGTTGCGGGCTTGGCCTCATCCTTTTCGAAATAACGATGCTTTTTGATGACGGCGGGAAGGGGAAAATACTGCTCCTTGCGCTCCATCAGGAGCTTGACGATCGATAGGTTGTGGCGCTTGGCCGACGAGTGGCAGAAGGTGACGATGCGGCGGAGCAACATGATATAGCACGGCTTTCGGCCATCAGCAAGCTCCAAGACCCGACGGAACTGGCTTTCGGTGATCTGGCTACTGAGCTGCGGGCTCATGCAAATGATCTCCGAGAGCGCTTCGATGCAACGAGCCTCCTCGCTGTATAGTGACGTGGCTTTGTCGTCGTAAGCCGCAATGGCCTCAAGAAAAAGGTCAAGTCGGCTGGTGACAAGCTCACCAAGGGAGGCCTGGCCGCGAGTGTATGCTTGCAAGAACTCGAGGCAGCTTCGCACCAAGTTCAGCGAGATTTCGGGCTCGTGATGCATCGCCGATGTGCTTGGGCTATCACTATACTCGCTGTGCGACGGCGACGTGGGCAGCGACGACGGCATCGATGTCTGTGGGATGATGTGGCCGGTTTTGATCAAAATGTCCATGCTTCTCTCAATGATGCCAAAGATATGGTCGTGGATGTGCAGATTCTTGAGCATCTTCTGACAGACCACATTGGTGGAGAGTGGTGCGGACGCGCCTTGCGGAGAAGACGTGTCGTTGGACGAGCACAGCGAACTAAACTTGACCAAAGCGGTGGCCGTGGCGAGCTCGGTCGCATTGTGCTTGCTCGTGAACAGATCCGGGATCATCTCAACAAAGTTCATAATCTCTTGCTTCAGGTCCTCATAAATCTGGTAGTGGGTGTCATCGACGAGCAGGATGCGCTTGGTGCCTGCGATCGTCTCCTCCCAGTTGGAGTGCAGCCTGTGAAGCACCTGAATGGCAGTGCGTCGAAGCGTCGCGCTCGGACACTCAATCGTGTCCAGCAGAATCTGATTGAGCGACTCGGCAAGCTTGATCGTCTTGGTCTTCATAAACACATACTCAATGTCCTTCCAGAACTCGGACTGTGGAGAGGCCATGACGTCGGTGTCGCTACGGATGCTGAAGAAATGGCGCCTCTTGTCGTCGAGTTTGGGCGTCTGAGGCTCCGAGTAGGTACCGGCAGCAGTGCCGGCCGAAGCGGCAGAAGTGCTGGGGTTCAGGGACGACCAGTCGCATGGTACCATAAAGCAGCGTTCGGGACGTAAACACACGTCAGAAAGTGACAAGAACCGAGGTCACCCATCCAAGAATCGAGCGAGCAGGGAAAACGCGCACATCACACTCGGCTAGTGCATAGCAATAGTCCACTTGGGGGGGGGTGAGGCGGCATCAGCAGCAACCGTCCCAAAGTCGAACGCGCGAGCAGGGCCGCCGAAGCAACGCCGGATACTCCACATCCAGATTCCTACCGCCATTTTTGCTTCCACACAGACACAAGAAGATATGCACGGGACTCGATCTGGATGTCGAGAAGGAGGTTCAGGATGGTACATATCTGAATCTTGCACTCGACAATGACTTGGCTGTAAGTCTCCAAGCTTGAGCGGCTCCGACTATTCACAAAGAAGCAACAGGTGAGTTGGCCGGATGATGACCACAAATAACAGACGACCACAGTTTCGAAACGGCACGCTGCACTGCTGCCGAGTCGTCGTTCCAAAGTTGAAGCATGGCTTCGCCCACAGCTCCCCAGGCTCCACTCCACGGCGGCACTCACCCATCGTCGGTGCGATCATCGAGGATTGAAATAAGGTGCTCGACGAGAACAGCAATGTGGTCAAAGCTGTAGTAGCCATACTGAATCAAGCACTTGACGAGTAGCAGTACGGATAGCGTCAGCTGGTTCGCTGGCGTGTCTTGGTGGGACTGGTGAGGGAGCGAGAGAATGTGACTCAAGATGTGAGCGAACACTGCACGTAGCACCGTTAGTGTGCCTCATCGTAGAAAGGATCAGCGCCACGATACATACCTGGATTTGGTTGTTCTTGAGATACTCATGAAGCCATGTGATGAGATTCTCAAAGTCAATCTTGGCATGGCGAGACAGCGTGATCGCCGCCTTGACAGCAGAGAGCGGTTTGCTACCATCGAGCCGTTCATACGGGAAGATGTAGTCACGCAGCACCGGTAGAACTGAGACAGAGTCGATGAACAAGACTGGCGCAATCGAAGATAGTGTAAAGGGTGAGATGAACGATAGCGCAAGATAGAACAATGAAATCGCTTGCTTGGGTCACGACGACTGGAACAAGCTGGAACAAGCTGGAACAAGCTGGAACAAGCACGCAGGGGCCATCGCGCCGCCGGAGTGCCCTTTTGATTGGAATCCACCATTCTCGAGCCCCAACTATATGCTTTGCTCCGACCTGCACGCATCAAGTTGTACAAACCTCTCAGCAGATGGCAGTAGTCGGATTGGACAGAGGGCCCGAGGCGCCCGTCACGAAGGCCAATCAGACACTCGTCGAGACCAATGAGCTCAGAACCCTCCGATCCCCCTGGAAGGATGATCTTGTCGATGCTGTTCTTGTTGTGTCCCAGACATAAGGCCCGGTACAAGCCCAGGGTCGACTTGAAGAAGTTGGCACGCTCACGACCGGCAGGTGTATCGTCATCCAGGCACATGTACAGATCCATCCAGTCCCCCAGGCCAGAACAGCTGATCTGCAGTGTGCCGGCGTGGCACCGAGTCTTGTAGTACCACGTCTCCTCGAACGAAAATACAGGAGCAAGCATTTTTTCGGCAATGTAGTTCTGGTGATCCGGGACGGCCTCTTCGTTGACGCTGCACATGCTTGACAGGCAGTCGACAAACTCGCCCTTGCGGGTCTCACGGACAAGATGCATGATGTCGTCAATCAGAGCGCGCGTGATGCCCTCGACAATCTCGGCATTCTTGGCGATCATGTGCATGAATATTTCGGTTACGGGAAGCTGGAGCTTGATAAACGGCAGCAGCCGGTCGAACTCGCGTGCAATGTGCACCTGGTTCTTGTTGGTGGTGTCTCGAAGAAAGACCAACAGCATCTGGAAGATATAGCTGAAGATGCGAGCGAGCTGTGGCTCATGTCCTCGCTCAAACTGCGAGAAATCGACTGCGGCCTCAAGAGACTGGTCCGGATCGACCTCCTGGCCAAGAGCAGCTCTGTAATCACCGCGGCGCTCGAGCGAAAATGGTATCTCAAGAATGTTGATGAGCTTCTTGATGATCCGAGACTCACGAAGGAGATCTTGCCGAGCTGACGGGACAGAGATCGCTTAGCTGACATACACCAAGCTAGCCAAGCGAAAGCGACAATGTGTGTCTGAAGGAACAAGGCTCTTGAAGCGTCGCCATGTCCAGGGGAAAGACACTTGTCGAACGATGACTTACTGCGGATGGATGCCCCACGTCGCTTGAGCGGGTTATAGTCGCCCGACTTTGTGCAAAAGTATATGAGAGACATCTGCGGACAACAAGACAACGGGTTCAGGCTATCAGTATCAGAATCAGTCATCTCAATCACTCTACACCGGGTCGCCGCAAATGACAGAAATCCGAGAGCATCGCTCAATCTTGCAGTGGTCTGAATGACTGCAGCTCCCGTAACCCACCAGAATACTCCGGATGGCGTGCTCGGATGCCGGAGCGATAGGAAACTTGGTTCCAGAACCGGATGTATAGGGCCGCTCTTCAAGGATCCACGAATCGAGCTGGGTCGAAATCGACTCGACAAACAGGCACTTGGAGATGAACAGTGGCTCAACGTGAGAGAGCAAAAAGTAGTCGTCGTATCGCACCTCGCTCGATGCAATCAGACGGAACTTGGAGCCTTCTTCGTCGTTAAACGGGATCGAAAAGCAATTCGTCTCGACCTTGGCAGTATTGGTGTCCGACTGAGCCCGCGCGTGGATCCAGGCGCCGGTGGCCAGATGCTGTAGGTGTGCGCAAGAGCCAGCGACGACATGGTCACTCTCGGTGTTGAGTGGGCGGATCACAAACAGGGTCGGGTCGATGTCGCCGTCGGCCACGGCAACCTTGGAGACCATCGACAGCTCAAACCGGGTGGCGTTGAGCTTGCCCATGCTCTTAACCTTCTTTAGACCGGTGCTGATATCGGCATAGAGCGCCGGAGTGCTTGATGCCGTGCTCTCGGCATGTCCAAGCCCGCTCTTCTGGAGCACCTGGAGATAGGACGAGGTCGCAAGATGGCGCAGGCGGATATGCGCCCCCCATTCAACAGAGCCACCGGTCAGCGGCAGCGGTAGCTCCAGCTGCCAAACGGCGCCGTACGAGAGGGACTCTTTCGGATTTAGCGGGTTCAGAACGTGTGGAAGCAGCTCGGGAGTTTTGCCCTCGGTCGTCGAGTAAAGATAGCCCTCGCGCTCTTTGTGATAGAGGCGGATATACTGTCCGCTGAGGACGGGCTTGGGTGATGCGGCCGCCGTCGCCGAGAAAGGTGCAAAAACATGCACCATCCAGCCATGCGGCTTGAGCGAGCAGCAGACGTCGTGGTACTGGTTATGGAGCGGGCCATATGTTTGACTGGTTAGGTTCAGAAAGCTCTCGGACTTGACGGACTGCAAAATAATGCGATCATAGAGCCGGACGGGCTCGCCTTCGGAGCGGATCTTGTACTTGGGCAGAATCTTGAACCAGGCATCCCTTCGGGGAAGCGGCTCGGCCGAGACCTTCATGGACATGGGCTCGCCGACGCAAGTTTCAAGGGAGTCGACGGCGAGATACTGTTGGCTATGGACAGAACGAAGCTGGATAACCATCCCATAGACCACTGCGAACGTGAGCGGCGGTCGAGCGTGAAGAGAACGAGAGTGACAGCAGAGTTAGATCAGAGACCTGAGCGAGTATTGATGGCGCGCATTCGCAGGGCGGTGGGTCTAAATGCAGCCGAGGAAAAGGGAATCCAAGCATAATCGCCGAAGCTAAAGGAGGGTGAGTGAAAAACAGAGAAATAGAGAAATAGAGAAATAGAGAAATAGAGAAATAGAGAAATAGAGAAATAGAGAAATAGAGAAATAGAGAAATAGAGAAATAGAAATAGAAAGGTGGACAACGAGTGATGAAGCGGGCAGCTCGAACACATAAGTCCTTTGGGGTCCGTTGCAGAGCACTTGGCAGCTCGCGAGCTGGCAATCTGCATCCTCCTGCTGGCAATCTGCATCCTCCTGCTGGCAATCTGCATCCTCCTGCTGGCAATCTGCATCCTCCTGCTGGCAATCTGCATCCTCCTGCTGGCAATCTGCATCGCCGACAAAGCCGTACCTGGTTTGCCCCGCAGGCGCTGGAACTCGGCTTCGTTGAGGGCGTTCTCCTGGAGGGCAGCCTGACGGGCGTTGGCAAAATCATTCTCGCTGAAGCCGCTGCCCGAGAACTCGCTCTCGGATGGGGGCGCCTGGTCCACGAGCGGGCCAAAGAGCAGGTTGGTGTCGAGGGTCGACTTGGCCGTGGGCTTGACCGAGGCCCACAGCGAGTGCAGATGCTTGGCGGCCGTGAACTGGGATGTGGGTTCAATGCGAAACACAGATTTGCGAGCATCCTTGCCGTCGAGACGGACGCACCGCTGGAGAAAGTCGAGGTTGATGTTCGAGCCCTCGTGCAGATCGGGTGAGGAGAGGATGCGTGAGTCCTGGAGCGTCCCTCCAAAGCGCACACGGCAGCTTTTTTTGAAGGATCCGTCCATGTACAGATAGCCGACATGGTCCGAGGATAGGACGATCTCGTCTCCAAGACGGAGGAGCTGTTCCGCGAGATTCTCTGCCGGCTCGCTCATGATCCCACAGCGTCAGCGTCAGCGTGGGATGGGTCGCGAGGAGAGAGAGAGAGAGAGACAGACGCAGAGATGAAGGCAGCAGCGAAGGGCTCGGCTGGCTTGGCAAGGCGACAGAGTGG
Source organism: Polychytrium aggregatum (assembly GCF_025602895.1). Classification (NCBI taxonomy): domain Eukaryota; kingdom Fungi; phylum Chytridiomycota; class Chytridiomycetes; order Polychytriales; genus Polychytrium; species Polychytrium aggregatum. The sequence goes on from NW_026516259.1 coordinate 66,710, forward strand.
CTGGCTGGCTGGCTGGCTGGCTGGCTGGCTGGCTGGCTGGACGGATGGGTGACCGGGGGAATGGATGGATGGATGGATGGGCGAATGGAGGCGCGGATGGATTGCTGGGGTGCCAAGCCCGGATTGGACAGGGGCTGCGCTCCAAAATCTGGCTGCGACCAACAGCATGGCTCGCAGTGAGCTCGTGTTCAATACCACATTGCTGCTCGTTTTCCTTCGTCACCAGCACCAACGGCAGCTACCATCGCCTCCCGCATCTTTCCTGGCTCTCCATCAGAATCGACTACCCCCGGCGGGCCTGGTCCCGCCGGTATGCTTGGTGTCGAATGGCGAGCCTGCTCGAGTCGCCCCCAATCCATCCGGGCGTGGCTGCGTCCATGGACTTGACGCAGAGCCCCCGCTCAATCCAGTCCGGTTGATTTGTGTCTTGCGGAGTAAATGTTGCGCTGCTGGGGACATCATTCGCCCTCGTTGGGTCGCCGGCGACAGTGACGGCGTGGCCGATCCCGATCCAGACGACACCCCGTGGACGGGCTTGGGTGTTGTGCTTCCTCGGTGTTTGGAGACCGATCCGCCGCCCTGTCGCTTGATGATGTTCTTGGAGGCCTTCTCGGCAAGTTTCATTCCGATCATGTCTCGTCGTGGCGTTGGTGGAAGCTGGAATGACCGGCTGCCGCCATGGTCAGCGCCCGAATCGAGCAGCAGGGGCGTTCCCTCGATCATACCCCAGGTCATGAGCTCCTCGGGATCCACATCCTTGTGCGGGGCCGGTGATGGCGTTGCAGCCACGAACGAATAGCCCTGGACCTTCATTTCCGATCCAGCGACGCCGCCCGGAAACAGAGCCGGGGTAGCGCTCGCCATATCACGCCATGCTTGTTTTGGGTCGTGAGCGGCCGAGACTTGGGCATCGCTCTTGCGAGGCTGCAGCAGCTCGCCGGTCGACATGCTGGTGCTCTCGAGCCGGGTTGAGCCGTGCGAAATGGTCGGTGCCCCGCCCCTCGAAGCCTTGACGTCAGCAAAGGTGAGTGCGGCCCCCTCGGGATAGTACATCAGGCTGCTCTGAGCCTGGGCACCAAATACATCCGTCGCAGATCGAGACAACAGCGGATCGAAAAAAGCACCAAGTCAGTGAGGGAATTGCTTATCTATCCAGAACGAGCGACCAAGTAGTCGAGTATCGGAGCAATCAGGCGCCATGGATAGGTGGGTGCATCGATAGATGGACGAGGATGCCGATCCGTCGACGCACAACATTGGGCCAAAACACTCGCCTTGTATGCCCATCCAGGGGTGCCTGCAGAGACTGTTCCGTCTTTGGGAGCCTCCAGCAGAAGCGTCTTGCGCTCCTTGTCAAAGGTCCATGCGTATTTTTGCCGCTTCTGCTCGTTCTGCTTTTCCAGGAGCCTCAAGAAGCTGGCGTTGTCTTCGCTGGTATACTTTGCCTGGAAGGCGTCGAGGCTCAAAACTCGGGCGTCTTTCTTCATTTGGTCTTTGAGAAGATCCTCTGGGGTGGCTGTCTCGGCATTGTCGACCGAGGACTTTGGTGTAGCGCTGGTATAGACCGGGGTCTGGAAGCGCTTGAGGGTGGGAGTCTGAGCGGCATTCTGTGTAAACGATGAGGCTGGAGGACCGAGGAGTCGAGAAGAAAACCATCAATAGGCCAGTCGATGAATACCGATCGGTTGCCGGACATCAATGAGTAAAGAGTGGGGGCATGGCCGCTGGGCACGGAATCGCTGGCGGGGTTGGTTGCGATCGCACCTGCCGGCGTGCTCGCCGAGGGCTCGTCCTTCAGGTCGCCCGTCAGCTTGCCCAGCTGGAATGCCACAGTCTTGGCTTTGTAGTAATCCTCGTCGTTGATGGCACCCAAGAACTCATTCTGCAGCTTCATCTTCTTGAGGTGCGGGAAAAAGTCCCGCTCGATGATCTCCGAGACGGTCGCGACATAGACATCCTCCTCGAGGACCGCTTGCGGCGGCGCTGGTGGCAGAGGCTGGAGATGCTGTGGCTGGCTCTCGGCTGCAACGACGGCAGTCGAAACGGGATCGGCGGCCGAAGTCGACGCAAGTTCCTTTGGCTGTTCGCTCATCGGCAGCGCGGACAGGGCGAAACCATCGGCCTTGCGGTTGTTGGTGCTGGCGGTTGCTTTTCAGACTTCCAAGCTCACGTGCCGGTCTGGAGTGGTTGGACCCAAGCCATCGAAAACTGCGCTGGCATTTGGATGTCCCGATTCCTGGAGAGTGTACACACTTTTTTTTTGGTATTTTGTATTTCGCATACAGACAGATACAGCGCAAGACAAGAGGGGAAGACGGGTCTGCTCCAGATCGCCAACCGATGCACGCGACGAGCGACACAGCGATCGAACAGATCGAAATATACAGAGATTGGGGAGGGTGCCAATATCGACAAGCTATACACACCACGATGGGCTTTGAACAAAAGAAAAAGGGAGAATAACGAGAGCAATAAGTCTCTCGGAAAGAGTGTGAACCTGACCGACTGACCGATTCCATTACAATTGCTGCACTGCTCGATCGATTAATGCTCTATTTGCTCGGCGGCAGTCGGGGTCGAAGTTCCTGGATGCATTTGACGGCGAGACTGTTGCCCTGTCTTGCAGCCATCTTGTACCACTCGTAAGCTGCAGCGAGGTCGACAGGGACGCCGATGCCGTGGCTGTAAAAGTGGCCCATCGCAAACTGGGCCTTGTCGAGGCCCTTCTTGGCTGCACTCTGAGCCCAGCGGAACGCCTCGGCGTGGTTGGGCTCAAGCTCGCCTGGAGCCCCAGTAAGATACCAGCCAGCAAGGCCGAGCTCGGCCTCCGAGTTGCCCTGCTCGGCAGCGGCACGATACCAGCGAATCGAGTAGCCAGGATTGGCGCTCCTCTCCATTTGTCCGTGCTCATTGATCTGACCGAGCCGGAGCTGGGCCCTGACGTGACCACGCTCGGCAGCGGCGTAATAGAGACCATAGGCATATTCGTAGTCCTAGAAACAGTCGTTGCGAAGCCAGATGAGCACGCTGGTTTGTGGATCGGGAGGCCGGCGTCCAAGCGCACAATCTGCGTTGCTCGATCAGACAATGCAAGCCAAGGAAGTAACACCAGATGCATTCAAATCTTACCGGCAGGCTGCTGTTGTCCAAGCCCTTCTCGGAAATGAGTGCAAGCTCGTATGCGGAGTGCGGGTATACGCCGGAGCTCTTTGGAACGTCTTTGAGCCAGATGATCCCCTCTCGAACATTAACCTGCTGGTCGAGCAGGCCGTTGATGAGAATCAGACCAAGAGAATACATGGCCGCATGGTTTGCGAGGGCGCTGGCCTTTCTGTAGAACTGCACGGCTTTCTTGTAGTCCTTCTTGGTACCAGATCCCAGCTCATAGCAACGGGCAGTGCGGAAAGTGGCCTCGGGATGGTTTCCCTTGGAGGAATTCAGGTACAGCGCAAAGGCTTGATGCTCATCCCTCTTGAGGCCGAGCTTGCCCTCGCTGTAGGCTTCGGCCAGAAAGTACTGTGCCTTCGGGCGAACATTGGCCGAGGCTGCATTGGAGGAGTGTCAAGGCGATGGGTGAGTGAGCGCCTTATGGATCAATCGAAGGAGAAGTTTGTGCCGACAACAGAGCCGATACGACCGATCGATGGGGCTTGATTCACATATGCGACCATACAAATCAGCAGTCGTCGATGCCCGCACAATCAAAACAACTCACCATAGCGATGGTGGCAGAGATTCTTGAGGATATGACGCGCCTTTTTGTGGCAGTCCTTTTGCTTTTGGCGGCTCTCGAGCGACAGGTGATCGCCACTGTTCTCGATCGCTGTCGTTGAGGAGAACAGCAACTGCGTTAATATTCACGGCTGGATAGCTTTTGGTTGAGCGCGTCCATCCAAAGGTAAAGGTAGTTTCATCACAGGAATAGCGATTCCCATCACAGGAACAACGACTGACTCGGCAAACCCATGTCCAAAGACCATGCCAACGTGCTTACCTTCCGCCAGGCGAGCGAGCGAACGATAAAACCTCATCTGGATGTCAGTGTCGTGAGGATTGCCTTTGGCCAAAGCTTCGAGCGCCTTGAGGCCATCATCATCAAGAGTTTCATCAAAGGAAGACTGGTCGCTTGGGGACTGGGGAAACATACGGGTGCGGTCGGGGGAGGCGCCGCGAGAAAGATCGGCGAGGCTGCCGTCAGGGAAAGCCAGGACGCCGGTGGAGCGATCATGCAAGAAGGTGCTGTGGCCAATGCTATTGTCCTGGGGATCGGAGCGCGGCGTTGTTGGGCCAGTCGGCGTGGCCAAGAACATGCCAGAGCGGTTTACGGGACTGGCGAGGTGCCCGGGATTGAATCTCTGTGGATCGGCTCGATTGGGCATGGGCATGGGCATGTTGGTTGGCACCGGGGCGAACTGAACGTTGCCGGGCCCAGGCATCACGGCGATCTTTTGGTGAGGATCGAGTGTGCGGTCGCTGGCGGCGAAAGCAGCTGGAGCGACCCTGGAGGATGGCAACTCCGGAGGACGACAGGCGACGGGATGCTGGTTGGCAGCAGGATGGTGCTGGTTGGCGACATGGCGAGGCAGGACATAGTGGCCAAGGGGGCCAGTGTGGGCCGTCGGATAGACTCCCACGGTTTGAGGTTGCGGAGCGGTGGCAAAGACGCTCGCTGGATGGAAGGGGGGATTCTGAGCCAGCGATGTGTACTGGGTCGCCTGATAAGTCAGCGGGAGGGCGACTGAACGAGGATCAACGACGCCTTGAGTTGGCAGAGCATAGTCAGAAGGACGCACAATCCGGGGTGCTGTGGAGTAGTTTTGTTGAGGAGGCGATAGTGGAAGACAGCGGGACCCAGCCGGCGGCAGAGAATAGGGACGATGCAGTGACTGGGCCTGCAGAGTCGCGGGGGATACAGGGCCGTAGGGATTGGAGAGCTGCGTCGATTGCATGGCTGAGGGAATCAAATTGCCCGATCGGCGATCCGGGGCCAGGCCCGAGTTGGTACTTGCGAGGTGGGCGTATGATCCAGGTACAAACATGACCAAGCGATACGTGTGGTGGAGATTTCGGGGCAGAAAGCTCGGGGGGGGAGTGCTGTGGGCCAAGGTGAGGGATAACAATCGAGGACGACAAGCCCGGACTGTGCAGAGCCAGAAGATCGACAAGAAGCGATGCGATGCGATGCGACGACGGTTCAGCGCAGAATTGGAGACCGGCGGACCGGCAAGGAATCCTGGGTCGTAGGGGCAGCAGGGAGGGTGGCAGAACGAAGGGCGGCGACAGGACCGGGCGGAGAGCACCGGGGCCACCCAGTCTATATAGGCAGGAGATGATCAGGAAGCGACGATGGTGGTGCCTGGGCCTTGCATGTGCTGAAGCGAACGAGCGAGCGGAGGGGAGATCCAGCACGAAGCGAGTGTGTCTGGGGATCGGCAATAGCGGGGGGGGGAAGCATGAATGTTTGAGTGAATGTCAGCGTTGGATGGATGAGGGCTGCAGATGTGCATAGACGACAGCAGAATGCATCCACAGAAGAGAATCATCCACAGAGACTGAGGCGACGAATGCGCGCGGAAGACGATCGGAAGCGGGCGGAGAGATCAACAGAACGCGGAAGAGATCGGCGACAGGCAGGGCGGGCGGGTGCGCTCGACAGAGAGCAGTCGGTGGGAAAGCGGCGAATGTTAACCTTCATCCCCGCCGGAGCGAGGGATTCAGTTTCGGTGTGAGGACAGGGCTGGCGAGGGCGGTGGCGGCTATCGGAGGGTTTGTGGGCATGGGTATCCAGCGACGGAGGATACGGCGAGGGCAGCAGCGACGCCGATGGAACGGAATAGCAGGCAGAGTGGTCGTCCCATGCAAGTTGAAGATAATCTCATGCAGCGCGAATATCATCCCGTACAAGGCGAATATTCCCAATTACAAAGTGAGAGATAACTCCGTGCGAGGTGATAGCGCTGTCTCGAGTCAGCAGCCCGCCCCACTCACAACCTGTGATCGTTTGGCGCCCTGCGGAATGCGATCAGGGACAGTTGAGGGTCGCCCACCGGTCGACAAGTATCCCACGCTCTCTCGAAACGAGAGGCAGAGCCAGCCTGGGCGGGGGGGGGAGTGGCAACTGCGACTCTCGGACATGGACATTGGGGTCCTGGGCGGCTTGCTGGGCAGAGCAGCAACTCCCGCGCAAGCGAGCGTCTGGTTGTTCGGACGGATGGGAAGACTCGGCGCTGTGGGGCGGCCGGGCAAGATGGCTTGGTGTCGGTGGTGCATGTGCGCTGGGGATGGCCTGGTATACTTGCAAGCTCAAGAGGGGAGGAGGTGAGACCTTGATCGACAAACCTGATGCTGATGCTGATGCTGATGCTGATGCTGGTGCTGATGCTGATGCTGATGCTGATGCTGATGCTGATGCTGATGCTGATGCTGATGCTGATGCTGATGCTGATGCTGATGCTGATGCTGATGCTGATGCTGATGCTGATGCTGATGCTGATGCTGATGCTGATGCTGATGCTGATGCTGATGCTGATGCTGATGCTGATGCTGATGCTGATGCTGATGCTGATGTTGCCGAGCGCCTCCCTGAACAAACATCTCCCTGAACAAACATCTCCCCGAACAAAGATCGCACCAGCCGCGATCATGCAGCCGTGATTGCAACGGAGGATTGTGATGTATGCATGTATGTGTGTATTCAATCGCCGGTGAAGTGAATCGGCCATCGGCCTCGGAAATGCAATAATGCCCCGCTGCGGGGCTGTAAAACAACTAGAAGCTCCTCTCTTCTTCCTCACGTCTATTTGGGCGACTTGATTCCCAACTCCTGTAGCTTCTGGATGGCCTTCTTGTTGCCGTTCTTGGCGGCCTTCTGGTACCAGGTGCGGGCCTGATTCGGGTCAGCCTGGGTTCCGATGCCGTGCTGGAAAAAGTGTCCCATAGCGTACTCGGCCTTGGCGTAGCCTTTGTCGGCAGACTTGGATGCCCACTTGAAGGCCTCCTCGTCGCTCTGGATGAGCACACCGGGGGCCCCCGCGAGATACCATGCCGCCAATGCCATCTCGGCCTCCATGTCGCCGTGGCTGGCGGCCTCGGAGTACCAGGCAATCGACTTGCGAGGGTCCTTGGGACAGCCCAGCAGCTCGTGCTCAAAGCAGCGACCCAGGCGCACTTGAGAGCGCACATGGCCGAGCCGGGCAGCTTGCAAATAAAGCGAGTACGCATACTCGTCATCCTGGCGAATGGACAGAGGTCGATGGTGAGCCACACGCAGTCGGCTGGCGAGCAAGCAGGAGTCGAGGGAACTCAACAGAGCGAGCCGAGGCTTTGCTCGGGCACAGCCGCAGGACTTACCGGCAGAATCTGGGAATCGCCAACGCCGCCTTCGTGGAGGATCGCGAGCTCGTACAGAGCATGTGGCGTGGTCTCATCAGCCTTGCTGCCGGCCTTCTTGAGCCAGTTGATGCCTTCTCGGACGTTCTTGGGCTGATTCATGAGCCCATAGAGAAGCGTCACACCCAGCTTGTGCATCGCCGCGGTCTCGGACTGGGAAGCCGCCTTGCGGTAGAATTGGGCTGCCTTGGAAAAATCCCGACGGGTGCCGGCGCCGACCTCGTAGCAAACCGCAGTGCGATAGCAGGCAGTGGGGTGGTTGCCACGAGCCGCCTGTGAGTACAGAGCAAAGGCACGGTCGACATCCTTGCGAAGCCCCAACAGGCCCTGGCCATAGGCTTCGGCCAGCAGGAACTGGGCATCGGTCGAGGGCGAAGGCTTGCCTATTGTGCAAATGAGAGGGTCAGTGAATCACACGATGCACTGGATGCTGAAATGTTGATGGGGGAAAAAGCCAACACGGCCGCCAGGGAAGTCTACTGGCGCTCGAGAGCCAAAATCGAGGCCACAAACAATGCCCGCTTACTTACCAACACCAGTTGATGACATTTTCTTCAGTCGTTTGAAGGCCTCCTGGTGGTAGAGATCCCTCATGCGCAGATGGTTGGGAGTGGCGCTATCGCCAAGCTTCTGGACGGTATCAGCCCTTTCGACGAGCAGCTTGACAAGCTCGAGCTGAATCCGGTAGTTTGACGGACTCTTGTCAACGGTCTCTCTCATCTGGCGGACGGTAGGGTCTTCGCCATCCTGGTCAAGGAGGAGCTCGATCTTTTCGTCCTCAAACTCCATCGACGCCATGGGCTGGACCGACTGGGCATTGGCGTTGCCGGCGGCTTCGTCTACAGGACGCCAGATACCCGAGCCTCGCTTCTGGACGCTGTATCGTGAGTTGATCGAGCTCATACTGGGCGTGCGGCTGGGCGTGGCGCGGCGCGGCGGCTCTTGAATGTGGTGCATCGCATAGGGACTGATGGCTCGTCCCGATGGGCTTTCGGCGCGGTAGTAGTCCGGGTGGACGCCCACCGGGGGCGGAGAAGCCACCCGCATCATGTCGCCGTTGGGATACTGGCCATAGTTTGAGGCATACATGGAGTGGTTGACAAGCGGAGGCGGCGAGAACGGACTGGGATAAGGACCGGCGGGGTAGCCGTGGGTTGAGATGACGTGTGAAGCCAGAGCAGCGGGGTGGACATAGACAGGGGATCCGTTAGCATCGACCATGAGCTGGCCGGGATACTGCTGGACTGGATACGGCTGGCCGTTGGGCATCTGAGGATGGGGAGCACCAGGGCCGGGAGAGGGCTGGCGGTAGAAGGGTTGTGGCTGCTGCTGGGGATAGCCAGGATGAGGGAACGATGCGGCCTGCGGATACGGCTGTGGATACGGCTGTGGATACGGTTGCGCAGGATGCAGTTCCGGAGCCGAGGAAGCAGCGTGGATGGCAAGGGGCTGTTGGCTGAACCGAGGATCGGGATACGACCGAGGCGGGACACCGTTTTCGACGCCGCTGTCCTGCTGGGAAACTACAGGAACGATTCGTCGCGGAGGCGCAAGAAGGACCTCGGCGGCGGGTGCGACGCTGTTCTCTTCTGCGACAGCGGTGGGAGCAGCGGCATTAGGGATGGCAGCAAGATCGCGAGAAGCATCGGCAGTAAGAACCACAGGCTCGGCATGCTCGGGCTCGGCAGACTCGGTGTGTTCGGCGTGCTCGGGCTCGGCAGACTCGGTGTGTTCGGCGTGCTCGGGCTCGGCAGACTCGGTGCGTTCGGCGTGCTCGGTGTGTTCGGTGTGTTCGGTGTGCTCAGACGGAGGTTGCTCAGGTGGGGCAACAGCGGCTGGGACGGCAGTGGGATTAAGGTGTTCGGGCTGAGCAACGTCGGGGAGAGCGTCGTCAGACTGGGACACGGGAGATTCTGGAGTGGGATTAGCGGTGATGGCAGTGTCGGTATCTTTGTGCACGGTGGGTTCAGAGTCATGAGGTGCTTCTGACACGAGAGTCGATGGTTCAACATGGCCAGCCTGGATGCGCGAGGGGCAAAGCAGAGCATAAGCAGAGAATCAAAGTGACGAGCCAGTCTCATCAGCAGCACACTGGCTGGGCCGCTCGAACTGCAGCTCGGGTCAACGGCGCCGCACAGCACAGCACAGCACAGCACAGCACAGGGCAGCATCCAAAATCTTGATACTTACATCAATCTCGTGCTCCTGGGACTCGGTCGCGGCAGTCTCGGCAGCCAGAGCGGTCTCGACAGCCGGCGTGGGGGCATCAGCAAGAGCAGGCACGGGGGTAGGGTCGCTGTCGATAGCCTCGCTTTCCTCGGGAATAAGAGCGGGCACGTCTCGGTGCTCGGCCAGCGAAGGTGGAGAGAAAGCTGACAGTGGCACCGAGAAGCGTTTCATGGCCTTGGCTGAGACGGATCGGACGGGCGCAACAAGGCTGCCAAAAGAGGAACTGCGGCGCTCGGGAGCAGTCATCTTGGTGGGCGGGGCACTGGCCAAGAACGCCTCAAGGCGACTGGGGGCATGCGGCTGACCGACAGTAGCAGGAATGTCGACTGGCGCAGATTCAGGAACAACAGACTGCTCGGAAGAGTCGGCAGCGACAACCACGATGCCATCGATCTGGGTCAGGGTGGTTTCGAACGACGAGATAGTCGCGCTGATGGAACTCAGCAGGCACTCGAGCTCCGCGCTGGACAGATTGACATCCGGCACGCGGGCTTCCAAGGGAGCAGGCTCTTGGGCTGTCGATTCTTCGATGTCGACCAGGTCGGCTTTGGTTTCACTGTTGCTATGGACAGGAGCTCCATTGAGGAGACCAAGAGCATGCTCGAGTTTGTGGACGGCCTCGGAGAGTCGCTGGAAATCACCAGAAAGAAGAACGTTGTTGTGGGGCTGCGGCTCGAGCGCCTTGGCGTCTGTTGCTTCGGCCGTCTCTGTTGTCTCGGTCGTCTCTGTTGTCTGGGTTATCTCTGTTGTCTCTGTTGTCTCAGTTGCTTCGATCGCCTGGACTGCTTCGATGGAGACCACGGTTGCTTCGGTGGAGACCACGGTTGCTTCGGCTGCTTCAGCTGTTTCAGCGAGCACAGTCGCCTCGGCGGTCTCGGCGGTCTTGGTAATTTCGGCGCTTTGATCCACCTCAGCCGGGGCGACACTGACTTCATCATCGGTCACAATGTGCTTGGCATGCAAGTCAGGCTGAACAGGCTCGACAGGCTGGACAGGCTCGGCAGGGGCGCCTTGGATGCTCAAAGGAACAGAGATTGCATGTGCAGCTGCAGCCGCGATGGCGGTAGCAACATCAGACTCTGTGGCGGGTTTGGCAGTGACTTGGACAGCGGAATCGGCAGCGATCTCGACAGGAGCCTCAGCTTCCACTGCAGCTTCCTCGATGGGATCTTGGGGCACAGTTGCAACTTCCTCGACGGCGGCTTCGACCTTGGTTTCGACCTTGGTTTCGACAACAGCTGTCTCGATGGCGTCGGTCTCAACCACTGCTTCGGGAACAGCGCTCTCCTCATGCGGCTGAGCGACCGTCTCGAGGACCTGACCGACGACATCGACCTCGACCTCGGAGTTGACAACGGTCTCGCTGACAGGCTCGACGGGCACCACGGGCAAGGACTTTTCGGCATCGGGGATCTGGTTCATGGCGTTGAGCTGCTCCAAGGTAATGGTCGCATTCGAAGTTCGCTGACCGTTGGCTGCCAGAGCGGCAAGTTGCTCGAGAGTGATGGTGCCCTGAGAATACCGCAGACTTGCGAGGTCGGGGTCAACCGGAGCCGGACGGTCGCGGCTGAGGGTGAAATGGCCCATAAACGGATCGATATCACCATCGGCAGAGATGACGGGTCGGGTGGCGGTGTCAGGCGAGGTCAGGAAGTCGTCGGCCGGGAGACGCGGAAGAGTGTGGTTGAAGGCGGGCTCGTCGCGGCCGTCATCAAAGTCCTTTCTGAGACGATCATAGTCAACATCGTCCTGATCGTCGTCGGGCGGCAGGGGGTGGTCACCAGACGAAGCAGCAAGCGGCGCCGAGACTGTTGACTTTAGAGGAGACTCGTTGTCACCAAGAGACTGAGGCTGAGAAGCTTGCACTGGAGCTGGCTCTGGGACGGGTTCTGGGACGGGTTCTGGAGCGGGCTCAAGCTTAGGTGGTTCAAACTTAGGCTCAGGCTCGGGCTCAGGCTCGGCTTCAGACGGGGCTTTGGAAACCACAGCAGAGGCAGGCTCGGAGGACGGCGGAGTCGGCAGCGGCAGAGGCATGGTGGCATGGACGGGCACAGCCGCGGGGACTGCCTCGGTGACTGCCTCGGATGGCAGTGGCGGGACAGGCCGACGATGGATCTGGCTATAGCCGGTGGGAGCCTGGACCGTTTCGAGATGGGATATATGAGAGAGAGACGCCAGCCGAGGAGGGCTGGTGATGGATGGCTGGGCCGAATCAGCAGTAGCAGGCTGCTGGGTAGAGCTGGACGTGGGATGGGCTGTTGGATGGGCTGTTGGGTGGGCTGTTGGATGGGCTGTTGGTCGAGGGGTTGGGTGGGCAGTCGGACGGGAAGACGCCGGAACAGGCAGACGCGAGGCAAAGTTCTCGCCGTAAGAGGGCTTGGATGCCAGGGTGATCGGAGGAACAGCGAGGGCAGGCTCGGGCGAACGGGCCGGAACAGGGCTGCCGAAGCGCAGACCGGACGCTGGTGAGGACGAGGTAACAGCGGTGGCCCTGTATCCAGGCGAGGTGGCCCCGTATCCAGGCGAGATGGCAGCAGCGCCGCGGCCTATCGAAGGGGCAGGGCTGGATGCCGAGCCGCGGGGAGGTTCGGGAGAGGAGGCCATGAGTTCGCTTCGCGAGGGGAAGTGAGAGAGTTTTGGGATCTCGGTGCCGGGCTGGGCCGCGATGGACGACTGCCGGGGAGGTGCCTGGTCCTTTGCGACAAACGGCAGAGTGCTGATAAAGTCGTCGAAGCTGGCGCTGAGATCAGAAGAGCCGACTTCGATCGAGGGCAGCGACTGGGGATTCAGCTGGCTGGACGGCGTCTGAGTGGGAGAGCGGCCCTTCATTCCGAGCTGAGATAGCCGCGAGGTAAACTGGTCAAAGCCGGAGGTGGTGTTGTTCCGCTTGAGGAGGGAAGACCTCGGCGGAGGGACTGAAGGAAGGAGATAAAGCCGCCGGATGATGGCCAGACGCAAGTCGGCGGACAGACGACAGCGGACAGCGGACAGCGGACAGCGGACAGAGGAGGCGTCCGGAGCAGAGGCGTTCCGACGAGGATTGAAACCGCGGCGATGTTTTAGGGGGGGGTCGTCCGAGGCGTCGGTGCGGTCGAGGGCAGTGTCCAGAAGATCGACAAAGCGGCCAGTGTGCGGAGGACGGGGGATAGTGAGAGAGAGAGAATGAGGCAAGATGAGAACGAGCATGATACGCAGATGCATCGAGCGACTCGCCTGGCAGCACGAGGCAGCTATGAGCAGAATACACCCGGACAAGAACACAGCCCCCTCCCTCTCGGCCAGCCATGGAGGTGGGGACTGAGGCAAAGAGGGAAAGACCGGGGCAGAGTGGATATCACAGCATGAATGCACCCTTGGATGAAGACCCGAGGGACGGGGCCAACGCCCGGTGGAAGGAGAACGTGCTGGCCGGGGTGTTCGGCCGCGCTGAATGACAGCCTCGACAACCCCATCCCACTCCGTTGCATCCCATTGCATCGGCAGGACTTACCGGGAGGCAGGGCCTTTTGGCCAGAGGGCTTGCTGTCCATCGGGCTGGCAACGGCAATCGAAAATATGGATGAGGCGGGCGGGCTTGGACAGAGAAGGGGCCGGAAGCCGCAAGATATACCACGGCAGTGAAGGGGGTGGGGGCGAGAAAGCGAACTGCGATCAAGCGGCGGCTGGGCAGCAGGAAGACAGACAGACAGACAGACAGACAGACAGTCGGCGAGCACAGGCAGCACAACAGGACTGACCTGTGTGGCGACTGTGGCAACAGTTGATTAGCAGCGGCTGGTGGCAAATGCCGTTGATTCGACTTGTGTTGCTGGCAAGAGCTGTCGACAAGAAATCGTTGATGGTCGGGCTGGAGCAGGGTCGAGGACGACCTTGGAAGAAAGCCTGAGGCGCAGATGGGATTGGGTGCACCGGCGCAAGATCAGACCGTCCCGCAAAAAGTAAGAGCGGCAAAAATGCGGCAGACCCAAGTACTTGAGGACAGGCGTGCGAACGCTGGGCCGGGAAGAACGGAGCAGCAGCAAGGAGTTCCGAGCCCTTATAGTCGAGCGACCAGGCCAGGACGGTGGTGGGGCGCCAACAAGCGCGACAGGAACGGGATGGGGACGGAGGAATGGAGAGCGGGAGTGGATGGATGGAGAGGAGCCAGGACGGGACGAGAATAGCACATGGATAAGGAACAGGCCAAGAACAGCCAAGAGCAGCCAAGAATGGGATAGGGACACAATAGCAGCAGGACAGGAACACAATAGCAGCAGGACAGGGACACAATAGCAGCAGGACAGGAACAGCGGCAGGACAAGAATAGGCCAAACATCGCACATCCACAGCATCTCAACACACCCGAAAGTTGCAGAGACAGGATGGCACCGACGCGTACACAGCCTCGGCGTCCGTCACACAGCCTTGCGTTTGTGTCTCGCCCTGTGTGCAACCCTGCTGTGTTGCTGCTTTCGACACACAGCCCACTGTTCCGTGTGGCGATCCAGTTCCGTGTCGCTGCCCGGTTCTGTGCACTTTTTTTTTTGGCCGTGCATGATTTCGCTGCTCGATCGCATCGGCCAAGGCGGCTTGGTTTCCATCGCCGGCCCCATCCCCATTGTCGCCGTCGCCGTCGTCGTCGTTCGTCACCGCCTCAGCAGCCATGGCAGCCACCGCAGAGCTCTCCGATTTCGACCACGAGGAGTTTGTCACTTGCGCCCGCTACGGCGAGCTCGACGAGCTGCAGCAGCTCGTCAGCGCCTACCTCGACCAGCATCCCACCGACCCCGATCATCTGCCGGCCCTGAAGCGCTCGCTCTTTACTGTCAAGAACGCCTCGGGCCACACCGCCCTGCACATGGCCGCTGCCAACGGCCAGCACGATATCCTCGCCTTCCTCCTGCCGTCCCTCACCCGCGACGACGTCAACATCACCAACAACGAGGGCTCCTCCGCCCTGCACTGGGCCTCGGTCAACGGCAAGCTGGACTGTGTCGAACTGCTGCTCAAGTTTGGCGCCGATGCCACCCTCAAGAACCACGCCGGCAAAAGCTCCATCACCGTCGCCTCGCAGCAGGACCACCTCGATGTTGCCACCGCCCTCCTCAAGAGCTTCGACCCCGAAGATGACGATGAAGACAAGGAGGTCGATGCCGGCGACGAGGACTTCCCCGAGGACGAGACCGACTTTGTCATCCGGGCTGGCGAAACCGATGACGCCAACTGATCGAGCCGCCTCTCCAGCGTCGTTGGCCGCAGCCCATCCCACACTTCTCTTGCCGCACCGTGTCGACCATGGGACGCCCGGTGTGTCGGACCCTCCTGGAGCAGCGATCGGCTAAAAACCGACCTCGAGCGGCCTGGGGGGGGAGCCTTTGACAGTGCAGATCCGTGCTGACATGGCCGCTGATCCCCAAGATCGAACCGACCGATCGAATCCGCGCCTCACAGGGCCTCATCCAGCAGCCCTGTTCTCCCGCATCCCTATTCACCTGCCCCACACATCCTGCCTACCCGGCTGTCCGCCTGCATCCCAGCTGGTTGTAAATCGCCAATACATTCGTCATTGCAATCGTGAACGCTCGGCATCCATCCGTTCGCTTTGTTGTGCGATGGACTGGCCGTGGCGCAGCACATGTGACCGCCACATGACTGCGATCCAACCCAGCCCCAAATCCAGCACCCAGATCGACTCGGCTCACATCGCATCGCGGCACATCCACAGATCCGATCGTCCCCAGACACGGCACAGAGATATCGCAACCCAGCCAAGGACGCCATGTCCCGACCATCCGCAAAAGCGTTCCGGCCGTCGTTCTCCCGGTCGTCGGCCAAGCGCTCCGCCGCACCGACAGCTCGTCCGGGATTCTCGGCCTCGTCGACAGCCCGGCCACACGCCTCGTCTCCCAGATCGTTCGCTTCAATGCCGTCACAGGCTCCATCGCCCACAGCAAGCCTTGGTGCCAATTCACTGCCGAGCAGCCTGATGACAGTAGGTCACCGGGCACGCACGTGCATGCCATAAGGCTGCAGAGCAAGTGCTAACATCTTTGCCACGTTGTGAATCTTGACCCTCCCCCCTCCCAGAAACCCGAGTCGCTCTCAGTCTTGCTGGCTACCGGTCGGCTCGGTGCCGTGGAGCTGGCCTGGTCGCTCGTTGTCGACGACGATTGCTAATGCCGGCTGAGTCTACTGTCCGTATGCTCCGGCCATTCCGGCTACATCCGCGCATCTGCGCTGCGTCCTTGCCGCTATCGGTCGAGGCCAACTACCCTGATCCCTCAATCGATCCATCACCACAAGCCCTATGCCTCAGCGGCCGCTGACCTGGCCCTCCAATACAGCTCCTCCTCGAAACATTGTGCAACTCTTTATCACTCTCCTGAGCGGCCATTTACAGGACCACAGTGATCATTCAACGAAGAACACAGCCGTCGGTCGCTCTGGTGGATGCAGGAGTCACTGACTAACAACAGATCCCACGCCCACATTCAAGAGTAGTGTCGCTTGGCTTTAGGCTGCTTGTGGCGCACTGAAAAGCATCTGCGATTTTGCCACGTCTCCAGCGACTCCAACGAGATTGCGTGTGCGCAAGATCCGCACTTGATCCAGCGGATCGTCGGGCCGATCCTCAGGTGGTGTCGGATTGATTCGGTGCCCGTCGGGTCGATCGGGCTCCTCGCGAATCCGGGCCAGTGTCAGCTCCGGTGAATTGTCGAGGCGATAGGACCATTCGAGATGGCGATGGATACCGTAGACGATCGCAGCAAGCAGCGCGCCGATTCCCTGGAGGAAGTGCAGCACTTTCCAGCGGCTCAGCTCCGAGGCGAGACTGAACGGCCCACTTGGCAGCGGCTGATCGGCAACCCTGAAGGCGGCAGCGCAGGGCATCGGCCGAGTCTCAGCGAAGGCAGCAAATTCCCGCATCGGACACAGCATTGGGCGTTCATCCCACGAGCGAACGGGCGCAGTTACTTGCTCACCATGTCGATATGTCCCCAAAGAGTGCGTTGATTTGGCCTTCCGAGAATCGATCATCGCTTGATATCACGAGCAGCGATGCCAAAATCAACACAATCGAGACTACGGTGCATCGACAAGAATGGTAGCTCCAGTCAGCCATGTGAGCTGCATAAGAGCAACACCGTTGCACCAGGCAATGCAGAACTGACCAGCACCATCCATCCCCACCCAGCACTTCCCTCCCTCCCCCCGACTTGGCTCAATCCGGTTCAGTCCAATCCGGTCCATTACATCGGCACTAACCTGTTGCAAAGGCAATCTTAGTCCAGATCCATATGCGCTCGCTGCGCGACCACCAGTTCTTGCCGTTCCGCTTGCGGATCCAATGTCGCTCCGGTATGCCGGACGCAGCGTCTTTCTCCTGCTTCAGAACCAGCCGACCCAGGAGCTCGTCCAGTACCAGCATCCCCACCAGGACGCAAAAAGTATGTGTGAGCTTCGACAGGGAGTCGGCCACCGGCGAGTACAGCTGCAGAAAGCTGACCGCCTGGGTTATTGACGAGCCCGAGCCTACACTCGGGAACAGAACCAAGATGGCGAGGCCTAGACCGCCAAAGAGGCCAAGGATGACTTGCATGACTGAGTGGACGATGGCTTCGGTGCCCTGGAAGCAGACCAAGTGGGATTCGGTCAGTGACCTGTCGACAGAGCCTCCGCCAGTATCCCACAGCACCGCCATCCCTCTGCCCCAATCGACCGAGTATCCGGCGGGGGCGTCCACCATGATCACCTACATTCGCAAACGCAATCAGGGCATTCTCCTCCAGTTCGTCCATCTTGGGCTTGTCTTGGTTGTCCAGGACAATGTCCCCAGGATACAAGCGGCGAAACTTGCCGCTCTCTGACGAGGATGAAACGGTTTACAGTCATCAGCCAGCAATCAGCAAGAGCGATCAGCCGGAAACCGTGGGGACCATGGGAGCCACAGCCATCTCCACGCACAGGTCGAGATGCAGACCCGAAATGCAGGCTCGGAATGGCGACCCACCTTCCACAAAGACGACCCCGACATCGCCTCGACCAATCGTCTCGGCTTTACCGCTGACGGCAAGATTCCCAATCGACGAGGGGGTCTGAGGTGAGCTGTTCTGTGCGTTCAAGACATCCCGGCTCGAGATTGCCGATGCCTCCGAGCGCAGATTATCCGGGTGATAGAGGTCGGAGACTTGAACCACCACGACCTCCTCTGGGAATCGGTGAAGGGTCAGAGCTGGCCCATATGCCGATTTATGATCCCGCCGATGTATGCAGCCAGTTCGCTACCATAAAGCGCTCTCATGGTGTATGTGGCAACGACCAAGCATCGGGAGCCAAGTACCTGTGTTGGGACTCTTGATTTCGATGGGCTTCAAGTCACTCTTCTTCTTGCGGCCTGCGACGCGGAGAGAAACCGGGACCAGCACAGCGTCAACGATCTCTCGGGATTCGGTTGGCCAAAGCAGCGATAGCATCGGCGTTCCTTAACCTCATCTGGATACAGGGACCCCACCTCTGTTGGCCATGCGTGACGGGTGTTAGTGGGAATGGCGTCGGTGGCTTGAACCCTCGACAAACTGGCAGCACTCATTCCTGGTGTCCCACCTGACATCGCGGCTGGAGCCTCGTCGGACATCATCGTCGCTTTGAAGAGCTGTCCGGCTGCCTTTGAGCTGGACAAAGTATCGGCTGCCAAGACTTGTCTTGGGTGCTTCCTGCTCTGACTCGTTACGTGTGGCACTCGACGAGCGCGAGTCCCGCTGTGAGCGGTCTACAAGGGCCGAAGAGCCCAGCAGTGCCTGCGATCCAAAGTCAGCATCCGACCATATTTCGCTCTGGAAAGCAGACGGGTGCCTTGGCTTCGACGGCAGTTCGTCTGACGATGCCTGCCCCGGTCGCTGCGTGGGAGCGCGAGCAGGAGGCTTGGACGGAGTTGCAGCCCTCGGAGTGGGCGGATTCGAGTGCGATGCCGCCGTGCCTGTCGCAGTGCCTGTCGCAGGCTTTGGCAACGGCGCTGCTACTGCGCCCGTTTGTCCAGCTTCATGCAGTTGGACTTGTCTCGGGGCTGTCGTCTGGGAGTCGCCAGGCTGTCGGTCGCGGCTGGCCTCTCGCGAAGATGACCGAGAAGCCGAGCGCGCCCGGCTGTTGGAGCGGCTGTTGGAGCGGCTGTTGGAGCGGCTGTTGGAGCGGCTGTTGGAGCGGCTGGCGTCTCTGTGTCGGGAATCATCTACGGACGGATCCGGAAGGGCCGCTGCCGAGCGCATGTTGATGGGCGTGGACGATCGCGAGTTGTCGGACGACGACGCTGGCCGAATGTCGCTCCTCGATCCCCGGCCAGACAAAGCCCCCGAGGCTGGGTCGCGGCGATTTCCCGTATGGCCCGTCACGCTTCTTGCCCCGCTCCGAGAGCGTGCTGCTCCAGTTACCGCCGGATTGCGGGCGAGCCAAGCCGAAAAGATCGATTTAAAGTTAGAGCTGCATTTCAATGCTCAGTGGTGCCTCGTATGGGCTCAGATGGGAACTTTGTCCTAGGCGGCTCTAGTGTGTCCGCGCTCATCATCGAGTGTCTTGCATCTCACGTTCGGAGCTCCATGGCATGCGATCCATCCAGACGCTGTGAAATGCATCGACCTGTCGCCAGCACCCCGAGCGCTCAATTGAACCCCTGTCCCATGCCTGCATTCCACTGCCTCGCACGCCAGAACCCTCCAATCCATCGGACCATCGCGTACCTGTTCGTTCGCTGTGGTCCGACATGGCTACGGAAATGAAGACAATGTCCGGAGCGTTGCTGATATCGATAGCGGTCACAAGCACGGCCAGACTGAGCTCGATCCCAGGCGAGAATCTGCGCGCCCACTCGAGGGTCGGAGGCACTCCCACGGACGAACCCGCCATGGCCCGCACCAAACCTGCAGACCACACACACACACACACAGCATCGGATTCAGACTCCGACACGCGCAGCAGGACGTCACGCGGATATCACGGGTCTTGAATCTGTCGGCAGCAAACCGCCACCAACCCAACAGCCCCCCTCTTGCCTGCCTCGCGCCGCCAGCTGTCTCTGATGGGCAACTCTCTGATCTGCAGCCGACCACCGATGCAGACTCTCTCCAGCCCGCCGCAGGCCGAGCACACAGCTATCCAAAACCCGGTCCAGCTTCCAACTCCCCTCCCGTCAATGTCCTCGTCCAGCCACAAGCCAGACGCTGTTTCCTCGCAGAGCGCATTTACCAGTCTGCACTCAGAGGCGCTCTCCGGCAACTGCACAGCCCAGTTCCGGCTTGGGCTCCTCTACGACTTGGGCACCCTAAGCGATCAGCCAGAGCTGACAGTCGGCAGCGATCCCGCACACGCCAACTATTGGTATCTGCTGGCCGCCAAACAAAATCACATTGGCGCCCAGTATAACCTCGCGCTCAACTATCAGAACGGAGCGGGCTGCAGCAAGAACCTGGTAAAGGCTTCAAAGTGGTTTCTGAAGGCCGCAAAACTGGGCTGCGTGGATGCCCAGGTCAACATTGCCAACTACTACCGGCGAGGATGGGGCCGGTGTTGCCAGGACAATGTCGCTTCCATGGCGTGGTTCCTCCTGGCTGCCCAGAACGGCGATGCTACGGCCCAGTTTATCCTGGCCCAAGCGTACCAGCACGGCAAAGGCGGCCTCGCCATCGATCTCATTGAGGCCCACAACTGGTGCCAGCGTGCTGCCGATCAAGGCCATCAGCCCGCAAGCCTGTATCTCGAGCGGCTTGACCAGGACCCAAACGGCGAGGCAACCGACGCTGCCCATGACCAACATGAGCCAGAGGACGACTGCGAGTCGTCAAGTGATTCTGAGATAGCTTCAGCCGTGAAAGCGTACGGTATGTTGCCCAATGAGTCACCGTCGCAAGATGGGTTGAAACCCGGCCATCCCGGGTCGACTCACCGTTGCGACAAATATCTGAACCAGAGTTTGTGTCTTGCAGGATACACAGGGCCGATGATCCCGCTCCAGGGTAATCGGAGCGATGAGGCGGCACTGGCGACTTCGGGTTCAAACCAGTCGTCCTCGCTGTCGGATAGCGCTACCGCTCTCCAGAAGACTGGATTTGTTACGCCATCGTCTAAGGCCCTGCGGGCCAAGGCCGCACGCCACACACAATCGACACCAACCATCTCCAGCACCAGGCAGGAGGACGCCGCGCATGCAGACCCCTGCTCTCACAAGAATCATAGGTCGAAGCGCAAGTCGATCGAGCGCAGCCAAAGCACCGCGGATGCCGAAGATGAGGCCAAGGAAAACCTGTCACCAGCCAAGAAGTCGGCACCGACACCGACTCGCCGTCGCGAGAGCAAAAGTCCGGCTGTCTCGACCGTCGAGAGGGTCAAGCAAGGAGACTGGGACAACGTGTCGGTCGAGATCGTCATCAGAGATAGCACTCTTGGAGCACGACACAAATCGGTGAGCCGAGCGGGGGAGAGTGAGCCAGGATTGGCAGCGTTGCGCTGTTGTTGACGAGCCATCTCGACAGAGTGCGGGCTACTGCATAAGACACAGAGGGTCTGGAACCCTGAGCCAAGTGGGAGCAGCGTCCAGATCGGCGACGCATGTCGTAATGCACACAACTGACCCAGGCATTCCCCGACACAGCGTAAATCAGCAGCACGAACCGGCGATGATGACCCAGACCTCTGAGCATAATCTGGGCGATCTGTCGGAAGCCCGATGGCGCATCCATCAAGCCAGAGGGTTTGAATTGTTTCCTCTTTCTTCCCCCCCCCCAAGTGGTATCAGTTTTGCGCTTGCGAATATCCTTTCTTCCTTTTTCTCGAACAAATACGGGCCAATCCCGCAATACCCAGTGCCTCCTTTGCCGTACGTCAGCGGCTGAATGGGAGAGGCTGGGTTGGCAGGGGGAGCAAACTTGATCGAGCATTGAACATCGACCGCACACACACACAGGTCGGCCAAACCACGCTTGGGACTGAGACCAGCAAAAAAGTGACGAGAGTGGGATTCGAACCCACGCCTCCGGAGAGATCACGGCCTTAACGTGACGCCTTAGACCAACTCGGCCATCTCGCCTCGATGCCAGATCTATCCGCTCGCTACCTGGACATTGCTGCCTGACGAGACAGAGCGGTGACCGGTCAGCTGACCGGTCAATCATGTGACTGAACCAAAGTCCGCCCTTCCGACCCAGGTTCCGATGTGACCGCAAGAGCGAATCAGAGCGCGGCGCGGGTCGGGAACGAGACCGGGACCGAATCATCGACAGACGGATGTGACGAACAACCGGGGATGCCTCGAGGAGTGCCGAGAAAGAACATGGTAACTACATGGTAACTACATGGTAACAAATCATACCAAATGGCAACTACATGGCAGCAAATCGTACCAAATGGCAACTGCATGGTAACAAATCATACCAAATGGCAACTACATGGCAGCAAATCGTACCAAATGGCAACTGCATGGTAACAAATCATACCAAATGGCAACTACATGGTAACAAATCATGCCGAATGGCAACTGCATGCGATCGACATTTTAACACCCAGCTCGCCCAGCAAACATCCCAGAGATCATAACCCCGTTCACCTGTGTGCTTTGTCGTCGATCTCGCCACGATGGATTGCATTCCAGTTCCCATCGTCCACCGGTCCCGATCATCGCCAATGCCCCTCGACAGCGCCTGGGCACTCCCACAACGAACCCAACCTGTCCTCCCGTCCTCCAGGGCGCACGATCTCCCCCACGGCCAATCCGCGCGCGGATCGGTGCCGAGCGGACGGAGCGTTTGCCCGGCCGGGGAAGGGCGAGCGGCTCCTGCGCGATCGGTCCTTCCCCGCGGCCGTCGCCCGAGCCCGCTCTTCTTCCAGCCGCCTTCCTATCCATCGCCATCGTCCTTCTCCCCTCTCCGCCATTCTCTTCCTGATCTCCAGGTGCGTCATCGCCAGTTGCTCTCGCTTCCATGTCGGCCCGGCTCGGCTCGGCTCGGCGCATCAGGCTCCGACTTGATCTTGGCTGTCCGCTCCCTCGCCATCGAATCTGCCCGCTTGCCATCACATCCAGCATTGCTGCTGCCGGCCTCGGATTCAGTCGCCATCATAGACTCACACTCCTGCCATCAGCTCAATGTCCTTCCAGGCCGCTCTTCGGAACATCCGTGCTCGCTCCGTGCGATGCTACTCGACTGCTTCGCAGGTACTGCCTTTTGCGCCAGTGGGGCCATTCCTTGTGCCTCTCACGCCGCCCCATTGCTGTTCCCGCTGATCCGCACCCTTTCGTTCGTCCTTGCCCATGCGCTGTGCCTCCGCAGCTCGAACTGGCATGATTCCGCCATCGACCTGCGTGATCCTGCTCATCTGCTCACCTCACCTCTTGCCACCGCCCACGCCATCTTCGACCGCCGCTCCAGCCCACCATCGGCTTCATTGGCCTTGGCCAAATGGGATATCCCATGGCCGCCAACCTCCACCGCAAGAACCCCAACGCCAAATTCGTCATCAACGATGTCTTCCAAACAGCCACCTCGCGCTTCGTCTCCGAGAACCCCGATGTTACCGTCGCGAGCACCCCGAAGGAACTCGCCGAAAAGTGCAGCGTTATCGTCACCATGCTGCCTGCATCGGCCCACGTCCGCGAGGTCTACTTGGGCGAGAACGGAGTTCTCAAGGGCCTCAAGAACGCCATCGTCATCGACTCCAGTACCATTGATCCCCGCACGACCAAGGAAGTCGCTGGCGCCGTCAACAAGGCTGGCTCTGTCGGAGTCGATGCCCCTGTCTCTGGTGGTGCGTGTTCAGTTCTTCCACCTGCTGGTATTTCTCGCTCACCAATCTCTGCGACTAATCTTTACGATCCATATGCCCTCGTCTCCATCCCCAGGAACCCTCGGAGCCCAGGCCGGCACCCTGACCTTCATGGTCGGCTCCGAGTCCGAGGAAGACTTTGGTAAGGTCAAGCCCATCCTGTCGCATATGGGCAAGAACATTGTCTACTGCGGCCCCAACGGCAACGGCCAGGTTGCCAAGATCTGCAACAACATGCTCCTCGGCATCTCCATGATTGCGGCCTCTGAGACAATGAATCTCGGTGTGCGTCTTGGCATGGATCCCAAGCTCCTGGCTGGCATCCTCAACACCTCCACGGGCCGATGCTGGTCCACCGACACCTACAACCCCTGCCCCGGTGTCCTGCCCAACGTCCCGTCGTCCCGCGACTATGAGGGCGGTTTTGGCAACAGCCTGATGGCCAAGGATTTGGGTCTGGCCATCACCGCCGCCAACGAGGCCAAGAGCACCGTGATCCTCGGCGGCATGGCCCACCAGATCTACAACCAGGTCTCGAGCACCCCTGGCTTTGAGAAGAAGGACTTTTCCTCGGTCTTCAAGTGGCTGAACGATAACATCAAGAAGTACTAAGCGACCCGACATCCTTGCTACCACGACCACTGCTATCACCACTTGCAAGGCACGATCGCCCCACCGCCGTCGAGTGCGGATACCAGGGCAAGCCTGTCCTGCGAGATAGCAATACATATCCTGTCCGCACCATGTCGCCAAATGCGCCAGAGGCGCTCAGGGAGGACGGGCGTCTGGAGTGATGTGGCCAACGAATGCAAGAGAAACTGGGTCGATCAAGTGCGTTTTGCTTGAGTCTGACAGACTCTCGAATTGCATGTCTACCACGATTTGCACACAACCTACACCACATTCGCACCACCCATGACCTTCGCCCCACACACCACGCCTCCAGTTCTCAGACCGCGTTCGCGAGGGGCTTCTTGCCATCCAGAAACTGCGAAATGTTGTCGAGTGTCGTCTCGGCGATGGCGCTCAGAGCCTCGGCTGTCAGGAATGCCTGGTGCCCCGTGATGATGACGTTCGGGAACGACATCAAGCGGGCCAGGATATCGTCCATCATGATCTCGCCGGAGCGATCCTGGAAAAAGTAGTCCTCTTCTTCCTCGTACACGTCCAGGCCGGCCCCGCCCACCTGGCCGGTCTTCAGGGCCTCGATCAGATGGGCCGTGTTGATGAGAGCTCCTCTGGTTTGAGTAACGATCACCCCCCCCCCACGCCGCGAGCAGCGGCAGTGTTAATATCGGCAAGCATCCTTTGCTCCACCTCACACTCCGAACCCAATTTCTGCCTCGGCAGCCATGGGATCGCCTACCTGGAGGTGTTGATGATGACAACGCCTCGCTGCATCTTGCTGAGGCTGTCTTTGTTGATCAAATACTTTGTCGACGGGAACAGCGGTACATTGAGCGAAATGACCCTGCTGTTGGCAAAGAGCTCGTCGAGCTCGACATATCGGCAGCCTGGAAGCGATTCGAGCGCCGGGTTCTTGCGGACATCGTACAGCAGCACCTGGCACCCGAACCCGAGCATGATCCGGCTGAAGCACTCGCCGATCTTGCCCGTGCCGACGACGCCGACGGTCTTGCCGTGCAAATCAAAGCCCACAAGGTGGTCGAGCGAAAAGTTGGCCAGCTTGAAGCGGTTGTAGGCCTGCGGGAGCTTGCGATTGACCGCCATCAGCAGGGCGGCGGCGTGCTCGGCGACGGCATACGGGCTGTACTATGATCCGTGGTGCGATGTGTGTGTTCGGAGCATCGTCGGCGATGCATGGTGAGTCAGCCGAGGCAAGCCCAGGATGAGCCCCAGCCGGGACAACGGAGGAACGGAATGTGAGTATTCGCGTCCGCAGCTCCGGCCGATGCCGGGTTGACCGATCCGATCGTCATCCAGAGCCGTCATCGACGCAAGCCCCGCCCTCCCGCCCTTCGCCGTCCCAAAGTGAGAGAACCTACGGAGGGCACGCGTGCGACGGCAATTCCAAGCCCGGCAGCGGCCTTGACATCGACATTGTTGAATCCGGCGCAGCGAAGGGCGATCATACGGCAGCCCTGGGCGTGCAACTGCTGAAGCACCTCTTCGTTGACCTTGTCGTTGACAAACACACAGACCACCTGGGCGAGAGGCCATCGCATATACGGGAGCAGAGGCGATCAGGGACACGCCCGTAGATATATCGCATCGCATCGTATGGCGTCTCATTGCACGGCATCGAATCGCATGGCATCGTATGGCATCGGATCGTATCGCATGGCATCGCATGGCATAGCGTCTCATCGAATCGCAATAGCACCCACCTTGCAGTCGCGGGCCAATGCCACTGTCGAGGCTTCGAGGCGGACCGGGTAGAACTGGACCCGCACCTGGCGGGAGGCTTTGAGAGCCCTGACTGGGTCTTCGAAATACGGTCGCTCGTGGTTCTTGAAGTCAAAGAAGGCAATTTTGGGACCAGAGCCGCCCAACGAGGCGATTCCTCGACGAAGCCAGGCGGCTTGGCGTCCGCTGGCGAGTGCCGAGGCTGTGCTCGGAGTGAACGTGCGGGCGAGTGCAGTTGCGGCACGCAGAGCCAGCATCGATGGAATGAAAATCGAGGAGGGGGTTATGTCCGATGGAGAGCGATTAACAGAGAAAGAGAGAGAGAGAGAGAGAAAGCGATGGAGCAGACAGCGGCTGTGATGGGCAAGGGGCTTGCCGGGTCCCAGGTCCGTTCCATGTGCGGGTCCATGGCGCAGCCGGGGCGGATGGCCGTCAAGACACGTGACAGCCGTCCCGGCAAGCCACGCTGCCGGATCGAATGCGGATCGAATGCGGAGGCCTGCCTTTTCTGGCCAAATATCGTCGGACCTGCTTCGCCCAGGCAATCGCCCAGGCAATCGCCCAGGCAGCATATCATCGCATTCAGTCCCAAGAGCCCAGGATTCGCCCTCGCGATCGGTCCCAGCAACGCATACCACACCATCTCGACACACTCGCAGCACACCCGCAGTACACTCGCAGACATGGACCCGGAAATCACACCGCGCATCAGCTCCTCGGCCGTGAGCTCCTATGCGGGGCGGGTCGTCTTGATCGCCGGCAACATCACATCCGTGAGTCAGAGGCCCACTCGGCTTGTCGCATGCTTCATCGAGGGCACAGCGAAGCCACCAAAGCGCTGCAAAATCATCCGATTCCGGCTCTTGCGCCTGAGGCGGCCACAAGTCCTAACATTCACATTTGTGGTTCGGCCCTTGATCTGCTCAGCTCAACGTTGAGAGCAATTTCATAGAGATCAAGTGCTCTGACGGCGGAAGCATCCAAGTCGACATCGGCATGACTGCGGTACGCAGGAGCAAAAGAGGGCGAAGGGACGGATAGATGAAGGGAAGGGCGATCGCACGACTGGGTTTGTGGTGCTCTGCGTTTGCTCATGCCCGGCTGCTTGATTCTCTCGGTCACAGCTGCCTGCACTCGAGCAGAATGCCATCGTCGAGGCCGTGGTTAGTATCGGAAGCGACATGCATATGACACTACAGACGATCACTCTCTTCCCGGATGCCCCTGGTACGTCCGCATGCCTGTGGAGAGAATCGCCCGAGCACCAGGGTATCCCCCTGGTTTGTCCTGGTCCGTTTGTCCTGGCTCGCATCCGGGGCAACGATCCTCGCCGATCGCTGACCCAAACCACCGACGCCATATCGACGCCCTTGCCCTCGGACTGACATCTGATTCCTCACACCAGTGGACTGGAACGTTTTTAATGAGGCCGTCGCTCTGACTCATCGCTTCCCGGATATCTTTGGCTGAGCACGCTGAGCACGCTCGATCGCTCTCGATCGCTCTCGATGTTGCCAGCCCCATGTCAGCCTCCCTTTGCTTCGAACTTCATTTGATTTGCAAGCCGCTACACACCCATGTCGTCAGCAGGACCTCTCCGCACCAACCATTCAACCATGGCCGGGCAGTCGGCTCTCAATGGCTGTGACGACAGCCAAGTGCTTGATGGCTGTGGGCGTCACCATGGAATCATTGTATTTTGGAGAACAACCGAGCCCACAATACAACATGCAGCGTTCTCTGTTGCCAGGATATCGGTACCATCAATAAGAGCGTGGCGATAGGAATGCGGCATGTCGATGACAGAAAGCGGTGCATGGATTGGACGCGAGCCACAACCATCCACGAGAAAGAAACGTGGAGGAAGGGACATTTCTTGGCTGTTGCGGGTGATGGGACAGACCCTGTCCGGACTCATCCCCAAACAATGGAGGTGATGTACCAGTTGTTATCGATGTGAATGTTGGCTCTGTCGGCCCAGTAGTCCATCGTAACGACCGAGTTGGGAAGCAGGATTCGGTATTTGGGAGGCAAGCTGTCGACCGAGACAAGCTGGGAGGGAGCAAAGTCATGACGATGAGCAGAGGACCGCACTCGACTGCATCAGAGCGCTGACTTCTCAACAGCCCGAGCCAATCGATGCCAGCTCAAACCTGCATCAGCCATGCGCAGGAAACCGAGCAACGGCTGGCCCACCTGGTCCCTGGCAAAGCCCTGTGCGATCAGATCGTCGGGGCTCTGGGCAGGCTGGAGAAGCTTCTTGCCGACCAGAGACTGGATGTTGGGATATTCGTGGGGCTGGGCCCAGACGGTAGCGGTAGCGGAGCAGAGCCTATATATCGGATGCAAGAAACGAAATGCCGTCCCCTTCGTGAATAATCGGCGGCGCCTTTCAGGGTTGGGCGAGATGGCGACACAGCGAGCAAACAGCAAGCGGAACCAAGGCCAGATCAACGAGAACATACACAGCGACGGCAACGAGCCAGCGGGAGATGGAAAGCGAGTGGAATTGCATATCGGATATGGCAGAGGCGATGAGACGAGCGAGTGGAGAAGGGGAGCTGCGTGCCATCCAGGTTCAATCTTTGAGCAGGATGGGCCCCGAGATTGGCGGCGGACGATTGTTTGTGGCTGATGACGATTGGTGTGTCAGCGACACCAGCACATTCCATGAACGATTTGTTGTGGGGAGAAGAGGAGGTGCATCACCTGCTTGTCGGGTTGCCGCCCCATGTCCCGCCGAGCCACATGGGTCCATCAGTCCATCCACCGAGGCGGGTGCGTTGCACTGACAGCACTTTGGGCCGTGGCACTGATAATGGGGCGGTGTCCATTTGCATTAGTTCGCACACCAGCCACTGTCTGATGTTCTTGTTTGAGCAGCATAGCTATGGGATACGATCTGCATTCGACCGTCTGGACAGCGCTGTACAAGGCGGGGGGGGGTTTTCGACGTCAGGATAGCCGGATCGAGCGGGTCGCTTGGATGGATGCTTGCTGTGCTCTAGGCCTTGGTTGTGTGCATTCTTGTCCAAAATAGCAGCAATCGGAAGCAAGCCCGGCGAGCCTCGCTTCGTTTTAGATAGAATGTACGCAGGCGGTGGGTGATTGATGCTACCTGTTCAATTGCCGCGACCCTCCGGAGGGCAGTGTCGGCGGTTCACTCTTGTTCTGACTCATCTTGGATATATGCTATTGTGATGAGACCGAATGACATGCGGCTGCGACGGCTTGTCAGGTCTACCCGCTCTATCACCCTGACGACGCCAAGGACGAATGTCTTGTTGCTGTGGGTGCCTGGCATTGTCCATCGGACCAGTTTTTAACCCGCTTGAAAAGTGCAAGAACATAGAGCTGGTTCAAGTTGCTGAGCACCCACTTGCGTGATAATCGGCCAATCATGATGAGCGACTGGTCGGTAGTGGTGGCATATCACTGCCTCGGCTGGGTATGGAATATGCGCTCTGGATCTCACTTTGTGCAGATTCAAGCTGGACAGCCTTCTATCGGGCAAAGACCCTCAAACCACCGTGTTGCCTCCACTAGATCATGTTGCCTCCACTAGATCAAAGTCGCTGGTGTTTAGCCACGACAACCCAGCGGTCTTTGCGGAAATATCACTGTGAGAATCACGCAGAAGGACCGTGAGTCGATAGGATACAAGGCGCCATATGTTATAATATGATACGACGCAGTTTGATATGAAATAGTATGTGAGAGAGATGAACAAAGTGATCAGCGACGACCGGATTGGCAATTAGTCGAAAATATGGGCCTTCCATACAGTGCTGGCTGACTGGACTGACAAGTCAGCCAGGTTGGAAGGAGGAGGGCTCTTAGCCGCCTTGATACTTTATTTGTGTATGCGATGATTATCAGCAGCAAGCAATAGGGCTCTGAGCTCCAGATACAATGGAGAGTATTCAAATGCGCAACCGTGTGCGCCAAACATGGACGCTCTCGATACCCATTGGCGGTGTGGGTGGTCGGTCGAGGAGGGGGGTCGATGGGCGGTAACCGCGGCTTGGGTCCGTAACCGGCTAAATTGGTGCCGCCATGGGCCGTAACGCTGGCGATCGGCACCGAGGGCCCGACGGGGCCGCTGCAGATGATGGCGGAGCAGTTGAGCTCGGCCGATGGGCAGGGCAGTCGGTCTGGGCTCGCCAGGGACATTTGCGAGTCGGGGAGCAACGAGAGACGCGAGCGGCCGTTTGGGTTGGCTCCCACCCCTCCCCGAGACAACGGCCAGGCCAAACACATGTGGCCCAAGGGCGCGATGCCCATAGGTGTGACAAAAACTGTCCTTGTCCCGCCGCGACGCGTTTGCCATTTTGGGGGGGGGTGCTGTCGCCGATGAGGTTGAGTGTTGGCGGCGATCGGACAGGCGGCCGACGACGGGGAGAGTCGAACGTTGGTCGGGCAGGCAATCTTGGACGCAGACAGGGCGGATTCGCTGACTGCGTCCTCATCGCTGGGGCGTTGGGCGGAAGAGTGGGTTGCCCAGGATCTGGGTCGCCAGGCCCGCTCCAAGGGTGACTTGCAGATTCGGTGAGCAGAGTTCCGGCGTCCTGGAGACGACCAAGGCAGCCAGCCAAGGAGCATCCGGGGACAACTGCGGACGGATCGACTACTGCCAACGGCATCGGTCTCGACGATGGGCATGTCGCACTCGGCGGAGCCAAGACAGGTTCCAGCAACGAACGAGCGGACCAACAAGCGAGGCCACGGCATGGAGGGTCTGGGAGAGGCGCGCAGTCGCTGAGCGTGCCTTGCTGGGCCGGTCCCACGCCACACTCACAGGGCGGCCACAGCCCGCACAGACCAGCGCCGGGCTGGCTGGCGATTGTGTTTGGACGCTGATGATTGCTGATGGCGATGCCGTCGGTGGTGCTGGTGGTGCTGGTGGTGCTGGTGGTGCTGGTGGTGCTGGTGGTGCTGGTGGTGCTGGTGGTGTCGTCGATTGTGATGAACACTGTGTCGTCGAGTGGGTTAGCGTTGCCGACAGCCATGTCAGTGTCGATCGAAGCTATGGTGTTTGCAGCACCGATGTTGCAATCTCGAATCTGATGCTCGGCCACCGGGGTATCGTCTATGAGTGAGCGACAGCAACCACGGACGACATGAACTGCCGTCGCGATCATCGCTGCCAGAGCCAGAGCAAATACCGTCGCAGCCACCATCACCCAACCATCACCCGCAACCACCACACCCCACCACGCCCACCCACGCCCACAACATCACCCGCGGCGCCCATCACGCCCCCCCCCGCAAAGGGCCACCGCTGCAAAGATCACGCCGGCGCTCCTCGCGAGAACGCCTCGCTCGGCCCTCGCTGCAGCTGTGCGACTGCGGCCCGTGTGCTCTCGCCGCCGCCCGCCGCGCTCGCTGTCTGTGGCACCAGTCTTGGATCGCTCCTCGTCGTTTCATTTCGCCCCCGTTGCATCCGCGGCCTTGGGTGTTTGGGCTTTGCCTTTCATCTCGCTCGACCCCTCCATCCCTCGGTCGTCTTCTTGCCCATCGGCCCCGTCTGCTTGTCTGCACCGGGCTTCTACGTCTTCCGGCCCCTGTTTGCGCCCTCCGCGCTCCCGTGAGTATCCACCCCCCCCTGCTCTCCTGGAACTCGCTCGTCACCACGCGACCCTGCCCCCTGTCCGCCTTCTCAGGCTCTCGCCAGGTCGCCCATCTGGCTTGGACCGTCCAGCCCCGCTTCTGCGCTGGTATCGATCGGCCTTGATCCTGGCTGGTCTTCACTCCTTCCTCGCCACTGTTCTCACACCTTGGCCGGCTCCGCTCTGGCTCCAGTGACTTGGCCCAGCCATGAGACGGCCCTACAGCGATCGCTCGTTCGAGCCTCAACCACATCAGCCCTCGGACCATCCCCATCAGCCGCCGCCGTCCTCGCTCTCTTCTGTGGCCCATCACGAACCTTCCCCGCCATCGTCTCGAAGCTATCAAGCCTACGATCGCCCGCCTCCGGTCCAGGTCCAGGTCCAGGTCCCAGCCCGCGATCATCATGCGTACCAGCACCACAGCCCTCCTTCAACGACCTCGGATCGCTTGCCGTCTCATACCGACTCGCCCCGTCACCCCCCGCCTGCGGAGCCCACGTCCTTCCTCGGTCCGAGCGGCGATTCGAGCTCAGGCTCCAGTGCCTACCATTTCCATCGCTCGGCAGATCCATCGGCGCCATCTTCGGCCCCGCCCGATCCCTATCGCCACGATACCTCGGCCGATCCTGCGCATCTGGACAACCATCGGTTCCGCTCTTCGATCGACAAGCGCTCTCCTCCCGCACCACCCGTGCCAGCGCTGGCTCCCTTTGCAAGCGTCTACTCGCAGCCATACGATCATCCCCATCAGTCTCACTACCGTCGTCATGAGCACCCCAAGTACTCGCTTCCCCCGCTGGCTCCGTCCCGATTCCATCATGACGATCCTCGGAGCTTACCCTATCCCCCCGATCCCTACGCGCCCGTTGGCCATCGTGCCCATCCCCATCCCTCCGATATCTATCCGCCACATCCCGGCTTTGCTCCGCGGCACATCACCGCCGATAACGAGCACATGTACAACCAAGGTCGCAGCCACAGCCATGCATACGACCAGGGCCATCGCTCGACGCATCCCTATCACCATCCCGACCAGCCGCACTCATCGCATGCGTCGTCGGCTCGCCAGAGGCCATCCTCACGTCGGAACTCAAAGGATAACAAGGACCCCTATCGCCAGTCCACTCTGAGCTTTGCGCCTGTTCATGGATCGATGAGCTACGCCGATCCGTCGTCCCATGTCCCCGCCGACCCACGGTCGTCCTCGCATATGCCTCGACACTATCGAGGCCACGGTAAGCCTTCTCTTCACGTGTCGAGCTCTGCCGATTGCTCGCCAGCTGCCAATCGCATGCACTTATGTCAGTCGCGGATGACCAATCCACCGACTGTTTCTCGAGACGACGGTCATATGCCTCTCAAACGAATGAGTCTGAGCCGCCCAGGCGTCTGTCCTTGCTCACACAATTCGAAATCCTCCACTGTCTTGCCCACACCCTCCATCTATCCATTCGCTTATCCGGCACACGATCACTTGTCCTCGCCGACCGGTCCGTCCTCTGCACACCATTGCGCTACTTTCTGTGACCCAGACGAACCCCCGCCGCGCCCAAACAACGGTGTCATCGTCGAGTATGATCTCACGACTCCGGAATATGAGCAACCCCTCATGCAGCACCCGGCGTTGCCCCCTCCCGAGGCCCAGCCTGGGGCTCCGAGCCATCCGCTGCATCGTCCGCTGCATCCCCACGAACGTCACACCACCTTCCCCACCACTCTGCTCTCCAAGCCTTACCCTTACGATCACGGCCATTGGTACAGTGTCTATGGGCACCACCCCATCGGACTGCCACCCCAGCCTCTGGGGCTGAAACGAAAGCAGCTCCCAGACCAAGTGCTTGCCGTTGGGGATGGTCGGCATGAGGGCGACTCAGTGCACTACAAAACCAAGCGTCGCAGCAACGCCGACTCCGGCTCCCTTCCAGAGTACATTCCAAGATCGGAGCTGTCTTCTGACCCGGCCTCGACTTTGAATCCCGAGTCGGCCCGCAAATCGGATTTGGCTTCCGAGCCAGAACCGGCCTCACAGCTCGAGCTTGCTCCAAAGTCCAGGCAAAAGCTTCCCAAGGGCTCTTCAAAGCAACTCCCAACCAACGGCGACCTGCCGAGCACAGTCCCGCTTGACTCACAGCTGCTGGTGGAGCAGCCGCCCGCCAAGAAGCGATTGGGTAAAAAAAGGGAAAAGGCCGTCAAAGTAAGTTGCGCACTATGTTCAAAGTCATTGAGTGTCGCTATTTGTGCAAAGATGCGAGTCAGATCGGCTGCGGGGCTTTTGGACAGAACTGGGACGGGCTGCACATTGCTTGAGTTAGGCATCCCCAAGCCCTAGAATGGCACTATGACCATTGGCATGCACAAGGAATGGCCACGAAATGTGCAGGCTATCCACACTTGTGTGCTCGTCTCTTGTCATGAAACGATCGCCTCGATATCGCACCATCGGCACGTTTCAGCGCAATCCCCATTTGCCCATCCAGACCCCATCGCCTGAGAGCCGTATCCGATCTGGCCGACTCCAAAAGGCGTGCATCTGCTTCTCCCTCACCAGTCGCTTACTGCGTCCTCTATGGCTTGCTTTCCAGGCTTCGACTTTAGCCCCACCGCTCGAGTTTCAGTCGGTTGATTCTGCGGAGCGGAGACTGGCTGGTTCCGAACTCCGGCAAACTACGTTGGACTTTGCCCTGATATCCCACAAGAGTGTCGATGACGACGGTGTGCCCGACTCAGCGCTCGGGCTGGCGTCTGAACAGACTGGCCAGATCGCCCAGCAAATCAAGGGATATCCGACAGACGCGATGGAGCCATTGGATTATGTTGCCCAAACAAAGTCGAACCCGCCGCAGTCCACAGTTGGACTTGCTGCTCCAAGCACTTCGCCCATGCCGTCTGTCAAAGACCAAAAGAGCCCCTCGGACTGGGCCAATCGACAGGCCCCGACTGGGAACATCCGCTATGTCGCCACAAAGCCCACCAAGAAACCCAGGATCATGGATGACCTCGAGACCAGCGTTCTTCTTGTCGGCGTTCCGCTTCCAGCCTTGAAGCCAGTGCTGAGTCCAAAGCGCGAGGCTGCCAATGCGCCCGCTGCCAAAGCCTGCGACGCTAGCGGCACCATTGTGGCCAACGAGTCCGTTACTATAAACGGAGCATCAAAGCTGATCATACTCGACGACGAAGCTGTTGAAGCCCCCTGCCCACCAGAGGATACTGCTAACGAGTTGGAGAGCAAGCCCGTCACGAAGGCGGGCGAGACCGGAGTGACGGCGTCCGGGCATATGGATGTCGACTTGAGTCAACACGAGAACGAGGGCAAGAACGACGGCGATGGCGACGATGATGAAAGTGACAGCGACGACGATTTCATGAAAGCATGGGAATCTGCGAAGCTCCAAGAGGCTCTCGATCTTCTGAGCCTGTCTGATTTCTTGACCTCGTTCGGACCCGTTGTGCTGGGCATCCCTGAGAGCCAGCGCTTTTCCTTGGGTAGGTCGGGGGCCGTCAGGCAATTCGACTGTGCCTCTAGTGCCGATAGCGCTTCGTATTGTAGACTCGACTCGGCACCCTGGCTCTCTGACCACCTGTATGTGTGCTGGAGACATATCTAACCTGCGTGCCTTTCCAGAAACCCTCGAAGTCGCCATCTACAACCCCACCCTTCGGTTTCGATATCTTTTTGATCTGTACAGCCGATTCCTCGAGTTTCTGGAGAAGGAGCTGGGCGACGATAGCGACAGCGACGACGATGCCGATTTCGAAGATGACGGCGAGCAGAGCAGCGACCAGGATGCACCAAGCAACGACAACAGCGAGCGCAGTGTCGTGAATAGCGCCTCTGCTGGCAACACAACTGCGTCCGGCGACAAGGAAAGGGGCCATTATGGGCAAGTCCAGGCCCGAATAGCCCTTCTGATTGCCGATGTCGATCACGCCGTTGCTGAGTACCTCCAGTCCACCGAGTGGGTTGAGATCGAGCCCTCGATGCACATCCAGGCGCTGATGGTGCTCATGGGTCTCGTCATCGGCACCGAGCCCTTCAAGAACCACGTCGATGCTCTCGAAGAGCAGCTCCAAGAGATGCGGCGCGAAAAGTGGCGGCTCTTGATGCAGCGCAAGGATCACGAGAACGAGCTCTCGGACCTGACGCAAAAGCACACCCAGAATGTGGAGGAGCCCAGTAATGCCGGCACCTCAACCCTGACCGCAGCACAGCTCCGCAAAAAGTCACAGCAGTTCGAAAACGACAAGACCCGACTGTCCAAACAGATCCGCGATCTCCAGAAGGAGGAAGAAGACATCAAGCCGCGATACGAGCAAGTGTCCTGCCACCTGCGTGCGTCTCATTTCCGCGTGCTCGGCCACGATCGCCTGGGCCGGACCTACTACTTTGTCGCTGTGCGGCCCGGTGCCGACATCAACCTCACTGGCGATCTGGTTCGGCAGGAGGTGATCCAGGGCAAGGCTCATCCAAGCCAAGTCACCTTCCTCAGCGAGACCGACGAGTCTTGGAGCGGGGCAATCTATGGCCTGCTGATCGAAGATACCGTTGGCCTGGACCCTCCAGAGCAGATTGTACCTCTGTACGCCAACACCCGACGGAAGCCGCGGGCTCGTCTGCTCGAGGAGGAGCAGCGATCCAATGTCACCCCGGACCCAGAGGTCAGCATGGACAGGGGCGAGGACGGCGACGGTGACGGTGACGGTGACGGTGACGGCGACTCGGTCATGTTGCTCAACAAGTCCATGGAGACCCTCGAGGACGAAGAGCCCTCGGTGGAGTCGACGGGCACCATTGAAGATCTCGGCAAAGTAAGCATTCCGTCGACGCCAAAATCGTGGCTGCGGCGACAAGTCCTCATCGACAATGCCTCGGACATGACTGCCGACGTCTCGCGGGAGACACCGGAGCAGGTGCTGTCATCGCCGGCCATGTCGACCCAGGACATCAAGGACGGCATCCAGGACGTGGATGTGATCGGTTTGGGTATCGGCACCGCCAGGGCCCTCGCCGAGCTGAGCCACGAGCTGAGCGACCACCACGTTCTTTCTGATCGCGATGACGACCTGCCAGCGAACAACGCCCATCATTCGCTTGCCACCGGCGCTGCCGAGGGTGCCGGAGTGCAAGCAGGCTCGTACAAGACTCGATGGTATTATATCGACTCGTTCAGCAGCCTCCATCGACTCTTCCGCTGCCTCAACGACCGCGGCACCCGCGAGCGAGAGCTGCGGTTCCGGATAAGCGACCGCTTCGCAAGCGAGTGCGGTCTCTCGCTCATCAAGAATACCAAGGGCGGCACCCAGCCGATCACGACCTTCAGCGAAGACCGCGAGAACGAGAAGCGCGTCGATGCATCGTTGGTCAAGTTTGGCAAATGGGTCGAGGCTCGCGGCACTCTCCTCAAGGACAACCCATTCCACGTTCCAATGGACATCATTCACCCCCCGGACGAAAAGGAGACCGCCCCAGCCACGGGTACTATCACCTTGAGCGGCCGCCGCTCGGTTAAAACCCAGCTCGGCGCCCGAGTCGATGCTGCGCCCAAGACCGAGCCCACCAAGGCCCCAGGATCGGTCTGGGAGCAGGCCGATTATTTTACGTACATGGAGCTCGTCATCCGCAAGAAGTTTAGCAAGGTCTCCAAGTTCTTCAAGGGATATCATTACAGCTGGTCGACCTTCGAAGTCGACGACCTGGATCATGCTCGGCGCTATCTGCTGCAGTGGCTCAAGCGATGGGCGCAATTGACCCTGAGGGATGCCGAGTCGGGCAGTGACAGCGACGACAGCGACCACGGCAGCGATGACGACACCTCGAGACTTGCAGAGTCGCAGACCAGCGCTGCACGGAAGCTCTCCACCGAGGCCGACACAGATGAGGATGTCATGGTCAAGCCTGGCGAAAAGAGCGTCCTTGATGGCGTTGGCGTGCGTCTCAACCTGGGTGACTATCTTGTAGAAGGTGGGATCGACGGCATACAGACACTCTCGGCCCTGGACTTGCTCTTGGATGAACTCGGAACCCTGATTGATGAGCGGGCACTCAAAGAAGCACGGGAGGAAGCGGCGGAACAGGCCGCCGAGGCCGCCCCAGCCGAGCCCTCCAAGGGTAAGAGGCCAGCCCCGCAAAACAGAGCGCCCTCCCCTCCAGCACAGCACGTTCCGTCAAATGACAAAGCGCACGAGTCCCTCACACGTGGCGAAAGAAGGCGAGACCCCTCGATACAAGATCAAGGGTCGAATGCGGCTCATCCTGCGGCTGGAAGCACAGGCAAGGGGCGTGGTCGCGGCCGCCAAAAGCCGCGGTCCGAAATCGCTGCGCTGTCGGAGGACGAGCACGAACCCGTGCCCGAGCCCGACGGTCGGCACCAGAATCAGAACGGAGCCGAGAGCGACAAAGACACAAACGCTCGGGGACCACGCGCCTTGCGGAGCAGCCGCAAGATCCAAGCGACCAAGGGTATGCCATCGACCGACGAGTCCAATCCCTCACGAGCCCGGCCAACGTCCGCTTCATTACTAGCTCCTAGCACTTCTGGCGCTGCGGGTCGCGGCAAGGACCGAGATGGCCGGCTGTCCAAGGCCGAAGAACGGACGCCGTCGCTGGAGTCCAACGGCCAGAAACAAAGCAGTCGACGCAGTCGACAGCGTGTTGTCGATGCAGTTGACGAAGATGAAACCAACATTGACACTCGAGCGACACGACGCAGTGCCAAGTCGGCGAGCGAACCCGCCTTGCCCAAAGGCAAGCCGCCTCCCAAGGACAATGACGACGCCGATATTGAGGATAGCGAACAAGCTGAAAGCGACGGCGAACATGCGGTACCCGAGACAGGAACGGGACGCGGCCGACGAAGCAAGCCTGTCATAGCCGCTGCCGAGAGCACAGCTGATGTTCTGAGTGACTCCCGCCGATACCCAGCGCGACATACATCGCCCGGCGGTGGCTCGCAAGGCACAGCGCTGCCGTCGGCCCGGAAAGCCTCTGCCCGAGAGCATCACTCGATACAAACAACCCCGGAGCCTCCCGAGCCTCCGACAAAGCGAGCACTGCGATCAGGACGCCCGTCGCACCCTCAACAAGGACCAACCAAGGGCACGGCGGCGAAGGAAGTCGGAAGGAGCAGGCGCTCCAAAGCCCTGGTCATGATTTCATCTGATCACTCCTCTGACGACGAGGAGCCGCCCAAGCGAGTAACGCGAGCGAGCCTACGGTCGCCTCCGCCTGTGGCTCACAAGCCCAAGAATGGTGGCAGCGACGATGACGATGAGGATGAAAGCGATCACCGTGCAGATCGAGGATCATCGGCCAAGTTGACCCGCCGGACAGCGACAACGTCCGGCCGACCCGCCAGCGCAGCCAAGAGCACGTCGCCCGAGCTCCAAGACAGCAGCAGCGACAGCAACAGCGACGCAGACGACGAGCGGGATCACGACCAGTCGTCTCGGAAACGGAAACGATCAATCTCGGGCCCCTTGGCTCACCAACAACCGCAACAGCCCGCCGCCGCGCTTGGTCGGCGCTATGCGCTGCGTGGACAGAAATCCGACGAGCCGGCAACCCAGACCAACGACACTCGATCGCGGCTGCGGTCGAACTCCAGAACCACGCCAGAGAGAAGCATGGGCTCACCGACGGATGAACCTGCGCTCCTCAGGCCGGAAGAGAAGAAATACTCGTTTCGGCGAGGCCGGGCCAGGACCGAGGGCTGAGCGTGTCCTGCGAGCACTGCATTCGCTCCAGCCCGGACTGTCGATCCTCGTGGATGCGCAAGACCGGACATGCAGATGACCCCGGGATGGCAGTGGCCTTGGATGTGCGCGACACCCGCCAGGCAGAGCTACAATAGACACATTGATCGTGGATGCACTGCCCAGTGCGAACAGCTTGTGCAGACCGGGTGAGCGGCCGTGGGGAGTGTTCGGCTTTGATGCCCACGCACCGCCACTCGCCGGTGGCGGTCGTCGGTTCTTCGCGCCAAGAACAGCGCTTGTTTCAGCAAACGGCCATGGCATGCCGACAGGGCAGCTGCACCCGACCCAGCCATCCCATCGGCTCGCCCATTCTGCAACCCACAATCCAGTGCATGACCTGAGCAGGGCCGATCCTGCGTTCTTTGCACCTATCGTGTCGGCTTCTTGGCATCACCGCCCCCGTCTGATCATCTGGGTCTGTGCTTTCGCCCAACACCCGCCTTCCAGACCTGCCCCCTTCCCAGAGATCGAGCCATCTCGCTGCATCGGCCCCGTCTTTCTCCAGATCTTCCTGCCTCTCGTTCTTTCGTGCCTCTCTCGCCTCTCCAGAGCTTCGACCAACCCTCGCGATCCGCCAATCCACCGCTTTCCACGGATCCATCGTCCGAGTTCCATCGCCATGCGTCGAGCAGAACAACCGTACCCGCCCCGTTCCGACCAGCAGCATGACTCGGAAACCTCCAAGCTTTTGGCTGATAGCTCGGCTTCAGACGACCACACCCTCTCTGCGATCGACCCCAACCGTCCTGCGTCCTGGACCCTGTCCACGCCCTCGACGGCGCTCACGCCAAGCACATCCGGACCCGAACCCTTCAACAGCCACAGCAGCAACAGCAACAGCAACAGCAATAGTGTTCATCCCCAAAGCGCTGCTTTCGCTGTCCCCGCCGCCGCCGCTGCAGATCTCGTCAGGCCCAGCAGCAGAGCCAACACCGACTCGGTCTTTGTGACAATGGACTCGCTTGGGTTGGCCCCAGGCACCTTCGCCCAGACCCAAGAACGGCGAGAGCCGTCTTCCCTGACCATGGACTCATTCGCTCATCCATATCCGCCGCCGACGGGACTGCAGCCGCCAAACCCGTCTCCTCGTCCGAGTGCCAGCTTCCAGTCCTTCGACATGTCCGTTGCTTCGGGTCCACCAGAAGAGTATCCTTCCGAACGAGCCCCAAGCCGAGCCCGTGCCTATGATGTGCCCTTGCGCAACTCGTATCAGCCAGGTAAGCCTGCCGCCAGCGACCGTCAGTGCGAGCGTGCATTTGGGTCTGCCGACATCACTTGCCGAAGCGACCTGAGGGTCGATCCATTCGATGCAGATACTTCTGCAAATATCCCTCCCCTGATACTCTCCCCGGGTTGGCCTGCTCCGGCAATCTGGCCATCCAAACTGCTCGTCCCGGGACCAACACAGGCACATATCCTGCTCCGGCTTCGATCCAGCAGTCCCAGCCCGAGGCGAGATCCAACCGTCGCTCGCACGAAATCGAAGTTGATGATGGCCGACGAGCGTCGCAAGGTTGGTCAGCCGAGAGAAGCAGAGACTTGCTTGCTTGCTTGACTCATGAGGCGCGCGAATGTGCAAGAGCAGCCACTGCGTGATGATGCTCATCGGGCTCGTGATGCTGCAGCTCCATATCCGGGACATATCCACTATGAGGATCAACATAGCCAGCGCCAGATGCCGCCTCTGCCGCTACCGCCCCAGCCCCACCATCTTTCGGCGGCGTCCGCTGTCTCGGGCCAAACTCACGCCAACTACGACGCCGATCGACGATTCAATACCACACCCGTTCCCACCCCGCAAACCGAGCACATGGTGAGCTTTGGCCCAGGACCGTCCTATCAAGGACCAAGCCACTCGAACGACTGGGCCTTCAACAGCTCTGCCCAGCAGCCCGGTCAGTCGCTACACGGCAGCGCCTACCTGATTGCCCCAAGCAGCGGCGAGAGGTCTCCGCATCCATATGCATATATGCAAGGTTACGGCGTACCGCCGGAAATGCTGGGTGCGCCAGGCCAGCTCGTATTCCACCCCGATGCATTCTACCCACAGTACGGGACCTATGGCCGATACATCCTGTATCCGGGCATCAACTACTCGAGCATGCAGATGCCCTATCCACAAGCACCCCAGAATGAGCAGGAGGAGCCGCTGCCCGACATCGGTGGTAGCCACCAGCGACCTCACGCACTTTCCGAGTACAACTACCCTCTCCCTCGGCCGCTCTTCCGACACCGAACCCATAAGATGGTGCAGCTTACTGAAACCGGCAACTTCACGGTCGAGATTCCCGTTCCAGATGACCTGCTCAGCCGAGCGGCCTACACCGAGGACAAGGAGTTTACGCACATGAAATGTGAGCAACCGATCGCGATCGCTATGGGCCAAGGCGAAGGAGAAGGGCTGTTCCGACACTGTTTCTGGGATGCATCATCGGTGCAGCCCTGTTGATCCATCGACTGATATATCGTTTCCTTGCTTCCGGCCGCAGACACGGCCGTGACGGGTGATCCAGACGAGTTTGTCAAGAACGACTACACGCTTCGGCAAGTGGAGATGGAGCGAGAGACCGAAATCTTCATCGTCGTGACCATGTACAACGAGGACGAGACGCTCTTCCTTCGGACTTGGAAGAGCATTGTCAAAAACATTGCCCATATCTGCTCGAAGCGCAAGTCGGACGTGTGGGGCCCCGATGGCTGGAAAAAGATCGTTGTCTGCGTGGTATCGGACGGCCGAGAGAAGGCAAGTTCAGTGGATTATCTCGATCGCGAGCCGTGTCGCCGTGCTGCGGAGATGTGCTAAAGTTGGACAAGCAGAGGTGAATAGAGGACTGAGCGAGTAGGGACGGAGTGGGCGAGTGAGGACTCGGTGGGCACCGAGGAAGAACTCAATAGCGGGCTCGAGTCATATACTCCTTCAGCAAACTGACCGTTTTTCAATCAGATCCATCCAAAAACCCTGAGCGCCATCGGCATCCTGGGCGCCTATCAAGAAGGTGTCATCAAGACCCATGTCGACACGACAGGTTAGACGCCAATGGCCATCCTCCCGTGCATCTGGACACGCTGGTTGCTTGTCATTCTTGCCTTGGCTCACTCATCACGAACGATCCGCCCTCTGTCGCCCACTTTTTCTCGGCCAGGAACCTCGGCACACGTGTTCGAGTATACGACGCAAAAATACATCGACACAGACTACAAAATCAAAGGTGCGAACATGTTCCGCAAGTGTTTGATCGCTGGCTCCACGCCTGTCGGGATTCGCATCTCATCTGCTGCATCAATCGCTCGGCCTCAGACGATCTGGTGCCCATACAGCTCCTGTTTTGCCTCAAGGAGAAAAATGCCAAGAAGATCAACTCCCATCGCTGGTTCTTCAACGCCTTTGGCCGGGTTTTGAACCCCAACGTCTGCGTTCTGATCGATGTCGGCACCAAGCCCTCGGACAAGAGCATCTACAAGCTGTGGAAAGGTACCGTCCGCGCCGTGTTGCACGATCGCTGTAGTGCTGCTTCTGTAACTTGCCCTCGGCCATTTGACCAACGCCGAACGTCCCGATGCAGCATTCCACAATGACAGCATGGTCGGAGGCGCTTGTGGCGAGATCTATGTCGAGAAGGGCCCGTTCTGGTACAAGTTGCTGAATCCGCTCGTGGCGGCGCAGAATTTCGAGTACAAGATGAGCAATATCTTGGTAGGCAGAGATGCCCATTGTCTATTCTCGATGTAGCTTCGATCCGCTGTGCATTGCTGTGAGACGCCATGTGGTGCTCGAGCCATGGATCTGGTCGCCATTCCGTGCCGTTCTGGCCTTGCTTGCGACGACATCCACCGCTCATGCCTCTGCTCCACTTCCTTTCTATCTTAGGACAAGCCCTTCGAATCGTGCTTTGGATTCATTTCGGTCCTCCCTGGTGCATTCTCGGCCTACCGTTACAAGGCTCTCCGCAGTAGTAACGAGGAAGCCGGTCCGCTGGCCAAGTACTTCCTGGGCGAGAAAATGCACGACACGGCCAGTGTCGGCACTGCCAATATGTAGGTCGATGTGTTGATTTGAACACCGATGCCGACATTCTCAGTGATACTGTTCCGCCCCCCCCCCACCGTTGCATACGGCTATCCTGACGCTCCTCGCCTATTTAGGTATCTGGCTGAGGACCGAATTCTTTGCTTTGAGCTCGTGACGAAGCGGAAGGAAAGATGGATCCTCAAGTACATCAAGGTGAGCGGTGGAGCCGCATGCATGCTTCAGCAAAGGCAGCTCTTCATCGTCGGAGACCCAGGGCCTGACCGAACGCTTTGCATACTTTATTTATCAACGGTCGGTAAAACTTTTGATTCCAGGACGCCCATGCCGAAACAGACGTGCCAAATACCCTTGCCGAGTTCATATGTAAATGAAGACCTCATCCGTCGGTTGCATAAGATCCCGCAACGATACCGGACTGCCCTGTCGTACACGACTCCTGCGACTGACACCTTCCCTCGATCCTTGACTCGCACAAACAGCCCAGCGCCGTCGGTGGCTCAACGGCTCGTTCTTTGCTGGCGTCCACTCCATCACCCGCTTCTATCAGATATTCCGGTCAGGACACAGCGGTGCCCGCAAGTTTGGGCTGCTGATCCAAACGCTATGTGAGTGAGCTTCTGTTCTTGAGCCGCACACCTTTCACATGTGCCTATAACTATCCAGAGACGGCCGCTTCCCGGACTAACGGCTTTCTACTCCGACAACCTGGCAGACAATGTCATCAACTTGATCTTCAACTGGTTTTCTATTGCCAACTTCTATTTGATATTTTGTAAGTACCGCGGCGTGTCCAACAGCCAAGCTGTGGCTCCTCCCCGGGCTTCACATGCGGCAAACTCGCAGCTGACGCAAGTGCTCTGTTGCTCTAGATTTCCTGGTCGGTGGCACCTTGACCAATCCCAACGATCCGCTCTACAAGGCGTGGCCCGGCATCGCATATCTGTTTGTGGGCTTTCAGCAGCTGTACCTGTTTGCTCTGCTGCTGTGCTTCCTCGCGGCCCTGGGAAACCGGCCACAGGGCACCAGAATTGTGTATTTTATGTGCTTTTTCCTGTTTGGTGTCATCATGCTGATATCCCTGATCGTGGTAAGCTGTCGCACACTCACTCCAGGCAGGGCTTCTTTGCTG
This sequence comes from Polychytrium aggregatum, assembly GCF_025602895.1. Taxonomy (NCBI): domain Eukaryota; kingdom Fungi; phylum Chytridiomycota; class Chytridiomycetes; order Polychytriales; genus Polychytrium; species Polychytrium aggregatum. Next base: position 110,997 of record NW_026516259.1, read on the forward strand.
AATGCATGACACTCGCCGTCCAAGTTGACTGGCAGAAATCCCATCACCGTGTTCACCTGCTAACTGCCGTCGCTTTCTCTTCCCTGCCTCCCCAAACCCCGCTTGCAGTCGGGCTATGCAATGTATCGCTCGTTCCCACAAACGCCAGAAGAATGGGGCGGTTCTTCCGCTCTCATCGTCCTGTTCAGCCGACCGGTCTTCCGCGATCTACTGGTCTCAATCTCCGCAACCTACGGCGCATACTTCATATCCAGCTTCATATACCTCGATCCCTGGCATATGGTAAGTTGTCTTGCTGCGTGTGATCTGGTCATCACCGCCTCGGTGGGACGCTCGAGCACATATATGGACGCAACCGTCCGCTGACCCAGAACGCCACATCAGTTCACATCGTTCCTGCAGTACATGGTGCTGCTGCCTTCGTTCACAAACATCCTGATGGTCTATGCCTGTAAGCGATTGCTCTGATGGCTGCCAACGACTGAATCGCTGCTGCTGCTGCTGCCGTTGCGGCTGTACGAATCGACTCGCACCCATCCTCATTGCCCTCTGGTTCAGTTTGCAACCTTCATGACATCTCCTGGGGAACCAAAGGGGACACAATCACGCCGACATTTGTGGCGCCTGTCATCGTCAAGCGCGAGGAAGACGGCCGGGTGGTGGCGGATGTGGATCTGCCTGTCGAGAAGCAGGACATCAACTTGAAATACCAAGAGTTTATGGCCGCACTCGGCAAGGACAACAGCAAGAAGAACAAAAAGACCAAGAATAGCAAGAAGGCCAAGACTGAAAAGGAGCAGGAAGACTACTTTCGCTACTTCCGGACCCGCGTGGTGCTCTTCTGGATGGCGTCCAATCTGCTGCTTGTCTCGGCCCTGACGACTCCCAGTGTCGCGCAAGTTCTGAACATCAGCACAAGCGGCAGCAACACAAATAACCCCTACCTGACAGTCATCATGGTTCGTGGACATCCGTTCCTTCTCCGTGCCCATGATCTGCTGATCCGCCGTGCGATTCGAGCCTGGCGCTGCCGGCCACGCGGGTTAACCTGTGATCCTCCCTCCTCCGTTCCCTTCCCTTCCCTTCCCTTACCTCTGAAACAGTGGTCGGTGGCCATTTTGAGTGTTATGCGATTTATCGGTAGCATCGTGTTTCTCGTCAAGAAGTAGTCCGGCGACACCGGCTTCGCGAGCCCGATCCGGCAACGACCCTGTCTTCAGCCGTGCACCATGGCATATGGAACAAACCCATTCCCATCTGAGCGAGTGTGCCTCAAAGCCTCCCTTCACTCCCTCTCAAAGACCAAAAAACTACACCCGCCGCTGTGGTCGACATGTGCAATATATATGTTTGGGGGTCAGATGCGAACATTGCTATTTACACATGTACCATGAGGCCGACATTGTGGCTCATCCCTCGGCCGCAATCGAAGGAGGGGCTGTGACTTACAATGTGATTGATGAAGAAAAGTGATGAAACGAACAAACTGGAAAGGGCATGGCTTCCATCGATACACGCAGCTCATCGACCTGCGCGCTTCCTCGGGTTGGATGCTCCGATGTTCTCGTTCAGGACACGAGCACCCCTTCCTTCCCTCCGACACTTTATAAATCTTTGGGTGGCAGCTATTTCTTGGCGGTCGACACAAAATCCAGGTCCGTAAAGTACTTGTCGACGAGATAGGAGACCTGGTCGGTTGTCTTGTCACTGGCTCGCCGCACAACGATGCCAGCGTGCGCACGCCGCTGTTCGAGCCGCACATGGACCTTTTCCCATCCGAGGCGGTTCAGGTTGTCGACCATCCAGTGGCGGATGTTGGTCGACTCTTGCGTGAGCAGCGCCGAAATGTGCTGGTGGCTCTCGGCCTCGCCGGTGGTGGTCGAGTCCAGGACGTCCTTGCATGACTCGGTGAGGGCCTTTTGTTTGAACTCCTTGAACCACTCGTTCTCGACGTCGATGCCAGAGATGCGATTGGCCCGGTGGTAGAGCGCATAGGACGAGAGCGCCGTCAGGGCAATGGTGATGAAAACGGGAGCCAGGAGGATAAACATGCCGTACTTTGGGATGTCTGTGGGGTTGAAGGGCCGGGACACGAGCACGGCGTCCTCGCTCGGCACGATGCGCACGATCGAAGGGTACTGTGGGTCGATCACCTCGGCGGGCCGCTTGCGATACGGATTCGAGTGCTCGATCGAGCCCGTCGTGAAGCGAACGGTGGGGTCGTTCTGGACGTTGACGAAGCATGCACGCCGCGCAAAGAGCTGCAGGCCCTGGATGAAGCACGAGTCGTGGTCGGCCATCATGATCAGGAGCGGCAATCCGTCGTGGTACTGGTCCCGCAGGGTGAGCTGGTGGCCCGTCCGCGAGGTGAAGGTGCGGGTGAGGGTGTTGAAGGCCCGGTTGAAGAAGGCAACATGAGGCTTCCACATCGAAACCTTGGGCAGCTCGCTGCCGAGGTGCGGCGTTGCCATGGTGACGAACAGCCGGGGCTGCACCGACGAGAAGGTGCCGTGGGCAAAGAGCTTGCCGATGGCGTACCGGCAAATCAGACCGCCGAGTGAGTAGCCCAGGAACGAAATCTCGGTGATGGACGGCTCGGACTGGAGCAGCTCCAGGATGTCGCGGACGATCCGATCGCCGCAGACGTCGATGCCGTCGAGGGTATTGATGCCTCGATTGGAGTTGCAGCAGAGGAGCTTGAGGTCAGGCTGGCGCTGCGATATGGCGTTGGTGAGGAACTGGAGATGCTCGGCGTTGCCCCTGGACAAAGCGGGAGCGAGCGGGTGATCATGAAGGACAAAATCTTTGTCAGTAGGGTCAACGACAGCTCGAGGATATGAGCCGCAGCCACAAGCGAAAATCTCAAGGGCTGCTGGAGTCGGGTGCTGTCGGCTGGAGTTGGGTGCTGTCGGCAAGGAAACCATCATTCTCCCACATTGATTCTTGGGCACCGACAATAGCCGTCGCTGTCGCTGAACTCCGGACGCTTACCATAGGCCGTGATGGCAGACGAGCAGATGCATGGCTCAGGATCAGCGGAGCAGCTCGAGATTCGGTGTTGGCAAGGGCAGATAGCGGGAGGAAGAGCCAGATGAGGCCGTTGTGGTCAGAGTTGTGGTCAGAGATGTGGTCAGAGTTGTGGTCAGAGATGCGGTCAGAGTTCAAGATCGAGAGGTCCGGATGGAGCCTGGGCGATCTTGGGCATTTGAAATGCCTTGCGGGGGACGACAGGCTCTTGGCCAGGTGTTGTGTTGTATTGTGTTGTGCTGTGGCCTTGTCGGCTTCGGCTTCGAGAGAACCTTCCTGACCCTAGCTCGATAGCGGGGTCGACCCCGGCATCTGCCGCCTGGAAGACGAGCCTCTGGCTCGAGACAATGGGCAATCACAAGCAGCGACGATCGGCTGGCATTGACGCTGCGATACAGGGGACGTGGTGCATGCACTCGACGACCTGGACAGCTAGCTCCGTGGCTTCTCGATTATCAGGATTGTCGACCTGCTCGAGTCGCTTGGGCTTCAGTCTCCTTGCACACACTCTTTGGTCATGACGGGCGATGGTCGGGTGTGTATTCAGAGCCCAGAATAAAAACGACAGCCCCTGGCTCAAAACAGGGTCTTCTTGTCTCGTTTTTGGGCACGCTTTTATCATAGAGTCGAAAAGAAGTTGGTAGAAAAGCAGAAAGACGGGAACAGAGGCAGGGAGACAAAAGAGCAATCCGATTGGACGTCAGGGTAGGGAGAGTCATGGGTGGAGGGGGGGGGCGGGTCATCGGGAAGGAGAGAGGCAGGAAGTAGGAGCGGAAGGAGAGACCAGACGGAAACAACGGGCGTTAGATTCGTGGCTGTGGATGACGGGGTGGGGTGATGGTGTTTAGGTGGTCGTATCGCGCAGAGATCGAGGTCCAGGATATGGAAAGCAGGGCTGCCATGGCCGATATCAAGTGACGACATGCGATACTCGTTCGATATGAAGGGGAAAGCAGTCGTTCTAGCAGCTATAGAGACAAAATAATAGCACAGCGTGCATGCGACGGTCTCGAAGCTCAGAGGAGGGGAGGGGACAAGGGAAGTACTCCCCCCTCCCGCCCCTGCCAGGTTTTGCGAATTACCCTGGGAGACTGCCGACAGAATCAGAGGGTCCGGTAGGACTTGTATCCTCGCGAGCGAGTGGTGGGCAGAGGGCTCTGGGTTGACGGGATCGACGTCGTGATCTCCGCCGTTGGCATGGCTGTGGAGGTGGATGTGGATGTGGCCGAGAAGGAAATGTCCTCGAGGTTGGCCTCGTAGCGGGTGTCGTAGTCAAAGGCCTTGGAGAGCTTGGTGTTCCTTTTCCTTGTGCTATAGGACATGTCGGGCGAGCGCACGATGTCCGAGTAGGAGAAGTCCTCGTTGGATGAGTGGCCCTCATAGTAGTCGTCCGCCGTGTATTTTGGCGTCTTCTTCTTGGACATGGACCCATAGATGTCGTAGGAGGTATAGTCCAAATCCGACTCCTTGCCGTAGGTGTAGTTGCCGTGGTGCAACGACGAGGACACCGTGGCCGGCGAGGCGGATGTGGGGGACGAAATCGAGCTCTTGGAGGACGAGCTGGGGGTGGCCGAAGTAACAACGATCGGCGACTCGAGGGCCTCTGTCGCGGACGGGGCAAAGTCGCTGACCTGCGGCGAGGGCTTGAGCGAGTCGGCAAGCGACTGGACCGAGTCCATCCAGAGCGACGAGATGTCAGGCGAGGAGACAGCCAGCTCGGAGATGGCAAGCAGGGTGTTGTTGGGGGTGTTGGAGGGGGCGCTGATCAGGTTTACAGTGAGGCCAAAGCTCCAGCTGGTGGAGATGACCGGCAGGCTGTCGCCGACCGACTCGGCCTTGAACAGCGCGACGGTGGTGAAGCGGATGGGCTTGGCCTCTTGCTGGAAGATGAGGTTGGTGCTGGGGCTCTCGGACGACATCGAGTAGCCCAGATCGGGGACATCCAGGCGGTCCAGCTTGCCATCGCCGTTCGAAAGCGAGCGGTCCGACTTGCTCTTGATCATGTCGAGGAGTCCCATGCTGTCGCCGGTCTCTTTGGGTCTCAAAGAGCTGCTCAGGCCCGAGAAGGAGGTAGTGGGGCTGTGCTCTCTCGCCGAGAGGACCAGGATGGTGTCTGGTTTGATGTCAACCTTTTGCATGTCGGGGACACTGGAGGCGTGGGACTGGTGGGCGAGCGACCCACCACTGCTGCTCAAGGCCCGTGAGGCGTAGTAGGAACCATCCGATGGCCGAAACAGCTCGGCAACGTCGCTCAGGATGTTGACCGAAGCGGGCGAGACACCGGAGGACTCGCCCGGCTTGCCGCAGGGCCCGTCGGCGATCTTTTGGTCGCTGGCCTTTCCGGGAGGAGCGGGCGCTGTTTCGACTCCGTGGAACTTTTCGACGACGGCCTGGGCGACTTCCATGACCGCCTGCATCAGAGGCGACTCGAGAGCAAAGTCAAAGTCATAGTAGCAGGTGTGGACGGTCTCGGCGATCTTGGGCTTGGAGCCCTTGGCGAGGCGGTGGGTCATGGAGGGCGATGAGGGACTCTCGGGCCCGAGGGCATCGGACGAGGAGCTGAGAGAGCGCTGTAGCGACGGTGCGTTTTGTACGCAAATAGACTCCAGGTGCTTCATCGGCAGTTTGACCGACGACCTCCAGTGGTTCAGTGAAAACGACACCTGAAAGTCCTTGTCCTTGTAGATCGGAGGGATTCTCACACTCGTGTGGATGACATTGGCCGAAGTGATGTAGACCTCATCCAGGACAATCCCAAAGTTGTCAGAGTCGGCCAGGGTACTGGAATTGGACCCGCGATTGCAGTGGGGGCCGGGCAAGTTGTGGAAGGCGAGCATGTAGTGGACATAGAGGCCGAGATCGTCGGGGGTAGTTGGGCTTTCTGCCGTGGTATTAAGTTTGGGGGCGGCCGCCGCCGGCGGAAAGTTGGCTCCCGAATTCGATCGACTCGGAACGAGCGGCGACTTGATGGTGGTGACCTCGTATTCGGGGGAGGCGAGGCAGACCGAAACCCGCGTGGTCATGATAGGGCTGGGCGAGGAAGAGGCAGACCGAGAAGGGACAGATATCATCGGAACAGGGCTGCTGACGGGACTGGAGGTGGTGGCAGCTGCACCTCCGATGGAATTGATGGCGATGGGATTGACGCTGATGGGATTGGAGATGGAATTGGTGGCCACAGCGTTGCTGGGAGCGTTGGCAGTGGTGGAAACCGTGCTGCCGGTGGTCGTCGAGGCAGTGGGCGTGACGGGGGTATGTTGGGGTGAGGAGCCGCTGCCAGAGCTTTCACGACCGTGTGGAGGCACCGAGACTTCCGAGTTGCGGGATTTTGGCGAAGGGCGAATGAGAATGCGGGTGATGATGTCCTCGATGTTGAATTGGATTATTTTGGAGTGACCGAGGCCAAACGAAACGGATTTGCGCCCGGAGGCACTGAGACGCTGTTCGTCTTCATCGTGAGCCGTGGCCGAGTGTCGCCGGTGTGAATAGGGTCTCGACATGATCTGAGACGCTCACCATCCAAGATTATCTGGATGGAGGTGGGGGATAGAGATGGTTCAACAGCCAGAGATGGAGAATCAGAGGCTGCAAGAAACAGATGAGAGAGGGAGAGAGGCAATTGAGTAAGCCCGCACACAGATTTGGTGACGGTCGATTGACAGTAGCAGCTCCGATGATGTCCAAACGATGTAGTTCGGCAAAAGAGCAAGGTACAATCGGAGAATGACGTAAACGGCGACAAACGGATATACTGCGCGTACCGGCTGCGTGGTGAGCGATATCTACAGGGGAGAACGATATCGACAGGGCGAGAATGACATCAACGAGGTGGCCGATACAACCGAGATGAGCAAAGCGGGCCGATGAGGTACAAATCGATTGAGCGATGTGGAGCCAGATTCAGTATGGGAGGGGGTGTATGGAAGGCTGATGGAGTGGGCGACTGTTTGACGAGCACAGCGGATTACACACCGGATGTATACTTTGGTAGCGACGACGGCGATGGCTCTCGATCGGTTGCGCAAACGGTATGGTGCGAACAGAGTGGGGAAGCAAGGCGACACAAGTAACTTGGCGGCGAGTGGAATTCGCACCTAGCAGGTATTTGCCTCGAAACAAAGTTCAAGCACAGCTGCAGGGTGAAAGGTAGCGGGTGCGGTTGGGGCCGGGGAACAGAAAGCAGAGTATCCCGACGTGGGATAAACCGGCGGTAGGCAGATGAGAGGGGCCGCTAGCACCGGCAAAAAGTGGCAAGCGGACGAAGAGCCCACCGATGGAGATTCTTATTGAGGCTGGAAAAGCAGCAGCAGCAGCAGCAGCAAAAACCGATGCAGCCGCGGAGCGCCGTTTGTTTTTGTTTGTCCCGGCTGTTGCTTGGAGGTCCAAGGAGACAGAATAGCCCCTGGACTGGCAATGCTTGTGGTTGGGGCAGTGAGCGCTTCGCTGTCCCAGCCAGCAGCGGTGTGGAGGACAGTGGACGGGAGTGAATGTCTCGTGGACTACTCTGCAGGCTGGACCGTAGAAGATCCATCGAAAGGCGCGATTGGGATGATTGTTTAGGCGTGCGGGGGGCAGTGAGACAACTGAAGCAATTCGTTTGTTGACTGCAATCACACCAGGTCGAGCCGCAGGCTGCAGCGATCGGTGCTGGGCGACGAGCCGGGGCGAGTGCGACGGGGTGGTCGGCGAGACAGAAGCTTGCATTCTGGCGAGCTGATGGACGGGGCGTGGGAACGCCGTCCACGTGAGTTGGAGTCAGCGGCTCGAGTCGGCTGGAATCATGTGTGTGTGTGTGGCCAACAGCGAGGGCAAACGTTTCATGCCGACTCACAGCGCGCACGCGTTATCACAGCGAGCATGCGTTATCACAGCCAGGATGTCGTATCCTAACGACTATGGCATCCCCGTGGATCGCGGGGCTGGTCGTAGCGTCTGTCTGCTCGCCGCCTCGACGGCCGTCCATTCCTCTCCCCCTCGTTGCTGGGCTGGGGGCGCCGAGTGCACTGGCCCCATTCGCCTGGGTGCTCGATGCTCTGTTATACTCTGTTATACTCTGCTGAAGCGACAGAACCATCGAGCAGACGTCTCTCGGGCTTGGAGGCCCCACGCGCAGACAAGTCCGGTGGCCTGAGGGGTCGCTGCCAATTCCCAGCGGCAAGTCGCAAACACCCCTGCGGCACTGTTGTGTGGCAACGCCAGCGAAAGTGCGGCCGCCGCCACTGGCGTAAACTGCACAGCCAACAGCCGGCAATGTCGGCAATGTCGGCAATGTCGGCAATGGCAATGTCGGCAATGCCAACAAACAGTCCCGCACAATCGGCCACTTGCAATCGGAAGTGAAACCCCACTGGGCCGTGGAGTATTTGACGATCAAATCCACTCTCACCCCCACCCCCAACACCAACATCAACAATCAACCTTCAACTATCAACCTTCAACCACCAACTATCAGCAACTCGCTCCAACCCACAGCCGCACAGCCGCGCATCCCCCCGGCCATCTGACCGCCGCCTCTCCTTGCGGCCTCGTTTTTCGATTCGCCGGCGCTGCCATCACCTTTGCCTTCCCTCCGTCCGGGTTGCGCCCTGTCCCCTTGTCGTGGCCCTTTGCCTCCGCGGATCTCGTTGCCCCGGCTCGTCTTTGCTCCAGGCTCTCCTTTGCTCCGGGCTCTTCCTGTCCACTCCCCATCAACCACTTGCTGCCCTCGTTTTTCTCCCCGGCCCACAGCCTGCCACTCTCTCGTGTCCTCTCTTAACCGTCGCCTTGGCCGCCCGCCATGGCCTCTCCTCCGATGCAGCGATCCCACACCTCCACCATGAGAGTCGCCTTCGCCAGTCTCCCGCCTTCCCGTGAATCCCTTCCTTCCCACACCCCGGCGCCCGCTGCCTCCTCGGCCGTGTCGCTGCCGGCTCCACATTCGCACTCGCCACTCGTGCATCCTCCTCCACCAGACCGCCCTCCCTCCTCCAGCGAAAAGACACATCGCCGGCGGTGGTCCTTTGTCAGCTCCTCCAACGCCAGTGCTTCCAGCTGGCCTTTCAGCTTCTTCTCCTCGCACCGTCCGGCCTCGCCGCTCCCCGATACCCACCCCATCTCGCAGCCGGCTGTTGTTCCGGAGCCGTCCTCAGTCGTCCAGGCGCCAATGCCTGTCCAGCCAAGCCCTGTCCGGGTCAATTCCACCGCCGTGGCTGCGATTGCCGCCGATCCATCTGCAGACGCACAGCTTTCTACCTCCCTTTCCTCGAGCTCGGCGACGCTGTACTCCTCGGCCAGCTCCATCGATGCCAAAAGCCCCTCGCTCGAACGATCGGCCACCAATTCCACGGCCGTTGCCTCCCTGGTGCCTGTCGCTGCTGACTCTGCGCTGAGGCAGTCGGGCTCGCTACCGCTCTCGCTCTTGGCCGTGTACGCCGGCATCGAGGACCTGGTCCTCAGGCATCTTTCCCCTGTGCCTGCCGACCCGCCGGCCCCCACGGCTTCCATGCGTCGACGCACCTATGTTGCCTCCCGGAAGCCCAGCGAGCCTGAGGACAAATCCGCAGCCTCAAAGCCATGCACCCATGCTGCCTACATGAACCAGGAGGGCCGCTTCACGCTCTTCCTCAGCGTCGTCTCCAAGTCGGAGCTCAGCCTCCTGGTCCATACCAAAGAGCTGCTACCTTCGGACCCATCGTCTCCCGAGACCCAGTCGCTCATCGACGACGCCGTGACCCACATTACCGACCTGCTAAAGAACACCGACCTTGCCAAGGTCATCAAGGTCGCCCTCGAGCTTGTCGCCTATCACACCCCTCTCGACTCGCCCAAGCGCCGCAAGTGTCTCAAGAAGGGAGTTGTCCGTGCCCCAGTCGCCCTGCTCGCCCCGGTCGCCCTGGTCGCCCCGGTCGCTACTCCCCAGGTCCCAGTCCCAGTCCCAGCTTCAGCCCAGGCTCCTGCTCAGGTTCCTGCTCAGGTCGCTGTTCAGGCTCCGGCACAAGCCCCTGCACTGGTCCCTGCTCAGGTCGCTCCCGCTGCTCTGCCAGCGGTGTCCAATGACGACCGGGAGGCTCCCGCCGCCCATCCGGCCCAGGCCTCGGTCCTGTCTTCCACTCTGCGCCGGAGCTCCTGGCGCCCCAGTCGTTCATCACCGCCCAACCCCGCCGTCAATGCTGCGCTCCTGCGGGCTGCCCTCATGGAGACCTCGCCTGTCTATTCGCGTCGCCAGTCTTCCCTGTGGGCGAGCCAGCAGAACGGCGAGTCTGATTCGACGACATCGTCGCGCGGCGAGGACGACGACCACGGCACCAGCACTGACTACGAAACGGAGCTCTCCCGCGAGCCGTCGTTCAAGGTGCGGGGCTGCAAAGGCTCAAGCGACGCTGACGACCCGGCCCCATCCACCGTCTCCGAACCCGAGGTCTCCAGGTCCAAGGGCCCGAGGCGGTTCTTTGTGAATGTCCTGCTCAAGCGATAATAGCCGTGCGGCGCTGCCTCGCCGATGATTCGCCCTGCTGGGTTTGTTGGCTCGCTCCTCTCGAGTCCAGCAGTCGGATTGTACCCGAGGAGATGGGGTCGTCCCCCACCCCCACCTCCTGCCCGAGCGAAGCTGGCCTGGTGTCCGCGGCTGGCTCAAGCACTTTTATTTTTCTTTCGCACTCTGTCCTGGCCATTCGTCCTATTGCATCGCCACCTTGTTCTCCTGCAAGGCTCGACGCAGCCTCATGTCAACGTTTCTCTCTCCTGCTCTTGCGGCGTGTGCTTCCCGGACCCATCCCACGCCTATCACACCCATGCTCTCCACCGTTTCGTTCCTTTTCTTCGTCTTCTTCTTCTTCTTCCGACTCGCCGTCATGCTCTCCATAATATCTCATCGTCTAGCTTTCGTGGGTTTTGCTTATTTATCGCACCGTCTGCACGCCTCCATCGCAACATCGCTGTCTTGTCTTGTCTTGTCTTTCTTTTCATTTTATATGATCCCAACTGGCCCCCCCCCAGTCGACCGTGCCCTGGTCTTGGCACGCACATGTCCTCTTGACCTTGACAAGATTGAATCTGATCGCTTGATTGCAGCTCGTGTTTTGAGGATGTCTGGGGACTTGTTTTCGTTTCTTGCGGATCTTGAATACACAAATGTCCCATTCGCTCATCTCATTCCACTCAGTGATCGCCTGTGACTTGGCATGACAGCCATCTGGAAACACCGGCACGATACCATGACTGGGGTGCGGCAGTGATCGAGTATGACATGAGGAAGGGAAACAACCAAGGCCCCTGTTGTCTCTGGCCGCGCTCTGCAACCGCCGAGTGGTCCTTGGCGACGGCCATGGCGATCGCAATGGTATTGTCTATCACATGCCCTTTACTACTACCGATGACGGCGAATAAGTCTCGCTCCAGAACAGCCACCCCCTTGATACCCTCGCTGCTCACTTCACACGGCGGAGCATCGTTGGTTCCTGGACATGACCGAGTCCTATATTGGCGATGGCCGAGCCATGCTGGGCCCTCCGCCGCATGGCGACAATTAGAGGACCTGCTGCCCCCCCCCTCAATCAGAAATCCTCAAAGGCAATCTCCATTGTGCTCTTCCGGGCGGCCACCGAGGACTCGCTGAGCCGGATTCCGAGACTCGGTGCCCCGGCCACCGAGTCGCCAATGCGTGACAGCCGGCGATCGCTGCTGATATCGGGCGGGGTGATCTTGCGCTCGTTGACGCTTCGCCAGTCCACCCCAGCAAACCAGCGGTGCCGCCGAACCTCATCGCCGTCGCCCTTGTATCCCACCCGGCGGCGCGGATCCAGCACCAGGAGCTTGATGATCAGATCCAAGAGATTGTCCGAGAAGCACTGGCCGCGGTCTGGCGGGGGCCACTGGATCTTGCCGGACAAGATGCGCTCGTACGTCTTTTGGCAGGTCCAGCTCTGGAAGGGGCTGCATCCGCTCGCCATCTCAAACAGCAGCACTCCGTAGCCCCACCAGTCCACCATGAATCCGTATGGCTTGCGCTGCAGCATCTCCGGTGGGATGTAACTTGGCGTCCCGCAAAAGGTCGTTGTGGTGCCCTCGATGATCTTGGCAAAGCCAAAGTCCCCGAGCTTGGCGTTGCCCTCGGCCGTCAGGAGGATGTTCTCGGGCTTGAGGTCTCGGAAGACAATCTTGTGGCGATGGAGGTAGTGCAGGGCCAAGAGCACTTGGCAGCCATAGAACTGGGTCGTTTCTTCGTCAAACATCTGCCGAGACATTAGATTGCGTTTCACACGGCTGTCGTCAGTCAATCGGGCTTGATGTGGAGCCGCACCTTCACATCGATTGTCGGATCCTCCTCCCGCTCGCTGCACTCGACTGCACCCGACTGCACCCGATTGCACTCAGCTGCACTCGACTGCCCAATTCCCTCCAAGTCGGCCAGCCCAGAGCACTCCCAGTCCTCTCACCTGTCGGTGCCTCAGCAGGTGGAACAGGTCGCCGCCCGCCAGGAACTCGACCAAGATGTACAGGTGCTCGTTGTCCTGGAAGCTCTCGATGAACGGCACCAAGAAGGGACACCGGAGTCGGGCCATGAGGTTCCTCTCGTTGATCACATTCTCGACCTGGTGGGTCTTGAGGACACGGTCCTTTCGCATGCACTTCATCGCATACAGCGTCGCCGTTTCCTTGGATCGCACCAGGTGCACTCGTGCAAAGGCGCCCTTGCCAAGGGTCCGCTCGACCGTAAAGTCTTTCAGAGTGCGTTTCGAATGCGGCGGCGGTGGCGGCTCCTCCTCGACAGGATCGCTGGCTTCGTTCTGCTTAGAGCCATGCTGGCGGGACGATCCTGGATTCAGATCCTGGCTCGCAAGCACGTCCATATCGCCTGTGCTGGACGAGACCTGCAGCTGTATGTCGGGCACATTAGCAGTCGGTGGCCGATATTCGGGCGTCTCGAGCAGGCTTTGGTGACTTTTGTGTCCGGCAAGCGGATGGACATTGGTGGCTGCGAGGGTTTGCGCCAGCAGCATCGGGCCAGGGTCGTGAGAAGCAGGGGAATGGCCTGTGGTCTGGGAAGTGCTTGCTGGGCCGACCGCCTGGGCTTTGGGCAGCTCGGGCACCTGGTTCTCCAGCCCCTGGGAGCTGGATGCCAGCGAGGTCGCCGAGACATCCCTTTCCGAGTCCTCGCCCAGGCGCACCTCGATATGCAGGGGCGACCGTCTCGTCTCGTGCGGTCCGTGCGTGTGGGGCGGCGATTCCTTGTGAGTTTTCTTGATGTCAGAAGAGTCGAGAGGATAGTACGGGACGCTGTCGATGGAAGAAAACGATCCAAAGGACTGCGCCGACTTGTCCGAGAGAGTCTGGCTGCCGGCGCCCAGCGATGTGTTGCTGGTGAAGGTGCCGATGCCGCTGAGCTTGGCCTTCAGCTCCGGCCCGGATATAGCAGTGCTCGAGGGCAAGGTTTCGGCTCGAGTCAGGCCCTTGGATCGCCGCACGACGTTGGGTGACTTGGAGGCTGCTCCGGGAGGTTGCGGCGGGGACGCCAGCGAGTTGGGCGAGTACTTGGACGCTGTGTCAAGATCACCGGTGCTCTGGGCAGTGTCTTCTTTCAGGTACTTGGACTTTGGCGTGCGGACGTCTCTGGCAGCGCTGGTGCTTCCAGAGAGACTCGCGGCGGAGCCCGTTGGGACTCGCTGGTCTTTCTCACCCGATGGAGCTCGACCCAGCAGGCTCGGGCTGCTGTCCTTTGCCGGCACTGTCCGCAGAAGCGAAAGAACCTCAGGAGAGCTCTGCCCCGAGGTCGGCAGATGGACATCCGATGACGCCTTTCGAAATGGCCTCGCAGAGGGAGCGAGTAGACTGTTGCTCTCGCCAAACTGGGGCGATGGCTCGATGATCAGCAATTTGGCTCCGACCGGCCCTGCCAATGTCTTCAGGGGAAGCGGTTGCTGGGTCATCTGAAACGCAGACGAGCCTGGGCTCTCTCTTGCATTCTCCCTATGAGTGTACTGCAGATGCCTGTTGTGGTCGAACGAGGCTGAAGTCGAAGCCGAAGCCGAGGCCGAGGCCGGGGGAGTGAATCCAATGGCTGGCTGGACAGGAGCCGCGATTTTGTTGGACTTGATGGCTGCCAGGCGGTTCTGGAGGAGCTGGTCCCGACGGGTGATTGCCTCGTCGATGGTCTGCACAGGTTTGGTGGTCCGAGGGGTTGTTGCCCGCGAGCTCTTTGGTGAGTTTGCGGCAACGATGCCTCGCACCGATGGGTTGGGCGACAGCGGCGGCAGCTGCACGCCGTGGGAACTCGACGGCGGTGTCGACTGGGACATGCCGAGCAGCAACGTCCGAGACGGTAGTGAGAACCGAGTGGCTGTCGAAGATCAGGGATTTGGAGGCACCGCTGCGAGCGGGCTGTTGAGGTGCTAACTGGTGCTGAGACGGAGCCGCCGGTTGCTTGGATGCGGCCTGATGATGGAGACAGCAAAGCTGCGTCAGAGCGAGCCGGTCGAGCCAGTCGAGTCGCTATCGGTCGTTGTGGTGGATGTGCGCACGGGGATGGCAGGGCTGAAAAGAAGATCGCTTGCTACTCCAACAAGACAGATGCAGCTCTGCACATTGGAACATCGAGACCACTGGCTTCAGTTTGCCGCGACCAACACAAAGGAAATCCTGCTTCTGTTTCACGCCATCAGCAGTGAACAGTGGAGCGGGCGTGCTTGGGACACGCTGATTGGGAAGAAACACTTGATCGGAGGCGGCGTGCGTGTGGATGAGAGTGCGGATGGGAACTGTGTGGTTTGGACGGGGGTGGGAATGCGTGGCCGGGTTGGCCCAGGCGCCGGAGCACCTTCGAAGGGCCCCAAGACCGGGTTTGATTTGATTTGATTTGATGCACGGCAGTTGATGCACGGCAGTTAGTGCACGGCAGTTGCTTCGTCCGCCGAGCAAGTGTCCGTCCTGGCGACATGGGGTCGCCCAGACCGAGCCATGAACTGCCCCGCAACCCCCCCCCTGGCACATGAACACAACATGGCCGCGGCCGTCACGGGACGCGTGCCGGGATGCGCCCCGACGCCGTCCTTCGGAACGACGACGCGTGTCGGGATCGCCGGCGCTTTCCCCACAACGCAGCCGCCCCTGCCGCGGCCCCGCTGCGTCGCTCCCTGGCTGCGATCGTCGTCTGCTCTTGGGCTCTCAGCGCAACCCTGTTGATCGATCGCTTCCCTCCTGCCGCTCCCGCCGCGATCACGGTCTGTGTTGATGTCCGATGCCCTTGCTCCGCATCGATGTGCTGCTGTACGGTGCTGCATTGAGCTGTGTATCATGTGCTCTGGGATCTGCGGCACCGAGGGGCCAGTCGTCCAGGCATGAAGCACATCGCTACTTCTGACTGTCTCAATCCAACACAACCGCCGTTTCATGTGATATCATTCTGCGACTCATAGCATATCCTCGTCTTGTCGTTCTCTATCGATTCCTTCGTCTCACTTCAGATGTTCCGTCTTGTCCATGCCCGGAGCCGCCTGCTCCACTCGGCCTCGTATGCCGGTCTGTCGCAGAGATTCGCTCGGCAATATGCAACTGCCAATGCTGCCGGTAAGCCAGATATCGAGGCGCTTCCTGCGACTTGGGGTTTCGCACAGGCTCATCAAACGATCCGCGGGGACGGCCCTGCTCTCGGCGCAACTCGAGCAACCTTTGTCCAGCCGCACATATGTAGTGTCTGTGGTCTGTCGCTGCATTCACGACACCCATGGATCACATACGTACCAACCACCATCCGTCCGCCTGTCCGTCGCCATCCAGACGTCTCTTCGCGCAAACCTCTGTTCGACAAGATCCTGATCGCCAACAGAGGCGAAATCGCATGCCGTGTGATGAAGACGGCCAGAAAGCTCGGCATCAAGACCGTGGCCGTCTACAGCGAAGCCGACCGAAACTCGATGCATGTCCAGATGGTTAGAGTCTCGGATGCAGAGCCCTGGTCGTGCACGAGTCGATGGACCTTGGATGGGATCGGCATATGGATTGCACTTGCTCTCAGTCGTCCCGTCCGGTTTTGGCATGTACCGCTCACACTTGCAAATGGATCGTGTCTGCTGTCCCATTTTCGATCTCATCCGTCGATACCATGGCATACGATCGGCTTGCCCTGTAGGCCGATGAAGCCTATCTGATCGGCCCCGCGACCTCCTCAGAGAGTTACCTGCGAATGGACAAGATCATTGACGTGGCCAGGAAGAGCAACGCCCAGGTCAGTCGAAGTATCCACTGGTGCAGTGCGTCCTTTGCCTGCCACGACGGGGGGCTGCTGTGGATGGCTCTCTAACCCGAGACTCTGGCTCTCTACTGAACGGCTGTCGATCAGGCCATCCATCCAGGCTATGGCTTCCTTTCCGAGAACGCCGAGTTTGCTAAAAAGGTCGAGGAGGCCAGCCTCGTCTTCATCGGCCCACCTCCCCAGGCCATCATCGACATGGGATCCAAGAGGTACAGCAGGCATATACTTGTCGGCCATCCTGTATGGATCGCTCGTCCCTGGCGGTTCGTCGACATCGCTTGCCTGTCTGACACCAAAGCGCATCCATTTCCAGCGAGTCCAAGATCATCATGACCCGCGCCAACGTTCCCGTCGTGCCTGGCTATCACGGCGAGAACCAGTCTGCGGAGCACCTCAAGAAGGAAGCCGATCAAATCGGATACCCCGTCCTGATCAAGGCCATCAAGGGCGGCGGTGGAAAGGTGGGATCAGGCGTCGCTGGCGAGATGGGGCGTCGGTGAAGTCGCTCGCCATGGTACAGCTGTTGACGAATCGTTCGCTCTCTGCAGGGCATGCGCATTGTCGAGAAGGCCGAGGTAGGTCATGCGGTCCATGCCTGAGCCCGTCATCGCGGTTTGGTCACCAACATCCACTCACAAGGCAAACGGACATAGGACTTTGATACCATGCTCGAGTCGGCTCGTCGCGAGGCCATCAAATCCTTTGGCGACGACCAGGTCCTTGTCGAAAAGTACATCCTCCGTCCCCGGTGAGTCTTCTGGCGCCAGTCTATGCCACAAATGCGAGCTCTGGTGTCGATGCTGCAGCAGCGACTGTGGCCAGTCCCCAGATCCATTCATGCTGCTAATTCGACACTCCACCTTCGATTCCACCCTGTTCAGCCACATCGAAGTCCAGGTTTTTGCCGACAAGGGTGGAGAGGCCGTCTATCTGTTCGAGCGAGACTGCAGTGTCCAGCGCCGCCACCAAAAGGTTCTGGAGGAGGCCCCTGCTGTAAGTCACCGGTCTGGACAGCGACTCACTGCCGGCAAGAGCGCAATGCGACTTTGGCCAGCAGCACAATCTGACACAACACCATCGCGTTCCTTCTATCGGTCCAGCCCGGCCTGACTCCCGAGCTCCGCCATTCTCTTGGCACCAAGGCCGTTGCTGCTGCCAAGGCCGTCAACTATGTCGGCGCCGGCACCGTCGAGTTCATCTTTGACACCGACACCAATGAGTTCTACTTTATGGAGATGAACACCCGCCTCCAAGTCGAGCACCCCGTCACCGAGATGGTCACGGCCACCGACTTGGTGCACTGGCAGTTGGATGTATGTTTCAGGCACTGCATCTTGGCCCGCAGACCCTATCTGCTGTAGTTGTCGTGTTGTCAGCGCCTTTGGCTGCGACAGGCTTGCGTCTGGGTCAATGCTAGAGGCAGGTTCGTGACTATGTTTGCAGTAAGATGCTCATCTATGCTTCGACACAATGCCCCCAGGTCGCCGCCGGCAACCCCCTGCCCCTCAACCAGGAACAGCTTCGTCTCGATGGCCACGCCTTCGAGGCCCGTATTTATGCCGAGAATCCCGCCAAGTGAGTCCGAAAGAGGGAAGGGTGCCCGAGTTGGACCCTGCGGCGCCCGCGGATATCTTTGTTCTCGCACCGAGTTCTGACTCGCCTTTGCTTGCCTCCCCTCGCAGCAACTTCCTGCCCGACACTGGGCCACTCATCCACATGAAAACTCCAGTCCCGAGCGATAGTCTCCGTGCCGAAACGGGTGTTCGCCAAGGAGACCAAGTCAGCGTCTACTATGATCCTATGATCTCCAAGCTGGTCGTCCGCGGACAGGATCGCACCGAAGCCCTGCGCGCTCTTCGAAAGGCGCTGGATGAGTTTGAGGTGGGTCGCACGGCTTGTATGTCTGACTGGACGATGGATCCTGATGTCGCACTGCCGAGCCGGAACACTCGCTCACTCTGCCGCCCTCTTGCTGGTAGGTTGTCGGCCTGAACACCAACATCGACTTCCTCAAGTCCCTGGCCTCGCATCCCGCATTCATCAGTGGCGATGTCGACACTGGATTCATCAAGGTACATCTTATCTTGTCGACCGGATATCGAGCGCGCAGCCCACCTCCGGTCCATTGGCGGATACTCACGCTGACCCCGCAGCGCTCCTGCACGTCCGACGCCCTTTACCAGTCCACAGGCACTAACATATGAACCTGCATTTTCCTTCGATGCCGACACTCAGAAACACGAGTCGGCACTCTTCAAGCCACAGGACCCCGCTTCCCCCGTTGTGCTGACCCAGGCTGCGTTGTCCTTCGTCGCCAAGGCACTGCTCCGCGAGCAAGCTCAGCGCGCCATGACTTCTGGTGAGAAGCAAGGCTGTCGGTAGCGCTCAGATATGGCTCGAACGTCTCGGACGAGCCGGCCCGAGTATGCGCCAGCATATTATATCGTAACGCCCTTTCTGTTTGCGACATAATACTCACAAATATCTCCCCCCCTCCTTCTGGCCTCTGCTTCAGATCCCTTCTCCCCTTGGGGCACCCTTGCGGGACAGCGTCTGAACCACACCCACACCAAGAAGCTCACTTTCCTCGAGGGCGAAAAGGAGGTCGTTGTCGAGTTTGAGTATCTCACCGGCAACGAATACAACGTCGAGGTATGGCAATGCATGCTGGTTTGCTGGACCTGTGCCAATCCGACTGCTGGATAGCTCGATAGTTGCTAGAATGCATGCCAAGACGCATATCTGAACCATATCATATCTTCTGGATCCTCTAGGTGACAGATTCGACCGGCGCCAAGACCACGCTGACGAATGTCCGTCTCGAGCTGAACGACACACGCGAGACGCTGCTGGTTGCCCACATTGGCGACCGCAAGATCCAAAGCACCGTGGTGCAGAACGGCAGCGAGGTGGTTGTCTTCCTGGATGGCACCAAGCGAACCTTTGCCGTCCCAGAGGTCGAGTACGACGACGACCACCACAAGCACGACACTGGTGGTGTGCGCACCCCGATGCCGTGCAAGATTTCTCAGGTGAGGAGCCGGCTGCGAGCACATTTACTGCAGTCGCTTGACGTGTATGGGTGATCAGCAAAAGTGCTGGGAGCGACGGAGCCACACGTCCTCACGCTTGACGATCTTTGCTCTCGGATCCAGATCAACGTCCAGCCTGGACAAAAGGTTGTCAAGGGCCAGCCGCTGGTTGTGCTGGAAGCCATGAAGATGGAGGTAAGACAGGGCAGATGCAGAGTGGTCCCGATTGCTCCTCTCCTCCCCTCGAGCTTGGTTCATGCGAGTCGTTGGTCGCTGACGCCGCCCATCACCCTCGCACTTTGCGTCTTCGTGCTGCAGCATGTCATCAAGTCGCCCCAGGACGGTGTCATAAAGAAGATCCACTTCAGCGTCGGTGATCTCGTAGGCGAAAAGAAGTCGCTTCTCAGCTTCGAGGACAGCGAGACCCGCGACTCGTAACCAGTTTGCAGGGAGCGAAGCAGTTGTCTGCGTCAGGACTCTCCGAAATACAGTGACTTTCTCAACAAGTAAAGGGGGAGGAGGCAGCGCCTGCTGTTCACGAGTTGCCACTGCACAGTCCATCCTCTGGATCGACTCGCTGTATGATAAGCTGTATTCAGAGCAAATGAGAGGGAAGAGGAGGAGAAAGCCATCTAAATCCTCAGACACGTCGATGGTACTGCATCCCTTGCCATGGCCCGTCGTCCCGGGCCAAAACGCAATCACAGCCGACGGAACCACGGTTGTACCGTCGCCGTATTCAGTTCTTCTTCTTCTTCCCTTGTTTCTTGGACTTTGGCAAGCCCTGGGACTCGTTCTCGTCCTGGTCGAGTTTCCGCTTCTTTGAGCTGACTGGCGACTTGGACGGTTTGCCTGGTCGCTGCTGCTGCTGTTGTTGTTGCTGCTGCTGTTGCTGCTTGGGTTTGCGTTTGGTGGACCCGCCGACCGTCTGGGCATAGTCGCCGAGTTCACGACCACCATCGTCCTCGCCCTCGTGCTCGAACTGGGTGATCAAGTCATCAAAGTCATCCAGAGAGGCAAAGTCGCCGCCGCCAAAATCGTCGCCGACCTGGCTGCGGGGCCGGGTAAAGTAGTCGCCGCGGTAACCCAGGCTCGCAGCCTTCTGGGCAAGCCGTCGGATGCGACTGGGAATCTTCTTGTCGTCGGCCTTCTTGGATGCCTTTGAGGCTGGTGTCTCGTCGTCTTCGTCGGCAGCGGCAGTATCGTCGTCCTCGTCGGAGGCGCCGTAGTCAAAGTCAATATCATCGTCCTCTTCGTCTTCAGCGTTGGCGTCGCCCTCGCCCTCATCCTCGTCCTTGTCCTCGTCCTTGTCAATGTCGCTCCAGGCGTCCTCGTCCGCAGCTTCATCACCGTCGGCGGCGGCTTCGTCATCGTCGTCGTCATCTTCGTCATCGTCAGCGACAGCTTCGTCGTCAACCAGATCATCGCCAGCCCAGGCAGCCATTTCGTCGGCGCTGTCGATCTCGGCACCCTCGCCATCGTCATCGTCGTCATTATCTTCTTCGTCGTTGTCCGAGGCGTGCTCTTTCATGAGGCGGTCAAACTCGTCTTGGTCCATCTCTTCGTCTTCATCCTCGCCATCTTCCAGCTTGGGGAATCCAGCGCTCTTGGCCATGGCATCCCAGACCTCGTCTTCGTCCATCTCATCCCCGTCGTCTTCGTCGTCGCCGCCACCGATATCCTCGTCCTCGGTCTTGGCCTTGCGGGTCTTTTTGTGCTTCTTGAGATCCTCTTGCTGTCGACGAGTCCTTTCGATAAAGTATTGCCGGAAGAAGGCCTGTGGTTGCGTTTGTGTATGAGCGGGCGTGAGTGATTGCACATGATGCGAAAGGAGCCAAGCTCAGTGCCCGATCATCCATCAACGATCCCGCCACAGGCAGCTCGCGCGTCTTCTACAAACATGCCACACACAAAGCAAAAACAAAAACAGAACAAAACACATGGTCGCTGGCGGCGGTTCTGTCGATACACCACCTCATCAGCCGCAATCGACTTGCGGGTTCCCCAGTCAACCTCGGTCACGGGCTTGTCGTCCAGACGAATCTTGGAGCCACCGGTCTCGCCGACATCGATCAGTACATCCCGCTTCTTGCCGCCCTGGACCAAAAGGCCGTCTGACTTTTGTCCAGGCCGGGGCTGCATGAGCGAGGTGCCCTTGTAGGGTGTCGCCACCTTCTTTGGGTTCTTGTACACGAACCGATCCAGGAATCGAGTCAGGGTGTGGTTTTGCAGGGGGTCGTAGTTGATGGTTCCGGGTGCGAGTGTGATCGGGGTGCCGGCAAGGAGGGTGCTGGCGTACAGACTGACGGTCGGATGGAAGTGGTTGCTGAACAGGCACTGTGAGCGCATTCGTGTTAGTGTTGAGATGGCCCCACTCGTCCTCCAGTCCACAGCTGAATCACACATCCAAAATCAGCCGCGGACCTTCCACACTTGTGGGCCGTGCAAATGCCTCGGCAGTGCGCAAGATCGCTGCCGAACACAGACAGCGAGCAGCAAGCAATGTGGCTTCGACGGCAGCACTCACCAGCTCCCATAGACACGTGTCCTCGGCATGCGTATAAAGCGGATCGCGGTTTCGGCCGTTGTAATGTCCAGTGCGCTTGCCGTCGCCGTTCTCGTTTTCGGCGGACTGCGATCGACTGTTGCCATCGCCATCGTCAGCGTCCTTGAATTCCTCAACCGAGTCGTTCTCCTCGGGCTGGGTGACCATCAGCCACAGAGACTTTCGGCTCTTGCAGATTTCGCTGATCAGGAACAGGCTTGCACAGGTGAACGGCACATCGGCGTGTCCGCATGTTTGGATGATGCGCTTGACAAAGCTCTTGATACGCTTCTCCGAGGTGTCGCTGTTCAGCGCCCGGTACAGGAGGTTGAGATACATGGCTTGCTTGGACGCATGGTAGAGGCGAGCATCGGTGAGAGAGTCATAGAGCGCGCGGTAGAAGCGATCGCTGATCGACTGTTACCACCAGAGGCCAGAGACAAAGACACCGACAGAAAGTGATGTTGTTAGGTTGGTCCGAGACACGGAAGCGGAGCGATAAATTGGTTTGATTCTATGTAGCTTATCGATAGTGTACAGCCACGAGGGAATGGCTCTGACGAAAATGCAACAGCGGCACGAACCTCGCGATTTGTCAGGACTTGGAAGACCAAGGTCAGAGCCTGGATCGAGGTGTTGAAGCTTCCAATGTGAGAGATGGTGAAGAGTGTGTCCATGTGCTTCTCGAACCTGAGATCGCAATCCGCGACAGATAAGAATGGGAGGGGACACAGTCAGCGAAAGGCGCACCATTCGTGATGATGGAAAGATCGGTACGCAGGCGAAGTTGTCTGACGGCAAATCCGATGCCTTTGGTCCGCCAAGCCACCAAGCCATCTGCGTCGGCACATCGATTCTGTTTCCATCAGCCACAAGACGACATGACGACAAGACGACGGACAGGTACATACACTTCCTCTTCGATCTTGGCGTACGGGAATGCGCGGTTGACACCCGTCAGGAGCGCAGCCAACATCTTTGAGTCGATTCCATCGGACATCAGACGGGCTTGGTCGTGTGCGGTCTTCTTGCTCTGTTGCTGCTGCGTCTTGCCGCCTTTGCCCTTCTTGCCGCCCGAGTTCCTCCATCGCGCTTTGGTCTTGGTCTTCTCTGCGGACTGCTCCTTGTCGTCCTTGCCCTCGGCCTCGGCCTCGTTCTCGTCACGGAGCTTGCGGACAAGCTCCTCGAAGATCATAAAGTAGATGGCAATCAGCTTGTTGGCCGCAATGACATCGCCCTCCTTGTGGGTCAGCACGATCTGATTGAGAAAGGTGATGGAATAGTAGCGCGCACGGTCCTGGATGTTGGCTCGGAAAATCAGCTGCTCGATTTCGCCAATGACGACGCTCTTCATGGCGGGGTGAGCGACGAGCAGTTTGGAGAGCAGCTGTGTGGCTTTTGAGGCGAGCTTGCGGTCTTGGTCGCCCTGGGGTCGTAAAGAGAGGGAGAGCAGTGATGAGCCCATTGCAATTCAACGGCTCTGTCGACCACTCCACACACACAGCTTAGCACTTCACCGGAACCCAAGTGCCAGCAACTCGGCGATAGCTTACCAGCTTGTTCACAAGCAGGGCGAGCAGATTCTGCTCCTGCTCTGGCTTGGCGGCCAGCAGGTCGTGAATATGTGTCAGGACCCTGTTCTTGACGTGCTGGAGGACATCCTTGGCGAGTTCCTGGGATCGCAAAGACATGCAAGTGAGTTGCTTTTGCTGGGCAGATCCTGCATCGCCATTGTTCGCCTGCTTTGTTTGGCCTAGATTCATATCCGGGTGCACGAAATGCCGACCTACCTCAAGCAGCTGGAGGAACTCAAAGTAGAGCTTCTTCAGAGAGTCCTCAAAGTACCACAGCGCGAGGTGCTTGTGAGTCACCTTGCTGCTGAAGAGCGGCTGGTCACGGAAGTACCGAAGCTTGCGGTCCGGCAGAAGCGTGCCGAGCAGCAGGTCCTTGACGGCATCAATCGCCATCAGGGCCTCTCTTCGAGCCTTCTTGCGGGCCATGCCGTGCACCAGCTGGTCTCGCAGCAGATGGAGCGTGTGGCAGGGCGACTCCTGGATGAGCAGAGTCAGGGCCGAGCATTTGTCGTTTGTGGTACCGGATCGCAGGACGGTGGAGATGAAATCTTTGTCGGCAGTCGACATGGATTTCTCTAGAGCACGCGAAACCTCGTCAGTAGGGAGCATTCGGCAGTACCACTTCCTGATTCCGGGTCTGCTGCCCAGGCGGCCTGCTATCCAGCCCCACCGAGAGATCGAGCGTACCAGTTTCGTATTTTTCAATGTCTTGGTCGAGCAGAGCCTTGCCCTTCTCGTAGAGCTGACTGATCTGGCTCTCCAGGCTTGCGTTTGGCTCAGCGGCTTTAGCATCGCCCACCGAGGCAAGGGGAATGGTGTGCCACAAACTGACAGGATCGATGAGCTGCCAGACCAAGAGAGCAGGGTATTCCGATCAGTCGAGGGAAGGTCGATGCACTAGCTCGGTATGTCCCAGAGTGCCTTTGGATCTCCTCGCGGCTGAATATCCGGATGCATGCGACATATCCTCACCGTTTTCTTGGAGGACTTGGCCTCGTTGTGATTGCCTTCCAGCAAGCTCTGCATGTGCTTCTTCAGCGACACTGAGTCCATGGTGCTCGCTTGGTTGACAGAGTCGCCTGCCTTTTGTTTTGCAGATTCCTTCTTGGAACTGTCGGGGTTCTGCTCCTTTTTGCCGGTATCGCCCTTGCCGTCCTTCTTAGTCTCCTCCTTCTTCTGGTCTTTGGAGCCCTTGGTGGCATCCTTGGCTGCCTTCTCGACATCTTTGGTGTTCTTTGCGCCGTCCTTGGCTCCCTTGGCTCCCTTGGCAGCATCCTTAGCGGCGCTCTTTGGAGCCGGCGCGTCCTGTTCTTCATCGGCATCCTCGTTCTCGTCACTTTCTTCATCGTCGCCAACGACCGCGATCATCGATTTTTTTGGATCCATCTTCAGATCCTTGCTGAAGAATGCCTGCAGTTCGGCCAAGATGCCCTGCCCGACCACCAGAATCCGTATTTAAAACCCATTATCTGGAGACGACCACGAAGCAGACGTGAGGGAACCCTCTTCCTTCCCGCTCTCGGAAGGTCTGGCTGGTGGTGGATCAGGGGCTGTACCTGCTCGTCGATCTTGGCTTTGTTGAGCTTCCTTTCGTCCTTCTTTTTCTTGATGGCCGCCGCCTCTTCCTCGTCGACCTCGGAGCCGCTCAGGACTTCGTCCAGCAGATCCAAGTCTCGTTCGTTACCCCCAAGTGCCTTGATTTCTTCCAGCAGTACCGCAGTTCCTTTCTGCACCAAAGGACAGGTCCGATCAGCATGCCAGATAAGGGCATCCGACTGTTGGCGATTGCGCTGGAACAGGGCAGCTTGGAGACGCTCCCTCATCGACATCGATACCCACCGGTTTGCTGGTCTGCTTGCCCGGTCCCTTGTTCTTGTCCTTGGGTTTTGGCGAATTACCGGATAGGCTTCCGGCGCTGGCATCGGCCTTCTGGACGGCCTTCTGAGCGGCCTTTCCGGACCGTTTGGGGGTGGGTGCAGCAGCCGCGACGGCGGCCGCCAGCTGTTTCAGTTCATCCGAGCCCGCGAGCGACATGAAGAAGCCTTTGAAGTGAATTCGAGAGTAGAGAGAGAGAGATAGAGGGCTAGGGCCGGTGCTAGTCAGACCAGATGCAGCTGCGAGACCAGATCGGGAGCGAGCGCTGTGGGTGATGGTGTCTGCCTCGGACGGGGCGCGATGATATCCGAGCAGGACGAGAAAGAGTGGGCAAAGCGATAAGCGATGTGCAGAGGGATGACCGCGGTCGGCGCGGGACGATGCGTACTGTGTGTCTCGGCGACTCGCAGCTGGCCGGTATCGTCAGGCCGGAAGTTGGTTGGGGTGCTCGAGCGACGGTGATGGTGCTGGGGAAGCACTCTGGTCGCGCCGGTGTCGTTTTTGGACCGGCGACAACAAAAAAAAAGTATGCTGGCTGCGCACGGCAGTTCATTCCTCACTCCACAGCACGACGTGCCTGGCAATGCCATCGACGGAGCGCCATCTGCACTGAGTCGGCCCTGCTGGCGACGGAACCAAGTTGTGTTTATTCGGATGCGTCTGTGGAAGAGCCACAGTGTCTCACTGGCTGGGCAGGTACTTGTACGGATTGAGGATGCCCTTGGGATCAAACAGATCCTTGATCTTCTTCATGTACGCAATCATCTCCGGCGACTTGGAGTAGCCGAGGTAGTCGGCCTTCATGAGGCCCAGGCCGTGCTCGGCAGAGATACTGCCGTGCTTTCCGCCGGTCCACTCGTACACATACGGCTCGATGGCCTTCTCCACAGACTTGGAGTAGTGCGACGTGACAATATTCAGATGCAGGTTGCCGTCGCCAATGTGTCCAAAGCCGACGACGTGCTTGACCGGCGAGGCTTCGGAGGCGCCCGGGTTGGCCGGGTCGTAGAAGCCCTTCTCCTGCAGACGCACACGCATAGTCTCTACCAGTTCGTAGAAGGACGGCACCGGCATCGAGAGATCGTACTTGAAGTTGGCGCCTTCCTTGACACAGGCCTCCGAGATGGACTCGCGGATGCTCCAGAAGGCATGCATCTGCGTGCTATCCTGGGCCAGGACACCGTCCTCGATGATGCCGTCCTCCATGAGGTTCTCGAGGAAAGAGGCCAGCTTTTCGTCGTCGTGCTCCTTGTTCGAGCCCGAGGTCTCAATCAGGACATAGCACGGCGCCGTTTGCGAGAAGGGGTCACGGATATGGAGGTGCTTCTGGACGAGGCTGAAGGAGGCCGAGTCAAAGAACTCATAGGCCGAGAGGATCTCGGAGAGGTTGGACTTTGCGCGCTTGAAAGCCTCCTGGACGGCGTTAAAGTCCTTGAGAGCAAACATGGCTGATTCGCCGCGGCACAGGCGACGGGCAGCGTGTCGCAGCAATGGGATCAGTGGCTCGATGTCAATATCGAAGATGGATACAGCGGCAAGCTGATCTGCACTACCACCAGCTGCAGGACAGAACACCAGGCGAGATCGGATGTCGGGGGAGGGGCCAGGAAGATGACGGTGCACCGGAAACTTGGATCGGGAGGAAGTTCAAAGAAACCACGGCCATCGATACTCACCGACATTGACTGCCGAGCTGCGCTTGGGAGTCAGAATTGAAACCTTGGTGATCATGCCGAGGACGCCCTCGGAGCCCACAAACAGATGCTTGAGGTCCAGGCCCGTGTTGTCCTTTCTCAAGGGCTTGCCCAGTTCCATCAGGGATCCGTCGGCAGTGGCGACCTCCAGGGACAGAACGGTGCCATGGAGGGAGCCATATCGCAGGAGACGAATGCCGCCAGCGTTGGTGGCGACGTTACCGCCGATGTGGCAGCTGCCCTTGGCACCGAGGTCTGTCGAGCGACATTGGGTCGAGCAGGCGCAGTTAAAGGACGGGCGGGTGTGTTCACGGACGGGTATTAAATGCGTTTACAGCAAAGGCACATACCCAGGGGCATCATGTAACCCTTTTCGGCGAGCCAGTCGTCCAGCTTCTCGAGCACACAGCCAGCCTGGCAGGTCAGGATGCCCGAGACTTCGTCAAACGATTCAATCTCGTTCATGAGTTGGGTGCTGATGACGATTTCGTCAAACACGGGCACGCTTCCTCCGACAAGCCCTGGCAGTGGATGCACATTGGGGTGAGCGTTGGAGTGTGCAACGTGTGCCGCCCGTCAAAGAGGCAATTGGGTGGTATTTGCATGGTGGACCTCAACGAGATGTCGTATTCGCACGATGGGCCTCAACGAGATGTCGTATTTGCATGGTGGACCTCAACGAGATGTCGTATTCGCACGATGGGCCTCAACGAGAGCACTCGCGCAAGAGTGTTCATCGCACTGTGTGCCTCGCATGCACCGAGGTGACAGTACATGGCCACAGGGAACTCACCGGTATTGCCGCCCTGTGGGACTACGGCAAGAGACTGCGAGTTGCAGTACTTGAGAATGTCGGCCACCTGCTGGGAGGTCTTGGGACGCAGCACGACGGTGGTCTTTCCGCGGTACTTTCGGAGCCAGTCCTGAGGGAAATCGAGAGCCAGTCCGCAGCGCATTTGATTAGAGCCGTCAGCGTCGTGCTTTTCCTGGCACTCGCTCGCCTCTGTGCACGATCGAATTCGATCGAGATTTGCTTGCAAAGGCCGAACGTGTGGATACCTCGTTGAACGGCTCGATTTCGTCCTTGTCGGTCAGAACGCCTTGCGGACCGATGATGGATCGGAAGTGCTCCAGGTCCTGGCTATCCACAGCCTTGAACTTTGGATTGCGCTTCAGCTGAGGGAACTTGTCGACGGTGTACAGCTTTCCATCGGCACCACCGAGGATGGCCGGGGAGGTCGAGAAGAGCCGGGTCGTCGGCACAGGAGCGAGCGAAGGATATGCAGCAGCAGCGGTTTGCGCCGCGAGCTGGAGGACCCTCAGAGGGGCCGGGCGTCTGGCCAGGCGGATCGCCAACTGGGAAGAGAGTGACTTGCACAACATGACGGCTGGATCTTTGATGGAGAGCGGCGATGGCAGAGCAGCAACCTGTGCCAGCAGCGATAAAGCACCCGCAAATCAAACGTCAGCGTGGTCGATACGCCCTGGTGGCCGCCGGTACACTGCGGCCGGCCTGTGTATTGATGCTCTGGGCCGTGGACCGACGCACGATGGTCCCTGGACACATACCGAGCCGGGCAGGATCAGGTCGAAGGACGCTGCGGGTTGCCTGGCAAAAGCAAAAACGATGATAGCGGCGGATGTTCTGCGGCTGATTGGCAGGGCCAGGAACCTTATCGGTCACGTGCGTGATGCAGGCGGATGCTGACTGGCTCTGACAATGCCGGCGACATGCAGCGACGCAGGTCGCCGATGAGCAGGCCGACAGACGCCGGGGACGCAATTGCGTTTAAAGATGGGATGTATTGGGAAGGCGATGGGATATTACAGAGGCACAAAGAGGGCAGTGCGGATGGGCATGGCCACGGCTCCCGGTCTAAATTCTCCAGATCGCGCTGAGCACCAGCCTGGCCAGGACAGCGTTTTGGGGATGTGGTGGCGGAGCACCGTCAGTTCCAGACAGTCGGCGAGCACGGCCATGGAGTCGAGAGGACCGATGGCGCGTAGTCGTAGGGGGAGAGATGCTTATTTTTCAAGGAGCTTGGCCAAGATCTCGTTATCGCGGTACAGAAGGTACTCCTCGCTGCCGAGCTTGACGGTGTTGCCGCCAAAGGGAGGAAGCAGGATGCGATCGCCCTCCTTGACAGAGCAGGGGTGGGTGACTCCGTTCTATTGGTGCAGGGTTGGAGAGATGGGTTAGACCAGCGGTGAGAGCGTGTATCCGTGGTTCAAGCGGATCTGGGGCATGTCGCCCATGATCTGGGCCGGCCTGAATGACCCAGGGCAACGGGAACGGAGAGAGCGTACCTTGTCAGGGGCACCGGGGCCGACAGCCATGACAATGCCCTCGTTGAGGGTCTCCTGGGCCTTCTCGGGGATGAAGATACCCGAGGCAGTGCGCTCCTGGGCCTTGATGCGCTGGACCAGGACACGGTCGAGGAGAGGAATGATGCGCTTGATGGTGGACTGGTGTCAGCCGATCGGATGCCGGAGCAGATCAGATATCGCGGAGAGGGGAGACGAAGGCAGTTGCATCGACAGATCCGTGGCAGTTGGGCGATGATGGTGATGGATCGGTTGAGAGGTGAGTTGGCCGACGGACAATTCCACCAGGACAAGCCCGGATCGGCAAGATCGGATGGACAAGATCAGCCAGCAGTCGCGGTCGACAGAATCCGTCAGCATATGCTCGGCAAGACCAGCCAGCACACGTGCTCGGGGAACAGCGACAGGTTCGATCGGGCAGCAGCGCAGGCACTCACCATGGCGGCGGATGCTGTTGGGCAGGACGATCTGGGAGACGGCGAGACGAGCCCGATCGAAAAGCAAACCAGGCCGAAATTTATGCCAGGCGCGCAGCCCAGGCCCGCGGACAAACCCGAGTGCGGCACTGGTTCTGTGGGGTTCTCTGGCATTCCAAACGGAGGGCGTTCCGTCCGCAAAACCGCCGCCGTCCCGGGGCGTGGTCCGGGAGAGGCGAGACGCGGGCGAGACGCGGGCGAGATGCAGGGCGAGATGCAGGGCGAGACGGCACGTGCGTCGCCAGCACGCACACACACATGCGCGCCCCACAGCGACAGTGCGCGGCCGAACAGCGCCGCGGCTGCGCATGCTGCGCACGAGCCGTCTCGCTCCCCATCTCGCCATCCATCTCGCCTGCGTCTCGCCCACGTCTCGCGCAGCCAGCGAGACGTTTTTTCTTCCGCCCTTCCGCGGATCCATGCAAGTCGCCCAAACATAAAGGCGTCGTCCTGCAGCCCTCCTGCCCACCCCGACCGATCGAGTTCCTCCTCTGCCGCTGCTCTGCTGCCGGATCCTCCTGCCCGTCCGCACGCCTGCCATGTTCCGCGCTGCTCTCTCTCGCCCCGTCGCCCACAAGCCCGCTGCCCTGCTGGCCCGGTCGTACTCCCACAAGGTCATTGCCTTTGGCCAGGACGGTCGCCAGGCCCTGGCTCGCGGTGTCGACATCCTCGCCAGAGCCGTCGCCGTCACCCTTGGCCCCAAGGGCCGCAACGTCATCATTGGTAAGTTGGCTTTGCTATGCACTGCCGAGTCCGGGCTGTGGCGGCATCGCATGACGGAGCGGCTCCATCGACCTGGATCGCGATGTGGCATATATCCCGATCTCGCCAGGGTCTAGATCAGTCTAGATCAAACCAGATCAGACCAGATCCCGAATCCAGACCAGCAGATGTCTCGTTGCCTGTGTCAAGTGTGCCAGCGCAGCCACATTCTGCAATGCAGTGGCAGCTCCCTCGGCACTGCTCCCGGGTCGCTGCGGACCCTGCGCTGCTGTGATCTGGAGAGGGCTACTAGCCATCCATTTGGCCAGACGGATTTGGATCTGGATCTGTGTCGGCAGCGCTCTGGCTCGTGCGGAGCTGAAGCGTCAGACCTCTCGCAGCAAGCCTCGGCAGCGACGGCGCGACCAAAGCCCAGAGGCGTTTGCCTCTCCGCAGCCAGGCTTACACGCGATTTCCGATCTCCTCTGCCTGTGCTCTGGGTGGGCGTGTGGCTTTGCCAATGCCGCTGTCGATCTCTGACCTCCTCCTCTCCCCTTCCTCCCTCGGCCATCCTCGCTATGCGCATGAAACAGACCAGCCCTATGGCTCTCCCAAGATCACCAAGGATGGTGTCACTGTCGCAAAGTCCATCACCCTCGAGGACAAGCTCGAGAACCTCGGTGCTCGGCTTGTCCAAGACGTTGCCAACAAGGCCAACGAGACCGCCGGTGACGGCACCACCACCGCCACTGTCCTCACTCGCGCCATCTTTGTCGAGGGTCTGCGGAACATTGCCCAGGGTGTCAACCCCATGGATCTCCGCAAGGGTGTCCAGCAGGCCGTCGACCTCGTCGTCAAGTACCTGAAGGACAACTCGCGCGTCATCACCACCACCCAGGAGATTGCCCAGGTCGCCACCATCTCGGCCAACGGCGACAAGCACGTTGGCAACCTGATCGCCCAGGCCATGGAGAAGGTCGGAAAGGAGGGTGTCATCACCATCCAGGAGGGCAAGACCGTCGACGATCAGCTCGAGATCACCGAGGGCATGCGCTTCGACCGCGGCTTCATCTCGCCCTACTTCATCACCGACACTCGCTCGCAAAAGGTCGAGTTCGAGAAGCCCTTTGTCTTGCTGTGCGAGCGCAAGATCAGCCAGCTCTCGGACCTCCTCCCCGCCCTCGAGATTTCGGCCACCCGCCGTCGCCCGCTCCTCATCATCGCCGAGGACGTTGACGGCGAGGCCCTCGCTGCCTGCATCCTGAACAAGCTCCGCGGCCAGGTTTCTGTCTGCGCCGTCAAGGCCCCCGGCTTTGGCGACAACCGCAAGGCTATCCTCCAGGACATGGCCATCCTCACCGGCGGCACCGTCTTCACCGACGAGCTCGACATCAAGCTCGACAAACTCACCCCCGAAGACCTCGGCTCCGCCAACAGCATCACTGTCACCAAGGAGGACACTGTCTTCCTGAACGGCGGCGGCTCCAAGGAGGCCATCAGCCACCGCGCCGAGCAGATCCGCCAGCTGATCAGCTCCACCCAGAGCGACTATGAGCGCGAGAAGCTGCAGGAGCGTCTTGCCAAGCTCTCCTCCGGTGTCGCCGTCATCAAGGTCGGCGGCTCCTCCGAGGTCGAGGTCGGTGAGAAGAAGGACCGCTTCGTCGATGCCCTCAACGCCACCCGCGCTGCCGTCGAGGAGGGTATCGTCCCTGGTGGCGGTACGGCTCTCCTGAAGGCCAGCAAGGCCCTCGGCACCATCAAGGGCGACAACTTTGACCAGAACCTCGGTATCGAGATTGTCCGCAAGGCCATCCTCGCCCCCTGCAAGACCATCTGCGACAACGCCGGTGTCGAGGGCGCCGTCGTCGTCGGCCGCCTGCTCGAGAGCTACAACCCCGAGGCTCCCAAGGAGGCCCAGAACTTCAACTTTGGTAAGTCCCTGGTCTGCGATCCCAATGTCATTGCGATGTCATCGTGATCTCGTTGTGGTATCATTGTGATATCATTGTGATGTCATTGTGATCTCGTTGTGATGTCATTATGGCAACCCCGCCATCCACGAGCCGTGTGTCGTCTGGGACTCATCATGCCTTCCCCGGTCTCTCCTACCAGGCTACAACGCCGCCACCGGCGAGTACGTCGATATGGTCAAGGACGGTGTTATCGATCCTCTCAAGGTTGTCCGCACTGCCCTTGTCGACTCCTCCAGCGTTGCTTCGCTGCTGACCACCACCGAGTGCATGATCGTCGATGCCCCCAAGCCCGAGCCTGCTGCCCCTCCCATGGGCGGTATGGGCGGTATGGGTGGCATGGGCGGCATGGGCGGCATGATGTAAAATAGCTATTCCTCTGGCCCCACTCCCCTGTTATATATCCCGTCCACCACTCGCCATTCACCACTCCACCCACTCTCCGCCGACCCGAGGCATGCATTCCTGCCTCTTCATCCCACTCCCTTCGTCAGCGACCGACCGCTGCTTCTTTCCGCCATGTTCGTGGCACTTTGCACAACAATATAACGACCGTGATCATTCTCACCAGCATGTCGATCGCCGATCTGAGAGGGGCGCTGCGGCAGAACAGTCTCCGGTCCGGCTCCGGCTCCGGCCGCTCGGGTTGCGCATCGCCGGGCCGTCTCCGGCCTGCACTCTGTCCCATCCGCCCCATCTGCTCCATCTGCCCCATCTGCTCCAGCGACCAAGCCAACGGCCAGCACCTTCC
The DNA here is from genome assembly GCF_025602895.1 of Polychytrium aggregatum. NCBI lineage: Eukaryota > Fungi > Chytridiomycota > Chytridiomycetes > Polychytriales > Polychytrium > Polychytrium aggregatum. The sequence goes on from NW_026516259.1 coordinate 144,193, forward strand.
CGTGCGCGAGCCACCCCCGATGGAGATAAGCTTGCTGCGCATCTTGTCAGCCACTCGTCATCCAAGCCGCGCACCCGCCTCGCTTGTTTTCCGGCCAGATCAGCGGAGCCATCGCCGTCCCGCCAGCCCAGCCCAGTCCAGCCCTGATCTGCCGTCTGCCATCTGCCCTCTGGACCGCACCTCCCTGCCTCAAGCATCCTCAGCATCCCGAGCACCATGGACGTCTCCGATCTGACCGACCGTCTCCTCTTTGCCATCCCCAAGAAGGGCCGGCTCCACGAGCAGGTCCTCAAGCTGCTCGAGGGCAGTGACATCCAGTTTGTGCGCAAGAACCGGCTCGACGTTGCCCTCTCGACCAACCAGCCGCTGGCCTTGGTGTTCTTGCCGGCTCACGACATTGCCAAGTTCGTGGGCGAGGGCAACGTTGACTTGGGCATCACCGGCCAGGACATGGTGGCCGAGAGCGGTGCCTATGTCGAGGAGCTCTTGTCCCTTGGCTTTGGTTCGTGCTCGCTGTCCTTCCAGGCCCCGCTCTCGGCCAGCGAAACCATCCGCTCGCCCCTCGACCTCGTCGGCAAGCGCATCGTCACCAGCTTTCCCTATGTCGTCTCAAAGTACTTTGCCGCCCTCGAGGCCGAACTCGCCCAGTTCCCGAACGGATACACCAAGGAGCAGGGCGAGCAGGCCCTGAAGCGTGCTGCCGAGGCCGCCCAGCCACCCACCGAGCACATCAACCACAGCAACATCAGCACCCCGACAACCCAAACTCGCATCAATTACGTCTCTGGATCGGTCGAGGCTGCCTGCGCCCTCGGTCTTGCCGACGGCATTGGTGAGTTGACCTTGTCGTTTCTGGATCGCTGGAGGGAGACGGATCTGCCGCCATTGTGCCTATCGCCCTTGCTGTGGCTCTTGCCATGACGGCTCTTGCCATAGCCCGATGATCCATCCAGACACCGTGCTAACGTCCTCAATCGCACCCGTGTCCCCATTTCCGATGGCAGTCGATCTCGTCGAATCGGGCGAGACCATGCGCGCTGCCAAGCTCCATGCCATCGGCGACATCCTCAGAACCCAGGCCGTCCTCGTCTGCAATCCCAACAAGCGCCAGACCCAGCCCCTGATCGGCACCATTCTTCGGCGCATCCAAGGCGTCATCGCCGCCCAGCGCTACGTCCTCTGCAACTACAACATCCACCGCTCGCGCCTGCCCGAGGCCATCAAGATCACCCCCGGCAACAAGGCTCCGACCATCAGCAACCTCGAGGACCTGTCCAACGGCGTCTACGAGGGCTGGGTGGCTGTCTCGTCCATGATCGAAAAGAAGAAGCAGGCCGAGATCATGGACCAACTCGATGCCGTCGGAGCCAGCGACATTCTGGTCTTCAACATTCTCAACTCGAGAGTCGTATAGATTTGACTACATCTCCTTCTCCATAACCCCGATCCGGTCCCCCCCCCCGAAAGGATTCGTAGCAATCCCTCCTTATCGCCCACCCTTCCGCCTCCCCACTCCTTTCTTTTACACTCTACATGCAGCTCAAAGAATACACGCCCAGCTTGCCCATGCGACGTTCAAGCATGACCACAGCGTGCAAGCCAACAAACGCAGTGCAGGGTTGCGGGAATCGGCAGCGTGGCGGATGAGTGTGTGTATTTGGGCCAAACGAAGCTGTTCAGCGACCTCAACGACGGGTGCGTCCCGGAGCACAATAAATAGGCGACAAAAACGAGTGGTGTGGATGCGGACGGAAGAGGGATCGGGACCGACGGGGGAGGGTTAGATATACAAGGCACAGACTGGTGACGATGGCAGCAGGGGGCTTGGGGCTGAGCAGACAAACATGCCAGCAGGCAGAGGATATCGCGGCGACAGGCGCCATGAGAAGAGTAGGGGTTTCAGGCACGGGATATGTCGCATATCAAGGACTGCATCTGGCTTGGATCACACGATGGAGCGGGCTGCGGCCGAGGCTTCGTCGTTGGAGCTTGCAGGTTGTGCTGACCGTGTCGTATCGTCACCATGCCCGTTGACCCCGCCATCATCAGCACCGCCATTGCCATTGCCATTGCCATTGCCATCGACATCGACATCGTCATTGTGATCGTCGTTTTGATCGTCATCGTCATCGTCATCATCGTCGCCGGCAGTTTCCACAGTCGGAATGCTAGTGTCCGATCCAAGCCGGATCTCACCCGGAAAGTCGCGGCCCTCATCATAGGCATCGATGATATCGCTATCGTATCGCGAGTACTCGTAGCGGCGACCAAAGATCAGTTTGCCAAAGATGCGCTTGAGCCGTCCGATGATGAACCCGGCCGAGTGGCCCACGTCAATGATGACGTCCGACCAGTTGATGGCGTCCAGGAACCCCTTCCACCATGCACGCACCCGCGCCGTGCGGGGTCGACTGCGGCTGCCTGCCAGCAAAATCTCGGCGTCGTCGGGGCTCGGGTCCTGTGCCGGGTCGGTGTCGGGGCGGCTCGCACCGGGCTCGTGGTTGAGACTTTGGTTCTCTTCGGAGCTCGAGAGGTGCCCGATGCCCGGAATAAAGTCTTCGTAGCGGAACGCCCACAGATGGATGATGCTCGCGATGGCCATCTCGACGCAGGTCATGAAGCTCTGCAGCGAGATACTGAGCTCTTCGATCGTCCAGTGTTCGCTGTTTTGGATCCATCCGGCGCTCACCAGGACCTTGATGACAAAGCTCTGCCAGAACCCAAAGAAGATCACAAACTTGACCGACAGAAACTGCCACACGGGATGGAACCGCGAAATATCCTGCAGGTGTGGGAAACGGCAGCAGTTTAGCCCACCGGGTTAGCACCATCATGCGACCGATCGTGGGTTTTGGATCCAAGTGCCTCAAGAGAGCAGTGCAAGAGCATGCATATCCAAATGGATAAATGTGCAATTGCACACATATGCAGCAGCAGCAGCAGCAGCAGCAGGAGCAGCAGTGATTTCACTGACCTTGCGCACGGCGAGATAGAAAGTGATGAGCGTGAACATGGCCAAACTCATAGCGACGGCATTGGCCAGTGTTGTCCAGAAATGGCCAAACATGGGCGACATGCTCTCGTTGCAGTACATGCCCATGGACTCCAAGACCACGGCGAAGAACGTGGTTGTGACTCGAACAACGACATATTGCACGACTGTGGGGGGGGGCAGCACAATGAAAAATGCGAGGCCCGTCAGCACCAGCCGCAGTCCTTCCACACGCAGCCATCCCTTTCTCCCCGCAGCGATCGAAAGGCCGATGCCGGAAACGATAAGCGGCACGGGACAGACACCAAGGCTCGCTGTGGACGATACTCAACTGCCAAGCTTGCAGAGCGAGAGAAAGTGTTTGTGGCTTGGATCGAAGTAGAAACAGCACATCGGCGGCGGGAGTCGCTGTCTTGACTTGCGGGCCAGTCGCTCCCGCTGCTTGGCAGGTGTCGAGCCCAGATACTGCAGACACAGGTTGTAAAAGCTATAGACGACAAATCCTTCGTCTGGCGGGTGATGGGAAAGCCGGAATGGGAGAAACCAGGAATGAGTGTGGATCCATGTGTCAACGGATCACAGTGATCATCGACAAGGCGAGGGCGATTCAATGGCCCAATAACAAGCATCGACCACCGCGGGCAAATAGAGTCCTTCGACACCAGCAAGTCTAGCTAGACCCGATCGACTGGGGCATGTGGAGGGACGTTGATGAGGGAGTTGACCGAGAGTCTCTGCTGGAATACATACAGCAATCGCGCATGACGTTCAAGTAGATCGCTTCTTTGTAATATCGGAAGGAAACCCACGAGCAGACGGCATACATCGGGACCATGGCGAGGATCTGGATGAGGGGCGTTGGGGGAGCAGAACGATGCAACAGCACGAGCAGGAGCATGAGTACGAACACGGAGATCATCAACTTCACATTGGCCGTGCGTCAAGAGCCCTCGGCGCCTTTAGCCAGGCATTCATCCAAACACTCGGTCTGACTGCCGCAGAGACTGACGATACAAGCCGATGCCCCTCCCTCCTGTCCACTGCGTTGCTGGGCCTTACCCGGACGTAAGCTTTCTGAAACTGCGGCCGGGTGTAGTTGAGCCAATGCTGGATGATGAGGATGGAGCTGGTGAAGGTGGCAAAGGCGGCAAAGACACCGGCCGCGATCCATCCGATCCAGAGGTACGGCGACTCGTTGGGGTCGAGGAAGGGGTTCCATGAGGAGCTTTGTGGGTGGTAAAAGTTGCTCACCGACGAGTTGGTCGAGACGTCCGAGACACACTTGTCAAACATGATGGTGGTGTGTGCACTCGACGGAAGGGGATGGGCTGTGGTGGAGAAGAAGAGAGTCGCCACGCCTGACGGGAGGGGAGACTCGGTTTTGGAACCTTGGACGGCTGGGTTGTGTCGATGGGGTCGTTATGACGTCCGCTTTGGAAACGGAACGACTGCGAGAGAACGGTTCCCGCCGAAATGACCTTGGATGGCGGCGCTCTTGGCGAGCCTGGATGTGGTTGGGTGAGCTCAGCCGTGTTTGAATGTGCTCGAATATGCTCGAATATGCCGCCAGCTGCTCGCAGGGGTTGGATTGGCAGTGTCGCCTCGGAATATGGCAATATGTCGATTTGGGCGTGAGGTCAGGGATCGGGGGAGGCAGTGGAATCACAGCAGATACCAAGTTGGATGGCAAGGCTCGCTGATGCTTGTGCTGAGAAGTGTGATGCTGGGCACCTTGATTGGATCTGCCAGCAAGCAGGGATAGAGGAACGGCTCAGCATATCCGGACCGATTCGCAGGGCAGCCCTGCGATACATGGAGGGCTTGCTGCCTGGCGGGCCGTGGGAGAAGGGATGACCCGAACAGAGTTGCCCTCGCATACAAAAGGGTGACGGACGACTGTGGGAGCAGGGGGCTGCTGCTGTTTGGAGCCGAGCGGCAGCAGGCCAAAGCTTAGCCAGCCCACCCGCCGCCAGAGCCCCGGTGTATCGTGCCAAGGAGCACATGCAGGATCTGTGCATGTCTGTCCGGATGAGTCGGTGATCGCGGCCCTGGGGGGAGGAGAGGAGCTGGCCGAAACCGCCGTCGCGGGCAATACGGGGGCCCAGCAACAGGGTCTCAGCGGCCCTTGGATCAGGGTCGTCCGGACGCCTCCCGCAGCTTACCAGCTATGACGGGTGCTATTTGGTGGTGGCGGACAAGCTGAAGGGCGGCGCTGATGCTGATGCTGGTGTTGGTGTTGGTGCTGGTGCTGGTGCTGATGTTGTTCGTTGCAGGACCGGTGTCCGGGCTTGCCAGATGGATCTTGGCCAGAGCGAGCGAAGGGAACAGAGCAGCGGCGGGAGGAGCCAAGGATGGCCCAGCCGCGGCACGATGGGAACCCGCCCCAACGCGGACGCGGACACGGGGAAGCCGGTGCAACGCGGGCGACCAACGTGCAGCCCCCGCTGCACAAACAAATGTGGTCCAGCCTGCGTCGACAGATCTGGTCGGCATTGATTGATTGATGCTGCTGGCAGGCAATACCGATGTGTCTGCGCTGGCCAACAACAGCACCAGCAGCAGCACCAGCACCAGCACCAGCACCAGCACCAGCACCAGCAGCAGCAGCAGCACCAACATCAGCATCGGGGCGGTGTGCATCTCTGGATCGGTGCTCCGCGCTGGCTGTATGTATCGCTGTATCGTTGTGGCCCCATCCCTGCCTCAGGCGCAGCACAGGGGCCAAATACATCGACGACACAGGCCGGCAATCACAACAGCGCAGGTCAACACAAAAGTGATACCCGTCAACACATCGGCCGACCAACACACCCGCCTCCAAACCAACAGCATCCGCGAGATCCCACACAGCATCAGGGCCACCGCACCCGCTGCGAGGGCAGTCTCTGGTTTGAGGAGAGCACAACGAACACCAACCAAGTTGTATTGCTGTTCTCTAGAGGCCGCCAGCGTACATGGACGGGAAGAATCCGGCTGATGTGCTGTTGTAGAAGCCCGAGCCCGAGCCCGAGCCCGCGCCCGAGCTATCAAATCCCGAGCTTGGGTTGTTGAAGCCCGAGCCTGAGTTGTCAAAGCTGCTACTGCCGCCGCCGCTGAACAGGCCGCTCATGGCACCGGCAACTTGGCCAACCGCGCTGCTCATGTCGGCGGCGATCGACCTGCTGCCATACATGCCATCGTTTCCAGGGCCACTCAGATCGGCGCCGGGGTAGTTGTTATCTGTACCAGGTCCGCTCAGATCCGGGCCGCGGGGATGGTGGTGGTGGCCGTGGACATGGTGATGGTGGTGATCGCCGTTGGGCGAGGCAGAGTCGTCGGAATTGTAGATGTAGGTGATATTGCCGTTGGGAGAGTCAGAGCCACCGCCAAATGGAAGCTCATCGTCAACGTCGGCGCTGAATTGCGGGTCGTGGACGTATTTTTTGCCCTTGGCCGAGCGCTGCTTCCGGCCGTCTCTGTTGCCCGGCTGAGGGCGAGGGTTTGCGGCAGCAAATCGGGCCTTTGCAGCCTCGAGCGACTCGTCTTCGTTGCGGGCACTGAAATAGGAGGCCACATCGGCTCGGAGGGTCGAGCCGGCCCAGAAGGACCATTTGAGGAGCCCCAGATCGTTCGTGGTGGTGTGGAAGAGCGGACGGTAGTTGTGCTTGGTGAGAATGTCCCAGCGTTCCATGTACTTGCGGTTGGCCAGGTCGCCGTGCCAAAAGTGCTTGATGGTGCCCGGGACGGATCGTATCACTAGCCCGGCGGCCGTGGCCTTCGTTTGCCAGTCCAGGACCATGCTCTTGTAGCTCTCAGAGATCTTGGAGGGGAGCGACTCCTGGCCACGGCCGATGATGCACATGGCCATGTGCCGGTCGGCGCTGCCCAGGGTTCGGTCGATGAGACCACCGACGGCGACAAACGCCTCGGCGTGGATGGCCCAGGCAAATCCCGGGTGCCAGTACTCCGAATGGGTATTGTTGTAGGACTTGTAGGCATGTCCCGAGTTGGCTTGGAAGCCAAAGCTCTTGACCTGGGTCGGGACGACGTTCTCGATGTTGGCCCGCTCAAAGAGCTGCACCCAGGCACGTGGGTTCTTTTCCAGCAGCTGAATGGTATCGATGACAAACTGGTGGCTCTCGAACTCGATGTCGCCGTCGACAAAGGCAAAGTACTTGAAGGCGCCAGCGGGGCGGTCGAGGAGGCTGAGCTTCTTGGACTCGTACGAGCCGGCGGGATGGGATGGCTGGGTCAGGTTGCGGATGGCAAGGTTGATGAGGTTCTCCTTGCACCAGAGGACGTGCTTGCGGCTGACGCCGGTGTAGATGAGATGCATGACCTTGGGCAGATCCGGGCCTGGGTTTGCCTGGAGCCGTGCCTTTTCGGAAAAGTCCGAGTCGTCGCCCTCGTAGACGAGCTCCGAGACAACGACCAGGATACGCTCGGGACGATTGTTGGCGACGAGGGCCTTTTGAATCTCGGCCAGGCCGGCGACAGTGGCCCGCAGGAGTTCCGGACGACGCTTGTAGCGAGCAGGGTTGGAGTAAGGGATCACCACGACGAGGGTCGAGGCAGGGTCGAGGGCCGACGAGGAAGGGTTTGACGCCGATGCAAAGACCATGTCTGCAGTGGACAAGTGCAAAAGAAGAGACGAAAGATGGGGGGGGGTGGACGAAGGAGGCGAACGAAGGAAGTGATGAGTCGATGGGGGGCGACGAGACGAAGGACGGGACAGGGGTTTTAAGGACAGGTGCGGATACCTCGCGGTCACCGGATCGAGCGGTCATGCTGGACACAGCCGACACTGCCCCCGGACACGTGGTCCCAGACAGCACCGGCATCGCACCTGACTCCGGTGTCGGTATCTGGCCTTGTGGGATCGGTGCCCATGTTCCTGCATTTGGCACCGACTGCTCCTGCATTTGGCGCCATGTTTCCTGTGGGTATCCACGCACGGCCCACCGATTTGTCAGTATTGTGATCAAAAGCGCTGTATTGTCATAGATCCGCAAGACGCAGAGGACTGCAACAGGCGGAATGGCAGAAACAAGGGCTCAAGAGAAATAGACTCGGCCGCAACGGCGACTGCCAGGAGAGGCCAATGTGCAGCGCGTCTGTGATGGCCAAAGAGGACCAAAAGATGGACAGTTCAAGTCGCATAGAAGAAAGGAAAGGAGAGGCGAGGAGGGGAGAGGAGAGCAGGCACTGACACCTCACGGTGTACATTTGGCATCGGACATGGGCTATCGCAAAGGGGAGCATGGGTGGGAAATTAAGAACGAGGAAATGCGAGCGGCACAGGCTCGGGGAAGAGATAGAGATAGAGATAGAGGGAGAGAGAGCGAGAGCAGTCCGCAAGACCGCATGAATTAGTTGACGACCTGGAGCTGCAGGCTGTAGTAGTCCGAGAGGATGTACTTGGGCACGCCATAGGAGTTGACATCCTCAAAGACGATGGCGATCTGAGAGTTGTTCGGGAAGGTGTACTGGGGCACAACAAACTGGCAGTTCACGGTCAAGCCGCCGGTGTAGGGGCGAGCGCTGTTGCACTGGGGGAGCTCGATGTGGTTGGGCTCGATGTAGGTGTAGACAAAGGCCGTGCCGGAAGACAGAGCGTTGGTGACTCCGTAGGTGATGGTGACGGTGGAGCCGGCCTGGATGGTGCTGCCCTGGGCGGGAGCCTGGATGGAGAAGGCAGCAGCCAGCGAGACGAGGACGGCGCTAACAACGATGGCGAGGATGGACTTCATGGCTTTGGATTCGGGAGGGGACTGGGCTTGGGCTCTTGGGAGGGGAAGCAGAGGCAGAGACAGCGAGTGCTGGTGGAGGCTGGGGCTGAGGAGATCGAAGCAGTCGGAGCGGGATGAGGTTCATGACCGACGGCGGCGACCCGGCGGCTTTTATGCGCGCCGAGCCCGCCGCCATCAGTGTTCGTCCCGAGGGCGACGGCGGGCCGATACGGGAGAGGGCCATGGCAAATTTGCCCTCGATGGCGGGATAGGAGGGACACTGCCGCCACGATGCTCAACATGACAAGCACGCCCAACACCATGCATGGTGCATGATGACGGCGTCGACGGATGGCAAGTCCTGGCAGGGCGGGGGCGACGTCGGCGATAAGCATGCATGGGACGAGGGGCGAATCGGCCGGAGCCACAGACAGAAGGGGCCCATGGAGGACGGGGCCGTCGATGGCGACATGTTTGGGGACAAAGCCTCGAAGGAGCCGATGCGCAGGACACAGCAGAAGATACGTGGATTTGATGATATCGCCTTTGGATTTGATATTTCTCGATAACAGACTCGCGCCATGTCCCAGAGGGGGTAAAAAAATGTCCGACCACAAAGGCCGAACCACTGCCGGCCGGCCGGTCTGCAGGGTCAAATTTGATGCGTCTCGACAAGCCACCCTCCCCCCTCCCGCGAGTGGATGGCTGAGCAAGGATGACCACCGCTTGCGCTGTTACCGCAGACGCGCTGTTGGATCGCTTGTGCGCTTGTGCCGTTGATTTGTGCCCCGAGGCGTTACGGACGGCGCGCAGCCGGTGCAACCGAACACCATCCACCCAAGGGATGGCTGCGGGTCGACGGCGCAGATTTGCGCATCGATCGAGCAGATTTGCCCGCCTGGGGGGGGGGTGCAGATTTGCCCGGGGAGGACGCAGATTTGCCTGTGGCGAGCGCCGGACGACAACAGCCCGTCTTCGGCCATGGACTCTGGCAGTCCCCGCCATGCCCTCTGGCAGACCCACCCATCACCCACCCGCAGCTGAGTGGTGTTGTCCGCCACCAAGGGCACAGCCGCCCCTGGGCAAACATTGTCCGCCATGGCCTCTGCATGGCCCTTGCATGGCCCTTGCATGGCTTCTGGGGCGCTCGACGGACTTGCAAATTTCACCGGCCGAGACCCATGCCGTGTCCTGCATGGCCTCCCTGGCTTGCAAATTTGTCAGGCGCAACGTCCGTTTGCATCATCGCCCGTATCTCCCCGGTCGTATCGCATGCATCTCCATGGGGCCTTCCCCAGCGGCGCCGCGGTCGGCTGCATGTCCGCGGCTCCCATCCAAGGCCCGCGTCGTCGGTGGCATGCATCCCTCCCCCCCTTCCAGATTCCGCCCATAAATACCTGCTCCTGGAAGCCATCCCCAGTCACTCATCATCCTGCATCTGCTCAACAACCACCGCCTCGAAGCTCAGAGTACTCATCTCCCAACCAAGACCCTCTGCGTGTCCAGTCTCTCTACTGTCAACATGAAGTTCATCGCTACCGTCGCCGCCGTCGCCTCCCTGGTTTCGGGGATCTCCGCCCTGACCCTGGTCAGCCCCCAGACTACCTACGGCCAATCGCTCATCTGGAGCCGCAACCAGACCCAGTCCGTCGTCTACCAAACCTCCCTTGGCCTCGACTCCATCACCCGCTACGTCTATGCCTTTGTCGAGCCCGGCCACTTCCCCGTCTGGGACTGCACCCGCTCGTTCACCGGCCAGAACGTGCCTCCCCACACCACTGTCACCTGCTACTTCTCGCTCGACCAAGTCGATCCCCAGAAGACTCTCACCCCCGGCACCGAGGGCTCCGTCGTGCTCGAGGATCTCACCCAGGCTGGCGCCCTTGGCTTCTGGACTGCCCAGGGCACCAACATCCAGTTCCATGTGCAGAACTAAAGCACAGCAACGCGCTCGCCGGACCACGAAGCACCACCGACCCGAAGCCATCGCTGATGGGAGCGGCCAGTGCTCGACCCTGTCTTTGGGATTTTCGAGCTTGATCGCTCTCCCTTCTGCGTGTCTTTGAGTTTGGTGTGCCTTCACCCCCCCCCCAGGCATTCATCCTCTTCTTCCTCCACCTTTCTCCTGTCCGTGGATCTGATCTCTGGTCCAGTTTGTGTCTCTTCTTGCCCTGCTTGTTTCACTGCCGACTCTCTGTCACTCGGCTCGATATCGCCTCCATTGGCTGTTTCGATCTGGTACAGAGGCACCCTCACCTTTCTCCTCGATCCTGTGCGGCTCTGCAGCTCCCTCTCCCTTTCTTTGGATCTCCTTCTCTTGGTTCCATTCCTTCCCTTGCTGCTGTCGCCCAATAGTCCGATCTTGCTCTATGAATACTTGTGCTTCCGGGATGAGACGATGGAAGGGAGCCCACCTCCCGACCGGATGCATCCAATCCCGGCTGCGTTTGCCGCTGGCATCGCTTTATTTCATTCGGCATCGACAGCAATAGCCTAATACATACCTTATACTTGACTCGCAGCGGACCCAACGAGTCATCATTATCGGATGCCGCTTGTTGGGGAGGGAGGAGTATGCCTTGGACAGGCCTTGGACGGGCCTTGGACAGGGGACGATGCCTCTTGTTCTTCGAGGACATTGCTCTGATACCCAAGAATAAGTATATATTGAGAGCCATTTGGCGAGGGCAGAGGGAATAATGACGAGTTCGGGGACAAATGGGGCGGAGGAGGGGAGAAGGGGTCGATCGAGCAGGATGAGTACATTAGTTCCTCAGAGCCACTTCAAAGGCACATCCTGTGTTCTTCTTGACGTCTTCCACGGTGACACCCGGCATCAGCTCCACCAGCTGGAGAACCTTGCGGTCCCGATCGACCTCAAAAACGCACAGATCGGTGATGATCATGTCGATGCAAGCCTTGCCGGTCAGCGGCAGTGAGCACTTTTCGAGGATCTTGGACCGACCGCCCTTGGCCGTGTGCTCCATCGTTACCACGACCTTGGTGCCCTCGGTGGCAACCAGGTCCATGGCGCCGCCCATGCCCTTGACCATCTTGCCGGGAATAATCCAGTTGGCGAGGTCGCCGGACTGAGAGACCTCCATGCCGCCGAGGATGGTGAGGTCAATGTGTCCGCCCCGGATCATCGCGAACGAGTCGTCGCTCGAGAAGATCGAGGCTCCGGGCAGCAGCGTGACGGTTTCCTTGCCTGCGTTGATCAGGTCCGGGTCTTGCTCGCCGGGCTTGGGGAAGGGGCCGAGGCCGAGGATGCCGTTTTCGCTCTGCAGGTGGACGGTCATGCCCTCGGGGATGTAGTTGCTGGCCAGCATCGGCATGCCGATGCCCAGGTTGACGTACATGCCATCCTTGAACTCGGCGGCGGCACGACGAACAATCAGCTCGCGGCGCTTGGCGGCATCATCGAGCAGCTGGCCAGTGCCCTTCTTGCCGGGGACATTCAAGCCATCGCCAGTGTTCAGGGTCAGACGCTGCGCGACGGTCAAAGTTGGGAGGAGGCCGGGCCAGCAAGATACAATCCATGTGAGTTGCAAGCCAATGGCAGGTACAGCCACGGGATCTGCAATAGTGGAAACTGCTCCGCGAATACACCCGCAGCGATATCGGTACCAACCTCGATGCGCTTCTCGTACTTCTCACCCTTGATGATGCGATGCACATAAATTCCTGGAAGATGGATGTCTTCTGGCGAAAACGTGCCAGCTGGAACGATTTCCTCAACCTATTTCGTTGGCAGATGTGCGGGTCAGCCAGACAGGTCATCAGCTACATCCCAAGTAGCAGACTAAAGAGCATAACACAAGGGACCTTGGGAGCTGCGAGCACACTCGACTCGATCTGCAATGCCTTGGGCCGATTGCAGCGCGCTCTTACCTCAGCAATAGTGACTTTGGCGGCGCGGGCCATGGCAGGGTTGAAGTTGCGTGCAGTGCGGCTGATGGAGCCAGAGCGATCGATATCAGTCACATTGCCTCGCAGGCGTTTGCACGAGCCACATCGGATGTTGGTGACGGATGTGCATTACAAGCCAGTGGGAAGGGAGTTGGGGCAAGTCCCCTTGCATGCTTACTGGAAGATGAGGTTGCCCTCGGTATCAGCCTTCCAAGCCTTGATCAGAGCATAATCGCCGGTGATGGCTTTCTCCATGACGTAGTTGCGTCCGTGGAACTCGCGCGTTTCGCGGGGCTCGCTGACAATCGCAGGGACCTTGCCGCGGCCTCCAGCAGGATCGTATTTGATGGGAATACCGCCCTCCTGGACAGTGGTGCCGTAGCCGGTGGCCGTATCTGTCCGAGTGATGCATCAGGGGCATGAGGATCGCGGTCGAGTCGGTAACAGCGCATCTCACTGAGTTTCCTCGAACTGCACTCGATTTCCTTCGACTGCATTGGGTCCCTCCCATCTCGATGGCCTGCTGCCAGGTGGCAAGAGCCCTCCAGCCCGACTCGGTTATACAATGCATAGTACTCACAAAAGGCGGGGATGCCGGCACCGCCGGCGCGGAGACGCTCAGCCAAAGTGCCCTGCAAGATAGCGACAAAACCCAGAGGAGCAGACGATGCGCATGTCAGTCGAGATGGACTTGCGGTGCGTGGCCGTGTCCGAGAGCGGCTCTGGCGATGCAGTGGGTCGCGGAGAACAAAAACAATACCTGAGGAGTGAGCTCGACTTCAAGCTCGCCGTTGAGATACTGGTTCTCAAACTCTTTGTTCTCGCCGACATAGGAGCTGACCATGCGCTTGATCTGGAGGGCAGAATGCACAACGCATGAGCAACGAGATGCAGTGGAGCGGAGCGGACGGGCCAAGATCGAGAATGGTGCGCCCGGCACTGCCTGTTGCGAACGCAACACAGCCAGGACGAGCAGCCACGACAGCGATGCAGACCTGGCGGGTCTTCAGGAGATGGCCGAGTCCACAGTCGTCGACCCTGAGGTCCGATGGATGGGAGAAAGCTCGGTGAGCAAAGCGCGGTCGACGAGATCAAGATTGCACAAGGCCGGCACTAGCACCACACCAAGTCGCATCGCATCGCATCGCATCGCACCAGCGTGGCGGTTGCCTACCCAGCGTTGTTTGAGACGACGGTGAGGTCGTTGATGTGGGTGTTCTTTCTCAGTTCGGCGATGAGGTTCTCGGGAATACCGCAGAGGCTGGAGAGTGCCGAGGCGAGGAGTGCACAGGCGGAGGGATGTCAGCAATGCGCCGCGTGGTCGGAGTCGGAGCTGGTTGTGTGGACGGCGGTCGAAACCGTGTGCGGAAGATCCGACCAGGACGACAATGGCAGGGCGTGCCTGCTGCCCCTCCTCCTCCTCCTGCCACGTTCATGCGTCTGTGGAGCCCGGGACTGATTTCCGTGCGCGATCGACGATGTGGAGCTGTCGATGGACAGGTATCGCCGACCGCAGAGTCCAGAAAGCCCGACAAGAGTCGCGGAGGGTGTGCTCGGCCCCAGACCCACCCGGACCCACCCGAACGACGCAACCTACCCAAAGCCGCCGACAAGCAGTGTCTGGCTCTTCTCGATGCCCTTGATCGCCTCCGTGGCCGAGGGATAAATCTTGCCCAAGGCCATGGCCGAGACCGAGAACCAGCGGAGGGAGGACAGAGGGCCGCGGCGCACCTGGGAAACAGCAACTCGACTCAGAAACATGGTAGCGAGCACTCGAGCAATCGGATCCAAAGACGGAGACAGAGGCAAGATCAGAGGAGGAGGAGAGCAAAGCCGTCTGGACAACCAAACGGAGGGACGACCGGGCTTTTCAATGTGTGTGGGGGGAGGGGCTGCGCGGAGGCTGAAAAATTGAAGAGCGGGTGTGATCCGGGGATGGCATCAGGCGAGGCCAATCGAATAGGCTAAAGCCGCCGAACGGGCGAATAGCGTGGGATGGCGCTGCCGACCGTTCCGAGGCGAGGGCGGACCAAAGATGTGCTTCATAACGCACGCTCTGTGGCCTGAAACCGGAGCGGCGGAAAGGAGGGGGTTGGTACTGCCGACGACAAAGGCCCAGATCTTGTGCACAGATGGGGCTGGACAGGCGGGGGCGTTTTCCCGGGCAGCGCAAGCGGCAGACGGGGTTGTTTGCGGGTGGTGACCGTGCATGCTATGAATAGCATCGTGTGGGCAAATGCAGAAAGTGCAAGGCAAATGCAGGGGAAATGCAGAAAAGTGCAAGGCAAGTGGAAAGACTGCCCGTGCCGTTGATCATGTCGTCCGTTCTGGTATCCATCCCGCCGACTTGAATGCCAGTCCGCACTATGCGAACTGCCGATGTGCTTTCGCATGTCGATGTGCTTTCGCCTGTCGATGTGCTTTCGCAGCAAAAGGGCGCGCCCGTGACCACCCCGCGACAATCACATGCGAGCGTGTGTTTGTGCGCGGCAGGCGCGTCAGGACTGGGGCTGTGCGCAGTCGGCTGCGCAGGGCAAGGGCAAGGGCGCGGCGGCCCTGGCAGAAGCAAGCCGCAAGGCCAGCCCAGCCCTCCGCCAAACAGCCGGGTCGCCTCCACCAAAAAGCACCAGGCCCTCTCCACCAGACGGCCCAGACCGCCTCCATCGCCCGCCTCCATCGCCCGCCTCATCCAGCAACCGCCACCGTCTCAAAACATGGCTGCCGCGGTCCACGAGTCCTTGAAGCTGTAAGGATCAATGCGTCGTCGGTGCTCTGTCGGCGGGCTCCGGCGCAAATCCACGGCAGCATTCGATCCCTGGGTTTGCTCGACAGCTGACAGCCTCGCTCCCTCCGTTCTGCCCAGCTACACTTCGTCCGATTCATTGGCCATCGAGCCTGTGTACCTGGACTCGTTCTCTCCCCGTGAAGCCGTGGTCATCCAGCGAGACACCTCTGCCATCTCGTTGCAGTGTAGGTTGTCGTACCCAAGCCAGCCGCTCCTCAGGAGAGACGGATCAACGCAGCCCATCCTTGCTGTGCTTCCATCGGATCTCAGCTGCAACAGGCACAGCTGTCCAGGCGGGCGGCTATCGCTGGCTTACCCGTTTGTTTCTTGATGGCAGCATACTCGCCCAGCTTCGATGCCCAAGGAGAAACGATCCACGGACTCATCGGCCTCATCCGACTCAACAGCGGTACGTCGACATCACGCCCGTCGCCGTCGGGGTTGCTCCAGCTCCTTTTTGGCACCACCAGCCAGCTTGCCTTGCGAATGCATCCCGCAAGGCCAGACGGCTCACTCAGTTTCTCCCGGATGTCCATCCCTGGCTGTGCCCCACTCTACAGGCGATCACCTCATCGTCGTCACCAACCGCACCAAGCTGGGTCGTCTGGATGGAAATGACATCTACAAGCTCACCGGACACAAGATCGTGTCGGTCACCAAGAGCACTGTGCATCTCTCGGAGCAGCAGGTGGGAGGCGGCGCCACCAGTGACATGATGTATCGTGAGACTTGCCTGGCGTGCCCACTCATTCCTGTGCTGATTGTAGTTGGCGATGCACACATTACTGATGCATGTCTTTGACTGGGTTGGGTAGATCCGCGACGACGGTGTCTATATCGGCCTCCTGAACGACCTCTTAGGATCTGGATACTTTTACTTTTCCTACACCCTGGACCTGACCCGCAGTCTCCAGCAAACCAGATTCCCAAAGAGCTCGGAGCCCCTCTGGAGAACGGTGCGTTTGAGATTCGATCGCCGCGAGCCCTGGCGGATATGGGCTGCTCTAGACCCGGGATATCCACCTGTGGGTGCTAGGACTTTACCGAGCTGCCACGCCCTCGTTTCCTGCAGACTGATCATGTCTCGGTCTCGTAATCTGGCGATCAGGCCGACGACCGGTTCTTCTGGAACGAATACCTCAGCGCTCCGCTGACCCAGCTCGCCACCAAGGACAGCAACGAGGTATACTTTCCATTGTCGCAGAGTCCCTTGAGTCAATGAGTCTATTCCGCGCTGCATCATAGGGCGCAAGGGCGGCAGCTGCTCCAGAGTGCTCGTCCTGTTGGCTGATCGACTTGATACGCTCTCCCGCTCCAGATTTCGAGATTCGTCCTTCCGATCATCTGTGGATGTAAGGCTACTCGCAAAGCGTCTCGTCTTCACGTTGCGGCTGAATCACGGACAGCGAGGCGTGGCGACAGCAACCAAGTGGAGCAGGAGGCCATTCAGCAGATTCATCGGTTACTGACCGAGCTTCCTTGACACGTCAATCTCTCTGCCGTTCAGTTGTCGAGATCCAGGCCGTTTCTCTCAACGCCAGGCCGTTCACCTACGCCCTCATCTCGCGCAGGAGCAAGTATCGCGCGGGCACCCGCTACAACTCGCGCGGAGTTGACATCGAGGGCAATGTGTCCAACTACGTCGAGACCGAGCAGCTGGTCATCACCGCGACGAACCAGCGAGTGTCCTTTGTTCAGACGCGCGGATCTATCCCGCTCTTCTGGAGACAGGTTGTCAATGTCAAGTACAAGCCCAAGCTGGTCATCGAGAGCTCTGGCCTGATCACCGGCGAGGCGTTCCGAAAGCACTTTGTCGATCAGATCAAGCGCTACGGCAACCAAATCGCCGTCAACTTGATCGACAAGAAAGGCGGCGAGCTGAAGTTGGCCAACGACTTCGAGTATCATGTCCGAAACCTGAGTGACCCCCGCATCAGGTGAGTGTGGCAGCAAGACATGGGACAACAGTGGCTTTCCCAGGCCCAAGCACATGCCACCGCATTACCCCCGAGCCAGCGCCAACCACCGGTGATGCTCTCGCTGATGCATCCCGAGCTGGGCCAACCCAAACCCGCTAGATACGTGCACTTTGACTTCCACCACGAATGCCGCAAGATGAGATGGGACCGCATCTCGATCCTGGTTGACAGCATCAAGGACGAGCTGGATCAGCAAGGGTAAGTGCGCTGACAGCCCTAGTTGTGGGACTGCTGCCCGAGTGACCACATCGGCAGCATTGTGCCCCCCCCCATCGAAATGTGCAAGTTACTGATGACCCGGCTGCCTCCAGGTACTGCCGTGTCGATGGTGACCAGCTGCTCCAGGTCCAGTCCTCGGTCATCCGAACGAACTGCATGGACTGCTTGGATCGCACCAACGTTGTGCAGAGCGTCTTTGCCCGGCGTGTGCTCACTCAGCAGCTGCGCGATCTCGGTATCCTGGGTCCCCGGGAGTCGGTCGAAGATACAGGCGACTTTGAGAAGATGTTCAAGAACGGTACGTCGCCAGGCCGGTTGGGCGGCCGTCCGTCACCCTGGCCACGCCCTTGGTTGAGGTCGCATCTCTAGATGCACACGAGCAAGAGCCGTGATTCTAACTGCCATCGGCGTCTGCTGCGCGTCTCGGCTGTGGACTTTTCCCCTGCAGTGTGGGCGGACAATGCCGATGCCATCAGCAACCAGTACTCTGGATCAGGAGCTCTCAAGACTGACTTTACCCGCACGGGCAAGCGCGGCTTTGGCGGCCTGCTGCAAGATGGCGCCAACTCGCTGATTCGATATGTAAAGAACAACTACTTTGATGGCACGCGCCAGGACTCGTTTGACCTGTTGTTGGGCAAGTACCAGGTCAGCGCCGGCGTCTCGCCGTTCAAGAGCCAGCTCAAGCTTCATCATGTTGCTGTAAGTAAATCCGCTGCAGCAGGAGAGGGAAGGGACGATGTTGCGAGATGCAATTGCCTGTGGCTCATTGACTTACGCCGGTCTAACATGCTACCTTCCTCGAACAATGCGCTGTCCTGGACTGGCGCGCCTCCAGCTCCCCCTGGGCGCCCTTTTCTCCATCTTTATGGCGTTCGTGGTCCTGTCGGTGCGATTCGGTAAGTCAAGGGATGCCATTGAGCGCTCGCAACCATCTGCGCCCCCCCCCGCGGCCCGGAATCGCTTGACTGACCCAGCGGTATCTGCATCCTGGTCTGCTCAGAGCGCCTGTCCGGACAGCTCTTCTACCTGCTCTTTTGGAGTCTCTCGGCTGCCGCCTGCCTGCGGCTGATCGTGATGAAGGGCACCGAGTTTGTCGAACGGCCTCATCTCGTCGAGACGGATCCGTTCCACACCACCGGAGTCAAACAAGAGGCCGACAGCGCCTACTCCTGGGGCAAGGAGAAGCTCCATCAGATCTAGACTGTCTGTGTTGGCATCATGGATCCATGTATTCCGATGCGAAGTGCACCCGGTGCCGGCGCTTGTCGGCGCCGAGAGTATACAGCCGATGTTGCTCCACAACACCCACCCACCAAGTTGCCGCGGCGTGATCTGGATCGTGGGTGGCCGTGGATGGGCCGTGGATGGTTCTGGTGCCAAGCCCAGGGTGGCGGTGCCTTGTGCTGCCATTGGCCTGCGCGGCCGTCCCGAAATAGCGCGCACACAAAACAGCCGTCGTTCCCCTCGTCTCGTTCCTCACCCGCCTCATTCCCTCTGCCTTGGGCTGCAGCGCCTGTCCAGCGAACACCGCTTATTCCTGACCCAGACTCTGACGATGCAGTCCAGACTTGCCCTGAGGCTCCCGGCTGTGGCTCGGCCAGGGCTCCTGGCCCTGCGCACCCCCGTGTCTGTGCCAGCGGCCCTGCGATTCCAAACGCCCAGAATCTCCCGAGGGCTGCAGATCCACAACCCGTCGAACGCACTGGTCCGCAGCCGCGGATTTCACTCGACCCAGCCAGCGCAGAAGACCCTGCTGTTTGGCGGCGTCGCCGTGGCATTCGTCCAAGGCACCAGAGCCTTGGTGACAGGTTGGCAGCAAGCACGCCGAGCCAGCCCCTTTCATACGAGCGCCGGTGTCCAGCCGAGGCTGATCTTGGCTTCTGTCTGATCCCCTGCCTTTGCTCCACCCCTCCGCAGCGCTTCCATTTTTCTACCGCTGGAATTGGTTCTCCAGATACCCTAAGACGATGTGGACCCTGGCGTCCCTGCCTTTGACGGGAACCGTCATCTTTGTGGGCCTATCCTACGAACGGTAAGGCCAGCGACCCCGAGTCCGGCTGGCCCTCCCCGACACCATTCGGACAGCATGGGCTCAGTCGTTTGCAGTATACCGATATTGATTTGGGTGGTGCTCGTGGACCATGGACATGCTGCGCCCCTGTCTTCTGCAACTCAGGTGTGGTTGCGCATGCTCATATGTTGTGCCCCTGTTCCTCATCCACGATCCCCAAACGGACCACGGCGACTGCACTGCGTCCAGACATCCTCTGACCCAGCGGGGTCGGCTAATGCTGATTGACGAGGCCTCTGAACTGAAACAGTCGGACGAAGCCTTTGCCGAGCTACTGCAAACCTATCAGGACAAGCTCCTGCCGAGCAGCGATCCCGACGTCAAGCTGGTCCACCAAGTTGCCGCCGACATCTGCGCCGTGGTTGGGCCAGTGCGTCCCTGGGAAGTCTTTGTGGTCAACGACGACAACATTGTCAACGCCTTTGTCATCCCGTCTGGCAAGATCTTTGTGTTCACGGGTCTGATGCGGGTGACTCCGTCGCTCGATGCATTTGGTAGGTTCGGTCGTGGCCACAGCCGCATGCGACGGGCTCGCCATCGCACCGGTCCCGTCCCTACCTGACGCAGGCGCAATAGCAGCCCCCCTTGCTGACCACCGAGTCTATGTCGCATCCCATTCGCCCATAGCCGCGGTGCTTTCCCACGAACTGGCTCACGTTTTGTCGAGACACAGCGGCGAAACACAAGGGTAAGTGACTCACGGATCTCCGATGCAGAGGGAGTCCCCATGGAGATGTAGACTACTGACGCTCGGGATCTGTCGTTTGCATCATCTCGACAACACTCGGGCAACACCTGAACAAATACCACGATGCGGTCTGTGGCTCCGTTGACTGTGTCTTGCTTGCGACAGCATCCAGTACATTACGTCGCTGGTTTTCAACACAATCCACAGCACCGTCTACTCCATGACTGTGAATCTACCTTTCGTCGGCGACATTGTCGGGATGAGTCTCAAGACTATGGAGCCGATCGTGACAGATTTGCCATACAGCCGGATGTGCGAGACAGAGGCCGACACGATTGGCCTGTATCTGATGGCCATGGCAGGATACAACCCCAAGGGTGCCGTCGACTTCTGGGTGACCCTGGATGAGCTCCAAAAGCAAAGCGCCAGCGCCAACGAGGACGACTTTGAGTTCCTGAGCACCCATCCATCGCACGAACACCGCGCTACGAACATGACCGAGCAGCTGGACTCGGCCCTGGCTGTCTACGAAGCCCGCAACAAGCTCATCGAGTCCCTCAAGGAGAAGCCCATCTACCATGAGCTCAAGAGCAGCAGCGAGCGAGCGCTGGCTGTCGACAGTGCCATCGAAAAGGTTGATCACGCCCTCTTTGAGGTGCTGGCAAAGCACATTTCCAAGGAGGAGCCGTTCTGGTGGGCGCGCAAGGACACCTTGAACGATATTGTTTCGCAAAGCCACCTCATCAAAGTCTAGTTGCTGAGCAGTGCTCATCAGCGTGGATCTCATTGAATGATGATCGGCGTGCATACTGTGACCATATCCCTGGCTGCATCGATCTTGGTTTGTGGTGCAAGCAGATCGATGGATTGTGGCTCGCCGGCCACATCCTCTGCAGCGTGAGCACACCCTGCGAGATGTTGGACTATTCGACCGAGCACGCCGCCAATAGACCCGTGCCAGTCGCTCCTTCCTCGGGTGAAAGTAAAGCTGCTCTGAACAGCCAAGGAGCCTCGGGCGACAAACCCGGAGCCGGAACTGGAGCCGGAACTGGAACCAGAACCGTAGCCCTTGCTCTGATTCTACGGGATATATGTGCGTGCATTCACATCCAGACACACTTTATTCAGAAAAAAACGGGACAATATAGCCGTTTCCATGAACAGTAGTATGTGTTGTGCTCGCGTCTAGCAAAGCCACAAGAAATAAAACAGATCACTTTGACAGCCTCCGAGTGAAGACCACCGGTCGCTCTCCGATCTCCACAATCGACCTGCACACTGCGATCATGTTGCGCGCCGCATTGACGTCGCGATTCCACACTGTCCGGCAGCTGGGATTCTTGCAGCTCCTGACAAAGTGGGAATTCGCAACACTGGGCGCATCGAGTCCTTCCAACCGAACTGGCTCCAGGCACTTGGAGCACACTTGCGAGGTGTTGAACTCGTTCGTCGAGGCCACCTTGACGCTTCCATGAGGGTGATTGGGACGGCGTCGGTGGTGCTCGAACTGCTCAAAGTACCGAGCAAACCGCTGCCTCCGAGGGCTGGATGCATAGCCCTTGCCTTGTCGCCATGACGCATTGCCAAAGGCGATCACCACATCCTTCTCCCTCGGGGCGTGCTTCAGGACGGCCTTGCACATCCTGTCGACGGCCACTTGGCGTCTCTTGTGGCCCGTGAAGCGATGGTGACGAGCCTTCTTGCCAAGGTGGAAGTCGAGCTGCACTCGCAGCTCCGGTCGCAGGACATGGGTGAGATGGACCTTGAAAGCCTCCGAGGACGACACCTTGGGCGAGGGGGTGGTCGACATCCAGGTCTCGATGCTGAGTCGATACTTCATGGTGTTGTGCCACTTGGTGTTGGACGTATGGCCACACATGTGCTGGTAGTGGCCATTGGAGAATGAGACCACCTCGTCTTGGTGGCCCGGTGCTTGGATGACCGCCGTGAAGATGGAGCCGACTCCAGGATCGATGCCAATCCAAGTGGTGCGGTTGGGGTCTGGGTCGCCAATGTGCTCCTGGATACGCTGCTCGGCAGTCGGAGGAGGCTCGATGGTCTCGGTGTGATCGGTTCGAGGCAGAAACTTGACGAGGCCGATGGTGCATCCAATGCCATCGGTGCTGATCTCGTAGTTGAACAGCTTCTTGTCCACGTCCCGTTCTTGGAAGAGGGAACTACGCAGCTTGAAGCAACTGCGCCAGAGACGATCCTGGTTGTTGACACCGTCATCACCTTCTTCCTTGAGCTTGTCCCTGGTGAGTCCAAGGCGCTTCTTTGGACCCAGGAGCTCCCAGAGTGCGACGGTGTCGATCTTGACATACTTGGCCGTGGCTGTGCACAGAGGGACCATCGTGCACACGGCCGGAGGAGTGTCGAGAGCGAGCTGCTTGAGGGCCCAGTTGATCCTGGATGCCAGCTTGTTGATCTTGGACTTGGTGGTGCCGAGCTCAGACTTGGCCGTGGTGAACCTCTTGTCGTCGGAGGGAATGCCTTGGGTAGTGAGCTTGTCCAGCTTGGCCTGGCGCTGCAGCTCGGTGACTCGGAGGGCGGGCATGTCACAGTCGATCCACTTGTGGACATTGTCGACCATCTTGTCTCGGGCGAGGATTCCCACATGGTGTGAGAGGCGATGGAGGGCCCGGAAGCGGTCCTGGTCGCTGCTGTACCGAAACTCGTCCAGGATGTGGCCAAAGTCCGGGTAGAGGAACTCGAGATCGGCCTTGGGTGGAGTCTGCCCTGGTTTCTCGAAGAGCTCGAGACAGGCCTCGATGGCTTCGTGCTTGTGCTTGTTGGCTGGGAAGACGGCAGCGCAGAAGCGGCGAAGGAGTCGCCAGTAGGCCAGGTCGAGGTGGGTGGTGCAGTTGGTGGCATAGGCATTGACAGCCAGTGTGAGAAGCTGACTGTGAGCACCATCAGGCAGACGAGGGGCCGGAGGCAGGTCTGCGTGCCGAGTGGTCTGGTAGTCGCGAAAGGAAGCGACCAGATGCTCGTTGTATTTCTCATTGTCCCCGGTCGGCGAGAGGGCATCGGCCTGGACGATCCTGAAGCATTGGCGAACGAAAGCAGGGGTGGACTTGGAGATGACGGGGACGGGAAGATCCTGCTCGATGCACCGGAGGATGTGCAGGTTGAGCAGCCTGGATGCCTCGAACTGGATCTGGGTCATGGCCTCGACGGTGGCCTGGATCTTGTCGCGGAGAGCGGGATTGAGACAACAGCCATCCATCGTCTGCTTGAAGCAGCTGAACTGAGGGGCGGATGACCTTCCATCCACGAGTGGGACGACGGAGCTCTTGAGGGGCCGGTATTTGGGACATTTGCTGGTGTTGCAACGTTCGTGATCGGTGCCATCGCACTGGCGACATCGCTTGCTGGTACTCGAGGAAGTAGATGGACCAGGCTCGGTGGGATCGACATCCATTGGATCTGCAGAAGCAGTGGTGGTGAGCGACGGAGCAACAGAGGAACAAGCATGCGTGGGATCAGAATACGAACCAGAGACAGGCTCCGACTGTGACTTGGCTTTCTTGGGCCTGGGTGGCCGAGGCTGGCCATCACCGGCACCCTTGCGCTTCGGAGGCATGGGGGCAGAGGATGCTGGATGCCTGCCAGTGGTACTGGTCAGAGCAGAGACTTTTTTTTATCGTACAATAGCGCGATGATCAGATCAAGGCGAGATGAGGGAAGAAAGCAGCAGGACGAAGGTGTGGCATTTATACCCGAGAGCAGGAGCCCGACTTTGCGGGCTGGTTGGGGAAGTGACCCTGTTCAAAAATCGCCGAGAGGTTCAAGCCAGGGATGTGAACGCGAAAATGGCGGCGTGATTGGGGAACTCAACCCCAAATTGGAGGAACTCAACCCCAAATCGGTGGGGACTCAGCCCCAAAGAAGTTCTCGATGGGATTGAAGTCGGGTGAAGCAGGTGGGGTGAAGATCACTGACCATCCTCGGCGCTCGATGCAGTCCAGGACAGGCATTGTCTTGTGCATGCTGACATTGTCCATCACAATCACAGAGTCGTCTGGGAAGGTCGCTCGCTCAAAGAACTCGACCATCGAGTGTGTCTTGAATGATGTGGGGATGTACATGCGATGCAGCACACCAGAGTGGTTGATGGCAAATGCAGCCGAGACAGACTTGTGTTTCATGTGATTGCGCTGGCGAAGCGGAGCACCCCTCGGTGAGTATCCGTAAAGAGGAAAAATGGATTTCCTGATCCCTGTCTCATCGACAAAAACGAATCGTCGTGGGTCAATGGAGCGGACCTGGTCCCTGAACTGTGCCACTCGCTCATCCAGTCGCTTGGACTTGTAGAGGTGTGTTGCCCTCTTGTGTGAGAGACCTGCTCGGTGGATGGCAGTGTGGCAGAGTGAGAGTGATACTTTCCTCTGGAGGATGGACTCGAGCTTGCATCGCAGCACAGGACCAGTCTGGAACGGGTCCTGTTCAATCAGGGTGCGAATGACTGGACATGCCTGCTCAAAGAAAGTGGATCTGCGAGCTGGGACTCTGGGTGGGTCATCCAGCTTGCATCCTCGGTGCCATCGATGGATGGTGCTCTTGGATACACTGAATATGGAGGCGACCTTACGCAGGCTATGGATGAGGGCGTAGCATCGCAATGCGGCGGTGCGAAAGTCGGATGTGTGGCGAATGGTCATGGCCAGCGCGCGATCACATTGGGTAACAAACTATTCGATGAATGGTCAAAAACCCGGGTGTCCCGTTTTTTATTGGATTGCCTGTAATACAAGACACTGCCCCATTTCGGCTGAAGGTGTGGTCTGTAGTCAGTATCAATCGAATATGTAGTTCAACAATGGCATCTGCAAAACAAGCTGATCATCTCGGCGGTCTGCGAATTAAGTCCATGGGTCCAGCGGCAGCCATGATGCTTCACGCAACATGCCCACGCGTGCAGGGCAAACCTCGTCGGTGAATGTGCTTGGGTTGTCCTCTGATAGTGGCTTTGGAATCGAGATATGTCCGGCATCGTCGATCTGCTGGGGAGTGGGGGTTGGCCGATGATGACGTTTGGCGGCCGCTGATTCATAGCGCTGCCAGCGATGGCTGACATCACCTGGCCGGCAGCATCGAGGGCGAGGCCACAATGGCCATATATCCCCCCCGTTTGCGGGCTGAATCAGGGTTCTGACCGAGCAGGATCCGATGCAACCTGCGACCCTTCGCCTGTCTTGCGCCCGAACGGACTGCTGCCTCTCCAAAAACGACATATCTCTTGGACGCCCACAGACGACACACTGATTCTGGGTTGTGGCATCAGGCTGAGACTGAGCGGCTGAACGACAGGCAGTAAGCTATCAAAGCCGACCTCAAGCCATCTGTGACATTTGCCAGCATCCGAGCATTCATCGCTTGTGCCTACTGCGTCCTCATCCCCCTCGCCGCTCCAATATCCGGTCCGTCCTATCCGCGCGCCAACTCGCTTTATGGCGAGTACCCATCGGCTGAGCCGCCAGCGCAACATCGAAAAGGCAGCTGCGACGACATCAACACCAGCAATAGTAGCGACAACGACAGCAACGGCGACAAAGCCACAGCAAGAGCATGAACGATACCCTGGTCGCGAGCACCTACTCCGGCGACCGATTCGAGCTGCCGTTCAAGCCGCCCTCGGTCCACTACAGCGACGACTCGTACTCGACGCACTCCTTTGAGCAGTACTCGGTCTCGTCCAGCAGGAAAGGGGACCCCGATGCCGTCCGGGCCGAGGGCAGCGGCGCCGATGCAACTGCTTCCTTTCCCGAAGCGGCCCAAGATGGCTCCCGATACCAAGACGATGCTGGATACGACGGTGGCAATGAAGAGTCGCAGTCCCAGCACGGGTCCGAGCCGACGCAGTTGCAAATGCCCAGCGATGCGCTTGCATCCTATCTGGACCCGGTCGCTGGTGACTACGGCCCAGACGGACAGCAGCAGCAGCAGCAGCAGCAGCAGCAGCAGCAGGACCAGGACTCGTGCGATGCCCCAATGACGGCCTCACAGCCGCTCGACCTTGGCAACGAGCCGAGCATCGAGTATATGGGTGGGTACTATGCCACCAACGACGACGAGGCCTATCAAAACGAGGTCCAGGAAGCAGCCCAGCGACACGAGTCGTACTACTCGCTCAACTCGGACTATTCCTTTCACACGCCCGAGCCGGAGGAATCCGACTCGGAAGAGCTCAATTACATCAGCTCGCTGCCATCGGACCCCAACGACTCCAAATCCATCTCTGGTACGGGGTCGTGGCGACAGAACGGGTATATCGACCGACTGCCGTCGGATCTGAATCTGCTCCACGACCTTGCCGACACCTTCAGTGACCGGGGCAACGACAATGACACCTACAACGACAACGACGACGACGACGGCGACAATAACAACAACGGCGACAACGACAACAACAGCGACTATGACTATGAAAACGATTACGACAATGGCGAGGATAACAACTATTATCGGGAAGAGTCGGTTGAATCCTGCCAGAGTCTTGGGCAGGAGGTGCGCCAGTATCTCAAAAAGTGGATCGATGACAACATCCGCTATCTCGAGAGCAAGGCCGAGGAGCCCGTCTATGCCGAGTCGATCGCGAGTGCAGAAAGCCCGGCACTGACGGAGCCCTCGTCCAAGGGCACTCTTGTTGAATCCAGCACCGAATACGAGCTGTCGCCTTCGCCCAAGGAGCGCCGCCCGCTGACAGCCCAGGAGATCCTGAGCCAGTACCCGAACCCCAAGCCGGCGCGGCCCGGGCAGATCCATCGGTCGTCCAGGAAGAAATTTAACCCCATTGTGAAGCTCTCTGGGATTGAGTTTGAGCGCCAGCCGCAAGTCGAGACGCTGACTGGCAAGTTGATCGAAGGTGAGCTGCCGGCACATTAGGCTGCCAACCGATCGAAGGGCTGTGGTGACTGTTTTTTTTTTTTTTTTTGGCACGGCTGCTGGATCGATGGAGGGCCGACTGCCAAGCATTCGGTCGCAGATGCATTACCCTGTTCTCACACTCTCTTGTGCAAACGACCGCAGAGCAACGCCTGGAGATGGACCAACTCAACAAACTACTCTTTCTGCGCCTGACAAACCCATGGTCGGCAATCAAGAACAGCGACCTGCTCCGAGCTCGAGTGAGATGGGAACAAGATAATCAGAAAGAGGCGAGTGATTTGTTGTGGAAGCGCTTTCTCGTGCTGCATTGCTGCCGTCATTCACGGCTTGGTCGTCGTAGGGACTGCCCTGCTCGCTATGTGTGCAGCACCCAGAATTGACATGTCCCATGCTCCCTCTCGATAGATGAGCAAGTACACCCATCCACGGCCCAAGAGCGCACCGGCCAAAGAAACCCCCGAGCGATGGGCGCCGTCGATCCCAAAGAGACCCGTGGTTCCAAAGGAGGTCTTTTATGCCCGCCCAATCCCCGGACCCAAACCGATCGCCAGCACCAAGATCAGCTACATAGCTCCAGGCTCAAGTTGCCGCACCAAAGGACCCGACCCCGAGCGCATCCGCGAGCTCTCGCGGCCGCACGTTTATCACACCTGCGCCGACCAGAAGCCCCCGCCAAAAAAGTTTGACCGCAATGCCAAGCTCCGGCCCATCGATGCAGTCGTCTTTGAGCGGCTGACTAGGCCCAAGCGCAACATGGCTGCCGAGGTGCAGCAGCCTGTCCAGAAGGTGCCTGCACGCCCCCCAAGACGGGCATGGTCGGCAAAGAAGACAGAATCCGCCAAACCACCAGAGTCGTCGTCGGTCAAGGTTCTTGAGACACCGGAACCAAAGCCCCTGGCCGTGCGGAAGAGTCTAGAGAAGACCTCGGCGGGCGATGCACCGATTTCCGGGCCCAAGGGTGGATCCGGACGGAACAGCGGGCAGCGCCGATCCAGCTCCGGAGCTCCAGGACATGGACGGGGATCAACGCACAGCAAAGAGCATCTCACAGGCGATGGAGGCCGCCCGAGCTCGACGCAGCCCCGGGACAAGACCCAGGCGCACTCTCGCTCTCGGCTGTCGTCCCAGGCGGATTTGCTCGCCCGGGGTATAGCAACGGCACTTCCTGACTCGAGCCTGAGCCTTGCCTTGGCTGGCCATGCGCTGAGCCAGGACCGCATCGGTCCACCAAGGTCGCTGCGGGACTCGCAGATCCTGGAGTGGGCTGCGTCCATACGATTGCCGCCGTCGACGCTGGCTTCACACGACCGACTCGATGCAGGGGGCTCTCGGGCCCATCTGGTTTCGGCTCTGAACGAGCGCCTGGACCGCACGCCCAGCTTGACCCCGGCCGAGCTGCTGCGATATGCGATTGCGCTGCCGCTGCCGACCTCGATCAGGTCCAGCCTCCAGAACCTGGCGCACGAGCCCGGCGTGCTCTCGCAAATGACGGCACCCGAGTTTGTCGAGTTTGTGGCCCGACTGCCGAACCTTCCGCCGTCGATAGGCGTCAGCCAGCACTCGCTGTCGCCGCCCGAAAGTGGAGCCGGGTTGTCGTCGACGCAGGCGTCTCGCCGTGTGAGCGGATCCCAGCATGCCATCGATTCGGCTCCGCCTGGCCAACAGCAACAGCATCAGCAACAGACGGATGCCTCTCCCCTTCAACCGCAGCAGCCGTATCTGTTCCCGAGGGAGACCAAGGCCATGCGGGACTTGACGATCATGTCGAACTCGGAGCTGCTGGACTATGCGGCCACCCTGACGCTGCCGACCTCGGGCCGAGACAGCATCCGGGACAGCCTTGCGAGCCTCGAGAGGCTACACCGTGGCCGAGCTGGGCCATCTGCAACAGAGCTGGGTGCCGAGTTGGCTGTCCAAGACGACGATGGTGCGGCAATCGACTACAAAGAACAGCAGGCGAACCAGGAGCCGACGGGATCTGCAGGCGCTTTCCAGGCACGGGGCGATGTGTATCATGGAGGTGGTCTGGGGCTTCAAGACTCTCACGACCATGGCGGTCAGCGGTCTTACGACCATATCGAGCCGCATGGCGACCCCCAAGAGCAACAAGATAGACATGCAAGCCCAGGAACTCGGATTAACGAGCCAACAGGGCCGGCTGACATTGATCTCTCCAAGCAGCCCTCTCATTCCGACCACGGACAGCCACTGAGTCAAAGTCTTCTGGACAAGCCGGCGGTCCACACCACGCTCGACGGCAGCATGAGCAATCTGGTCAGCAAATCTGCATCCCAGCTCCACAACGGCGACGACACGTTCCAGCCCAAGATCAGCGAGTCGCTCGAGCGGATAGGGGCCATGCTGGGGATCACCTCGGCCGAGGACACATATCTGGATAACTACTGAGGCCCTGGTGGGCTGGAGCATGCCCTGAGGCAGGGGAACAGCCAGCACCACTGACGAGGATGGTCGGGCATATCGATAGAGTCGACGGAGCACTGAGAGAAACGAGCCATGTATTTGCCGGCCCGCCCCAGATGCAAACCTACAGCCAAGTTGATATTGCAGACAGAGACGAAGGACCGCCCAAGAAAACGGGAGAAGGACGCTCGAACCAATATATCCACGATGACCTACATCGCCGGGGCGACATACGGAGGCAGATTGTATGGATGGGGGTCGGTGGAGAGGCACAGAAGCAAGAAATCGCGACGGTCGTTCGAGAATGTTGGGGTCGAGCCGGTCGGCTACAGATATTTGCGTCCTGCCGCCCGCACCCGGGTATCGAAGACAGAGGAGGTAATCGGGGCGCTGATCTCGGTGAAGGGGCTCAACATCATCTTGAGGTAGAGCTCGTGGCACTCGCCAAAGAACTGCCGGATGCCGTCGTTGTTGACGGTGTCGTGCAGCAGCATGAACTTGGGCCCTACAATGGTGGGACAGCGTCCGGACAACGGGATATGGTCAGCAATGGAGTTGTTGGATAGGCTGGAGCCGCACGGGGTGATTGGAAGTTGCGATCGCTGGGATCGGTCGATAGGGGCATCGGCCGGATGCGATGCAATGCCGCAGGACACATTGTGGGGTGATGTGTGATACGATAGGATGCAGTACGATGCGATCTTGCGCAATAGAATGCGTCGCAAGTGGTCCAGACTTACCGCTGGGGGTTACGTATGCCGAGACGTACCACTCGTTGAAGCGGTCGACGACTTTGAGGTAGGGAGACTGAGTCGCCCACTGCAGCTCCTCGACGAGGTCCAGGGCCGAGTGCACGATGAACTGATTCAGATGGACATGCTCTTCTTTCTGCACAGGAGTTTGGGGAGGGGCGTGGATGAGTGGATTAGGAGTAACGATGGGGGGGGGAGGGGATGAATACGCCAATTGGCGGGTGTCGGAACGGCGGCGGTCAGAGATGCGACGACTTGCAATTCGTTCACGCAAAGATGCTGAAATGATGGCTGCATGGGTTGAGCGCGGCTTGGGCGAGGGCGCTCGAGGAAGAGGAGGGTAATGTGCCCAACCATCCATGAGCGAGGGCAATGATCCCAACCGTCCATGAACGAGGGAACAGTGGGCGCCAGCAGCATCAAGCCAGTCTTGATGATCACCGATTCATTGATGGTCTTTCTCCCGCAAGTCCAAAGCAGACCAGAGAATGCAGAGAAGCAACGGCGGCGATTACCCCTTTATCCTTTGAAGCTCCGATTCCACCGAACTCGGCTTCGTAGATGGGGTTGTCTTTTGTCCCTGGAGGACGAGAGGGTCGCAAAGGGCAGTTGGACGACGCCAGGCAGGGTGAGGATGACGGCGGGAGCGGCTGTGAGAATCAGCGTCGCGGCAGCAGCAGCAGCAGCAGCAGCAGCAGCAGCAGCAGCAGCAGCAGCAGCAGCAGCAGCAACGGTGGCGATGGCTGCTACAGCGCAAAGGCGTTCGTACCCACGATGACAAAATACGATGTGCTGGACATGGATGGGATGGAGGGCGGTCCTGGTCGATCAGAAGCCAGGGTCGGCGACAGAAAACGACACAATGAAAAAAATTGTTGTTAATAAAATGAGCGAGAACGACAAAACGCGCTCTCGGAGCCACCTCAGTCGGCGAGAAGAGCAGTCTCTGGCGAGAGACCCCCGAGGGAAGGCGAGAAACCTCTCGCCATCACACACACTTTGCACACACACACACTTTGCACAAGGGAGTCAACCGCCTCCCATCGACCATCCCAAGAGGGATGGCAACCCCGAAGTGGACTGCCCAGAATATGGGCGACCCGGCATCCACTGTCGACATACTCAAGGAACAGTGCGAGATACTTACAGTCAATCCAGAAATAAACGGGACAGTCACTTTCTGGCTTCAGATGTCTGAAGCCCACTGACTGACTGTAGGCCCAGCGGGCAGGCCATGGCATTGCACTCCTGTCTTGGTTGGCAATCTCTTTGTTTTGGTTGGTTTGGGAAGCACAGTCTTGAATACACCCGATCGATCTCCATGGACGATGATCGACTGGCATACCGAGATCATGTTCCTGGCTGCATTGATGTCTCGATCCCACAGCGTATGGCAGCTTGCACAGCTCCGGACAAAGTGTGGTTTCTCGATATCAAGATACTCAACCTTCTCGAGTCGCTTGGCTTCCCGACAATGTGAGCACACCTGTGATGTGTTGAACTCGTTCACCGAGCACACATGGATCTTGGAGACGGATCGGTCTGGTGGTCGTCTCTGGTGGTGGTGGAACTGCTCAAAGTATTTGGCAAACCTGAGTCTCCTGGGACTGGATGCATATCCCTTCCCCTGCTTCCACGAGGCATTCCCAAAGACAATCACCACTTCGGTCTCCTTTGGTGCCTGGTCGATGACTTGCTTGCATATCTCGTGGACGGTGCGCTGTCGCTTGCTGTGGAGATCCAGTCGCTTGAATCGCCGTCGCCGGGTCAGGCTGAAGTACAGCTGTTTGTCCAGCATGTCTCCATTGAACACATGGCGAATGTATTGCAGGAAGGGAGCCAACCCGGGGATCTTGGGACTTGGTGTGGTGCTCATCCATTGCTGCAGACCAAGGATCTTGTGGGTGCTCTGGATCCACTTGGTCGCCTGGGTGGTGTCTTTCGCTTGCGGGGAGCCATCTGGCGAGAAAATAGCGGCGATGGCTGGTTCTGTCCTTGGGGAAGAAGGAATCTCCTCAAAACCAGCACATTTTGGGCTGGCAGAGATACTGTGCAGTGGCGTCCTTGATTCAGATCCAGAAACGCATCGCTCGCTCAATCAGTCGTGGGAAGACATCTTGTCAAGGTGAGTCTTGCCTGATAGCCAAACGATCATGTCATCTCGCTGACACACAGCCACGCTTGACTAGGTTTCCAACTAGAGAGATTCAGATGGTGGTGGTTCTTGTCCGCAACCGGAGTGGAGCTTCCAACAATCATACAATTGGTCATTCCTCCACACCAATTGCCCACCACCACCGTCAATCGGCTCAAGGTGATACCAAATGCCGTCAATCGACCATGGCCGGATTCCAACTTTTGCTGCGCCACATACAACGTGACTTTCAGGTGACCGAGATGAGCAGCCGCGAGGGGGCAGAAAAAATTGATAGAGCGATGTGCGTTTCGGCATGTCTGGGATGGCGTTCGCCCTCTCGCCCCGCTCTCGCCCCGCTCTCGCCGAGGAGCAGGCTCGTGCGCAGCGGTCTGCCTTCCTTTCTGGGTTGCTTGACGCTTTTGTGTTGGCCAAGGCACCCACGAACAGATCCATGACTTGGTCCACCCACGCTGAAACGGGATGCTTGGCAGGTGTGCCCAAGCGAACAGACGGATAGCGGCGTGCTTGGTCTGTCGTCCATAGAACGATCCCGTGTACAGGACCAGGTCGTGTTGCCCAAGAGCATTCGCTGTCATCCGAAACAGGGGTGGTGATGGTGGAGAGCATTTTCTTGACAGGCGTGGGAAGAAGTCACCTCCCTCGTCCATACCGAAGCCAGTGCGATTCGATTGACTGGGCCTCAGCTCCACACGGATAGAGAAAGACAGAGCCTCAGATCCGCAACCGGAAGCCCACAGACTCTTTGCTCTCAAAGTCAAAGATAGACCTGGCATGTCCATCATCGCCGGCACCGTCGCCGTGAGCCGCGTGGGGGGCGGAGGGGCTGTCGTAGCGCTTTTGTCGCTCGCCAGCCGACTTGCTTGGGAAGGTTGGAAAGAGACTGGGATCCTTTGGCGTTGGGGACTCACTGATGGGCATACCGAGCCGGCAGGTATCAGAATATGGCGACACAGCAACAGTCCGAGCGATATCAATGAGGTGTCAGTGGGATGTCAATGAGGGTGTCAATGGGATGTCAATCGAATGTCAATACCACAGCATGAAGACTAGAATGCCGAGGTGCGCGCAAAGTCAAAGCAATACCTAAAGTAGGGATGCCGAAGTGCTTGCTCCGCTGTGATACGCTTCTTTGGATCGTATGCCAGCAGCTTGTTCATCAAGTCGAGACCGTTCTCGGTCAGATATGGGAACTGGGACCGCAAGGTGCTCACTCTGGCGCAAGCGGGGGGGGGGAGGGAGCTGATGATGAGCGAATTGGCGAGCGACAAACACATGCGGCACAGATGCAGGTCGCCATAAGACACACGGATCCGAGAAATACGATGCCATGGAAACGGCGTGATATCGGCATCGATTGTGCCAGCCAAGAAGGTGCAACTCACGGTTGGTTCGGGAACGTGACTGTCTTTGCCACCGGTAGGCTCATCATGCCTGGCCAGGACTTCTCGTTTGGGGTGCCCAGGAGTTTGAAGACCTGCAGGATTGCGTTTCCATAACAATAGGGGGCCAATGAAGGGGGGGGAGGTGTCCTGGTCAACAAACGTACAGACGTCCACAAGCGGGTGTCGCCCTCCAACGCTGCGAGGAGCACCTGCGCAGAAACGATGCCACTCGCGCATACCGAAGCGACCCACAGATAGCCAGGACAAATCCCGGGTGTGCCAGGGTCCTCCACACCTAGTTCCAACGTACTCTGCCGAGTTGATCAATCTCGCCACGACCAGGGAAGAGCGGTTCTTTGTTGACGAGTTCGGCAAAGATGCAGCCGATTGACCACATGTCGACGGCAGTGTTGTACTCTGTCGCCCCCAGCAACAGCTCGGGGGCTCTGGAATCGAAGAGCCGTTAGTACGCAAGTGATGAGACCGAGCATAGAACACTTCGAGGACACGATCTGCAGAGTCATTCAGCCGTGTCGACCCTGCACTCGGCTGATCGTGAGGGAAACGGCTCCAGTCGAGACTCGCCACCCCGACAACTTGCTTTGGTCTGGCCAACAGAGCCCACGAGCTCGATATCAAGCCTCAAGTCCGAACAATGCGCTGCTCCGGCTCACCTATACCAAAGCGTGACGACGAGTTGAGTCATGTGCCCCAGAGGACTTCCAAACTTTCGAGCGAGCCCGAAATCAGCGACCTTGATCTGACCGCGATTGTTCATGAGCAAGTTGGA
The DNA here is from genome assembly GCF_025602895.1 of Polychytrium aggregatum. Lineage (NCBI taxonomy): Eukaryota > Fungi > Chytridiomycota > Chytridiomycetes > Polychytriales > Polychytrium > Polychytrium aggregatum. The sequence goes on from NW_026516259.1 coordinate 178,941, forward strand.
CGTCTTGAGATCGCGATGGACGATCCAGTTCTGGTGCAGAAGCGCGATGGCCGAGAGCAACTGAATCATCAAGGTCTTGACCTCGGATTGGAGAAACGGTGTGGACATGGACTCCATCAGGGATTTGAGGTCATGCTCGACAAACTCCATGACAAGAAAGATACTGCATCGAGGAGCCAGAGGGAAGCAGGAGAGTGGGAGAGTGGGAGAGTGGGAGAGTGGGAGAGTGGGAGAGTGGGAGAGTGGGCGAGTGGGAGAGTGGGAGAGTGGGAGAGTGGGAGAGTATAGTTAAGCAGGTCAGTAGCCAATCTCGCTTCCATGCCAAGAATCGGACTGATGCCGCAGCTGAGCGAAGTGAATTCTTTGTTCTGCTTGGATGGGTACACTTCCCCACGGAACTGCTGGAGCATATCGAATCCAGTGACTTTGAACTGCCTCTGTTCGCATGCGGTCCGGCGATAGCCATGGTAGTGGATCGTTTCGGCTCGGACAAGGAGTGCATCCGCATCCACTCGTCCAGCCGGGGCTTCTATCGAGCCGGTCAACGCCGGAACGCCCATCCAGAACACAAATCCAGAGCACATGTCCAGAGACAGCGATTGCGAGAAGGGAGAAGCCGACATACCCACTCAAGCTGTTGGTAACGACAATCTCCTTGACGTTGACAATGTTCTCATGCTTCGAGATCAGAAGCGAGTGGATCTCTCGCAAGGTTGTGACCGGGAAGCCGTTCTTTTCGTTCTCGAGCTTGAGCTTTTTCAAGGCGACGATCTCGCCCGTCTGGCGATCGCGGGCCCGGTAAACGACGCCGTAGGAACCCTCGGCGATCCGGTTTAGCTTTTCGTAGTGGTCGACGGACCGGCACCCGCCGAGCAACGGGCCCACGAGTGGGGCGATGATGGGTGACCGAGTCCGGGGGTGGGGCACGGGCATGCTGGAGGGCAGAGCCGACCCGGACGACTCATGGATGCGGGTATGTGGCCGGATGTCGCTCGTGCCGAGGGTAGAGTCGTTGGGGTCGTGCTCGAGCGAGGCAAGGGACGACGAGTCCGAGGGCGAGGCATTCAAGGAGAGTCCTGCGGGGCGGACGGCTGTCGGGTGGGCCGAGGATGCAAGTGACGAGGCCGATGACAATGGCGGCTTGTTGGTCTTGATCTTCTTCTTGGCGTGGGGTCGGGATTCGGATGTCCGGGACGGCTCGAGGGTGGATCGCAGATCTGTCGAAGCTGACGAGCTGTGGTCACTCTCTTCGTCATCCGAGTGCCATTTTGACTTTACGAGGGGTCGATCCATAGCCGAGGGGGTCGAATGCAGCGCGATGTGGGGAAGGGGAAGGAGGGAGACGAACAATGGCGATGGGAGTGATGGTCGGCCTGAAGAAGGTGGGTGGCTCTGAAAGCGGGGAGGAATTCGGCAACACGATCCGCCCTGGTTAGCCCCACGTGACGAGTCGAAGCAACACACCAGGAGCGAAAGCGCCATGTTCGCTGGTCTGCGAGTCGGCAGCGATTGCAAGGGACCAGTCTTCGCCACAGAGAGAGACAGGAGTGATGATCGTATGAGGCTCAACCTCGCAGAGTTGTGACGTTTTCATATTTTCGGATTACAGCGCATAGAAACAAAAGCACATCAGCGTTGTTGGGGGAGAAAGAAGAAGGGTAGGGGGCAGCAAAAGAAAGTAAGAATTCAAGTGGGCTGCCCTCTGTGGATCGTTAGCGGAGAGGAGTTCGCATTTCATTTTCTGTTTTTCGTTGGGGGGGGGTTTTTTTTTTTGAAGATAAAATGCAGACACCCGCGACAAGACATTTCCCGACAGGCACCATAGATTGGGGGAGAGAAAGTAGATCTGGCTTGGCTCGGAAGCAATATTTTGTAACAGATGTCTACATTTTTATCTGGAAGGATTTCTTAATGATTGGCATTTAACGTACAGACTCGTCGTAACACAGATGGAGGACGATTGGACAAGGTGCAAATATAAAGGTAAAAGAATTCGACGTCGAAGGCGGGGAGAAGAAAAAGAAATGAAAAGCGGGAGGCAGAGTGAGAAACAGTCGACAGACGGCTGGGCGGCAATCATCTTCGAGAGAGTGGCGAGGAGGCGGGGGGCAGAGGCTGCCGGGGTTTCACGCAGACCAATCTAAGAGGTTGTATCAAAAACTACAGAGCCAAAAAGTGCGCGCGCGAAAGCGACAGTCACGCCACAGTGACAGTTTCAGGAGGACTCATCCCGTTTAGTAGTTGGGGGCCGAGGCGGTGGGGGCAGCGGAGCTCGAGGGAGCGGGGGCGCTGCTGTAGCCGGTGGGGGCGACCTGGGAGGTGGAGGCCGACTGAGAGAGGGAAATAGAGTCAGCGACAGTCACTTGGCAGAGTCCAGCATGGCATTCACAAGAGCACGGATGGAGAATGTATACTCACAGGAACGTCGGAGGAGTAGACGGGGGTGGTGGCCGAAGGAGAGGGAGTGACGGAGGGAGCGGCCGAAGAGTAGACGGGGGTGGTGGCAGGGGTGGAGGAGGCCGAGGGAGCAGCCGAGGAGTAGACGGGGGTAGTGGCGGAGGGAGCGGGGGTGGAGGTGGCGGTGGGGGCGACCGAAGAGTAGGCAGGGGTAGAGGCGGGAGTGGAGGAGGCCGAGGGAGCAGCCGAGGAGTAAGCGGGGGTGGAGGCAGGGGTGGAGGTGGCGGAGGGAGCAGCCGAGGAGTAGGCGGGGGTGGAGGTGGCGGTGGGGGCAGCCGAGGAGGAGGCGCCGGTGGTGTAGGCGGGGACCGAAGCAGGGGTCGAGGTGCCAGTGGGGGCGGCCGAGGAGGCAGCAGTGGAGTAGGCAGGGACCGAGGCGGGGGTGGAGGTGCCGGTGGGAGCAACCGACGAGTAGGCGGGGACCGAGGCGGTGGAGGTCACGGTGGGGAGAGCCGAGGCGGTCGAGTAAGCGGGGACCGAGGCAGTCGAGGTGACGGTGGGGCGGGCAGAGGCGGTGTAGCCAGGGACCGAGGCAGTCGAGGTGACAGTGGCGGCGAGGGAGGAGGTGGCCGAGGGGCGCTTGGAGCACTTCTTCTTGTAGACGGAAGAGGTGGGGGTAGCGGTGACGGTGGCGGCAATGGAGGAGGAAGCAGTGCCGTAGACGGGGGTGGTGGCGGTAGCCTTGACCGAGGAGCTGATCGAGGGAGTACCGTAGACGGGGACGGTGCCAGTGGGGGTGGTGGTGCCAGTGGCCTTGACCGAGGAAGTGGCAGAGGGGGTGCCGTAGACGGGGACAGTGCCGGTGGGGGTGGCAGTGACGGTGGCAGCCAGGGAGGAGGTGGCAGAGGCGGTACCGTAGGTGGGGGTGGTGACGGTGGCCTTGGCAGAGGAGGAAACCTCAGCAGTGCAGGGGGTGCCAGTGGGGGTGGCAGTGACGGTAGCCTTGACCGAGGAGGTGGCCGAGGGAGTGCCGTAGACGGGGACGGTGCCAGTGGTGGTGGCGGTCACGGTAGCGGCGAGCGAAGAGGTGGCCGAGGGGGTACCGTAGACGGGGACGGAGGCGGGGGTGGTGGCAGTGGCCTTGACCGAGGAGGTAACGGAGGGAGTGCCGTAGGTGGGGGTGACGGTGACGGTCTTGACGACGCAGACGTCAGTGGAGGTGGGGGTGGCAGTGACGGTGGCAGCCAGGGAGGAGGTGGCAGAGGCGGTACCGTAGGTGGGGGTGGTGACGGTGGCCTTGGCAGACGAGCTGACGGAAGGCTGGCCGTAGACGGGGATGGTGGGGGTAGGGGTGGCAGTAACGGTGGCAGCGAGCGAGGAAGTGGCAGAGGGCTGGCCGTAGACGGGGAGAGTGGGGGTGGCGGTACCGGTGGGAGCAGCCGAGGAGACGGCGGAGGGAGTACCGTAGACGGGGGGGACTGTGAACAGCAAACGAGTTAGCAGGGTCGATGAGAAGGACCTCGCAGACTTGGGCGGGAGGTGACTGCTGCCGCTGCCGGTGTAATTTTGCTCAGGACATTGGAAGAGCTGAGTCGCCGGAAAGTCTGGGGTCGATCGTCGGCGCAGTTGATGTTCTCACGCTGTCCCTCGCAGCGGCACTCTGGGCCAGCTAGCTTCTGGAGTCTTGCTCGCTTGCTTGCCGCCCAGGGCAGTTCGAAGTCTTCGGTCCGAGCTTGACAGCAGCAGCAGCAGCAGCAGCAGCAGCGAGCCGATGGCAAGCATGCAAAGGTCGCAGAGCTTACCGTAGGCACCCTTGACAACAGCAGCGGCGGCGAGGAGGCCAGCACCAATGGTAACAGTGTACTTCATTTTTATATGTGGTCTAGGAGATTTAGAGGAGGGGATTGAAGACTGTCGTCCGTTGGGCGATGCGATTGCAGCAGAGTGGTGGCGACCGAAGATGGAGGGCGGAGGCGGGCCGTATTTATCGTCTTCTCAGGGCGGCAGGCGGGGCGAAGGCGACATTGGGCCGAAGGAGAGCGCAAAGGCCCGCAAGGACAGGCGCGGCTGGCCAAGGGCGAGGACGCGTCGCAGCGTGCGTGCCGCTGTGCAACTGTGCGCGCGGCCGTGGGTCGCACAGGAATGCCAAATCCGGCGGGAGGGGGGGCGGCGGCGGGGTGTGGCAGCCAATGGGCGGCGTGGACGGACGCGCAACGCGCCCGCGCAGACACACAGCGGCCCACGGGCGTTGTCGGGCAGGGCGCCGCGCTCCCGAAAGACGCAAGCGCGAACCACTCGCGCGGCGAGGCCTTGCCGGCGATGACCACCCTGTGGCTAACCTGTGGCTGCCCTGTGGCCGAGCCGCGCAGATAGCAGCCCCGCTGCGTCGCACGGCCCCGGCGCCGCCAAACATTGTTGCCCATGTGCGGGGGCCGGGTCTGGCAGCACAAGGCCCCCCTTCTCCTCCTCCTGCCTATCAAAACGCTTGCTGAGCAGCCGTCCGGCGCCGACAACCTCGGCCCCTTGCCCGGCACGTTTGCCATCGGACAAGGGCATGGCCCACCCTTAAACAGCAGGCCTGTGTTTGTGTGCATTGTCTGTCTGTCTGTTATTCATTATTTGCTGTGCATTCCCGCTGTCTTCTTGCGAGCATGCTTGCCTCCCGCCATTTGCCTCGGCCGGCTCACCACAACTGTCCTCGCATTCCCCACCGTGTCGCACAACATGATTCGCGTCCCGCGGGTCGTTTGTGCTCTCTTTTCTCTTCTGTTTGCCTCAGTCGCCATGTTGTCTGCTGACAATGTCTCCTGGTGAGCACGAATGAGTGTCAATGAGACCCACCAACAACCACAGCACCCACCAACAACCACAGCAACCACAGCAGCCACAGCACCCACGGCACCCACAGCAACCGCATGCATCGCATGCATCTCTGTTTCGCCAATCCTACTTCTCTCGCCTCTTGCATCTCCGGCCTCCCTTCCTGCACCCGCCTCCTGGTCCCTCGCCGTTGTCCCTGGCGCTCTGCCAGAGCACATGTGTCGTCGCTCGCTCTGCTGCTCAGCCCCTCCCCGCAACAGTCGTCCGTGTGCAAAACGCAAAACAAATCATGGACCGCGGCCTTGTCGACGCGTTCCTGCCTGGCCCATGGCCGTCTCCCTCTCCTGCTCGGTCATGGTGTCTCGCCGTGCATCCGGCTGTCCTCTCGCCGATTTGCGTTGCGCTTTCAAGGCCACAGGCAGCCGCTGTTTCTCTCGCCGACAAGGCGATTGCACCACGCTGCCCCGATGGACCCGCCGCGCTGGATGTCGCGTTTCCGCCCGGCGCTTGCAAGGCCTGCTTGCCCAACCCTGCTGCTGCCTGGCACACGCCGGCCTCCAGAAAGGCCCGGGGACAGGAGGCAGGCAAAGGGCCGGCCCTGGCCCGCCCAGTGGTTTCAGCGCCGCCACGGTTCTGCCGGCCCAGCGTGCTGCTGCCCATCTGACCTGCGTCGTTCCCTTGGCTGCAACAAGATCCATCCCCCCACCCGCCCAGGCTGCTCAGCACACCGACGCCTGAGGCGTGTCAGCATGCTCTCTGCCTGGGCGTCTCCATGCCGTCATGTCTCCCAGGCCTCCATGCACGCTGCCCTCTGCCCCTGCTTCGTGCGGCTGCATGTTTGCGCTGCGATGGTGCACCTCGACGCATGTCAAACACATGTCCGGTGGGCTGGTGGGATGTGTCGGTGTGTCGGCGGGCTGTTGCGTCGGTGCTGTCTTTCGAAACAGCTGTTCGTTTGTTTGTTTGTTTGCCGGCAGGAGCTTCCCTCTGTTGCCCCTCGCTTGCTGGCCTTGTGTGGTGCATCGCTCCGATGGCGTCACCAGCCGCTCGTTGTGCGATCGGGTCAGCTGGTCCGATCTCGATGCTGGCGGCGCGGCACTTCCCCGTTTTCACGAGCGCCAGGAGAAAGCGAAACGAGCCCGCGCCAGCCCCCGGTATCTCCATTGGAATGACCTTGCTCCCCCTTGGCATCAATCTGCCTCCCCTGAGTTGCGCTTTTGCTCCCGGGCCTGGACGAGGATCGGCTCTTGCTCTTCGTGGTCTCGCATCTGGCCTCGCATCTGGCCTCGCATCTGGCCGGGCCGCCAAGTGTGCGTCGTCTGCCACGCATCGGCCGCACCCCCAGGTGCATTTCCGGCCAACCGCCGCGACTCGACATGAAACACATCCAGTCCAGCAAGGCGCACCAACGGCGAATCCACCCAGCCCGCGATACCCGCCTTTGCCTCGTGGCAGCCTCGCCGCCGTCGATGTCTCATCCCCGATCCTCTCGTTGCGGTCGTTGCGGTCGTTGCGGTCGCTCTGACAGGCATCCGCCGACCCAGGGCCCTGGCCACCCACGCTGCTTTCGTCGTGCACCATCGCTGCGTGGGCATGGACGGCATGGACGGCATGAATGGGCATGGATGGGCATGGTTCCGATCCTCTTGGCGGCATCGCCGCTGCTGCTCCCTCGGCCGGCGTGCTTGAAACGTGCTGTCGATGCTTGCTTGTCCGTCATCCTCCCTGATCCTCCCGACCCTCATGCGGCGGCCTCGACCCTCATGCGGTGTGCTTGCCTCCCGCCCCGACTCTCCAGCACGTTGTCGACCCATGTTGGGCCCTTCGATGACATTTCTGCATCGTGCTGACGGGCCATGTCCCGATGAAAAAAACGTGCGTGCGCCAGAGGGCAGTGCTGCTCCCACGCCCGCTCCCTTGCGGCCCTGTGCATTGCCGGCCATGCTCTCGCTCGTCCTCCCGCACTCCGTCGTCGATGCCCATCGCCATCGCCCATCTCCCCCCATCGCACATAGCTCACGCAGCTCACGCCATCGCTGCCGTCTCTGCTCCAGCGCCGTGGCTCGCATCTCGCGCAATCCGTCTGTCGATCTGCCCCCTCTCTGGCTCCTCGCACCTTGTCCCACACGGGGACATTTCCGCTCTCGCCCCGTCTTCCTCGTTTGTTCGCTGTTGCCCGCTGACCCTCGACGCCTCCCCCCACCGGGGTTGTCACCCGCTTGGCACGCGCTTTGGTGGCACGCACCCCACCCCGTGTGCGCCCGCCGTGGCTGCCGACCCTGATCATGTGTCCGTCGCTTCAGCAAGCGCCACCGATATCTTCCATCCCGAGCCAGGGGGACCAGCCAGCCCGTCCGAGTTTGCCCTCAGCATCGGCCCTGCTTGCGCCCTGGGCAAGCGAGGGCCGTCGACGCTTCGCTCGCAAGTGCACAGCAATCCGTCGCTCCCCTCCCCAAAAATCCCCGCTGTTTGGGGGAGGGTGGCCCGAGATCATCACCAGCCCATGGGCTCCGTCCAACCATGCGCCCTCAGGCTCGTCCCGGCGTGTGGGCAAGCCCAGGATTCGAGTGCCGCCGGCCAATGTTGGAGCGGAGGAATACAGCGTGTCGAACGAATGGGACACATCGGACCAACGCGGCGTAGTTGGATCATACCATTCACCCTCAAGTGGATCTAATCAAATCCCTGTGTGTGGGAGATGCATGGAGCGAGCAGGCACGACGGGGACCAGCGAGCCGCTGCAGATGCAGTCACCGCGGGTAGAGCAAGACATATCTCAAATGAGGGAGAAAGACGCAGAGCAAAGAGCAATATCGCTTGACCTCGGCGAGCAGATTTCATGGAGTTCGGGTGCCGTCTGATGCTCACCACGCAGGTCATCCGTGTGCGAGGGTGTCCTGTTTCAACATATGTTAGCGGAGGAATAATATCCCGTTTGTCCGCTTTCTTCAACTTGGGGGCAGATTGCTCCCAGAACAGCGGTCGCAATCCATAAAAGAACCAACAGAGCCATGGCTCCGCACTGCCTCCCCGCTCGAGACAGCACCAAGCGTCGCTCCCTTGAGTCAGCCCAGCGTTCTTTCCATCGCAATTGGATTGCTTCGTCATTGCAGGCAAGCACAAGCGAAACGGTTAATTTGTATTTTGTCTTTTGCTCCGAACCCAATCTCTTCTCTCCTCCGTCCCCAGCACAAACGGACGCCGTCGTGGAGGGGGAGGAAGGTCCTCTCAAATCCAGAAGGGGGGGGGCTTGATCAGCTCATTCATCCTTGTCGCCCTCGTCGTCATCGTCCTCTTCCACGACCTTGACAATCTTCTTGGATTTTGACTTTTTCTCCTCCCAGCTGTGGATACGAGACGGTGCGAGCGGGTCAGTCGCGGGACATGTGTGATTCCGGTACCGAATCCTCAGCAGCCCTCATCTGCCCCAGCGCGGAGCTGGACGAGCGTCGATGCCCGAACCACACGATCCAACTTGGTCGCCTGCGGTGTTATCGGTCTCCCACGGCTGCAAATGGCTTGCCGATCCATCCGTCCTTGCCAGCCGACATTGTCGAGCCCGATGCCCAATCTCCGTCCAAAGCATCACAGCACAGCCAAACGACACAGCCCAGCCGCATGCAGACTTACCCCCAAACAGGAATGAAACTATCGATCACGCTCACGTCCTCAAACAGGTTGGGGAAGAGCAGGCCGCCTTGACCCAGGACAAGCAGGGTCACCAGCCAAATGAGCAGCCGAACGATCGTCATTCCGAAAAAGACTCCCATGAGGCCCAGGACACCTAGCGAGAGGTAGTAGACGCCCGTTCGGAGCGTCTCGGGCCACAGCGGGAACAGAACGCCGGCAAAGACCAGGGCCAGGACGCCCGTGCCCAGCGCCAGGCCCTTCCACTGTGGTCCCTCGTACAGCCAGATGTAGTATTCGTCCGGGTGGAAGGCTTGCTGCTGCGAGATCTGGACTTGCAACTTGGCGCCGCGCTCGATCTTGACAAAGAAGCCGGCAAAGTGCATCTTGGTCAGCAGCACCTCGCCCTGGGATCGTCCTTCCACCGCCGGGACACCCGAGATCTTCTTGTAAGGGGCACGGTTCAGGGCATTGACGGCATGCTTTCCTGTGAACCGATCAGGGAAAGGATTGAATAAAACGGACGTCCGGATGATCAGCCCCGCATATCCGGTGGTGGTCTCGCTTCTGAGCTTTGCAGGATGACACTCGTCGCCGGCCACGATACTCCTCTACCGTTGCCATTCCAGCCTGCCTCTCTTTGATGACACCGGCATGCGATCGAACCACCTCCCGTGCCATCCTTGTCGTCGTCGCCATCGATGCCAGCACGGAATTCGATACAAACTGCCATCGCCATCCGCCGTCCCTCTCCTCGCCCCCGATCAATGACACGGTTCAGCGCGAATGCATCGCACGTCCACCGCTCATCCGCTCCATGGCTGGATCCATACCCTTGAAATAATCAACCCGCTTTCCGTTCCAGATTCCCGGCTTGACCTTGAGCTCGGCTGCCGAGGAGCGCAGATATTCGGCGACCTTGGTGAGCTCTGGCCCAGCATGCCGATAGTCGGGCTGCTCCAGGTCAAAAAAAAAAGGATCAAGGGGACGGGAAATCAGATTGGGGTCGAGGTCAGTCGATTCCATATGCCCAGAGCAGATCTCGTGGTGCCTCAATTCAAGCCAACGATCGCCGTTGGTCCCGCCACCACAAGATACCGCCAGATCCGAGCCCCCCTCCCACAAGACGGGTCGCCGAATCGTCAGGTCTGTGTGCGGTTGGCGCATGGTGGCTCAATTCAAGTATAGCCGCAGCCATGCGATCCAAGGACGATCCGGCATAGGACGGCGGGTGGAGCCTCCCCACAATTCGCAGAAGGATCACCGCTCCCTCTTGGCTGCCGCGGGTGATCGTGCTTTCATCCAGGTGCCGCGGGCGATACGTACGATTCCAATAGTGGCCATGATGGATATGAGATCGTCGAGCGATGGGCGGATACCGAGGTGTCGCTGGCGTTGGGCAAGGATTGCTGGCCGGGTCGGCAAAGGGCTGGCGGGGACTGGATGTCCTCCTGGGAAGCTGCGGGATTGGCAGAGCAGACGGCGATGCCCCCTCGTTGGTCCCGTTTTTGGCCGAGAAGAGCCGCACCGAGAGGCCGCACCGAGAAGCAGCCGAGCAGCGAGGCCGTGTCGAGGACAGCGCTCATTGGCCCGTGGCCTCGGCCATTGCGACGTGGCTCTCGGTCGCTGGAAGCACAACCCCTTGGCCAGACCCTAGCGTGCCCCACGCCCTTGCCCCACCCCTGAGGGCACAAGCCAGGCAATTTTCTTGGGTTCATCTTTGGTCGTGGCTGTTGAGGATCCTTGCTTCATCTGTTGATGCGCCGGCCCCTCCCCGACACCATTCCCCATGTCCGAGGTATGTACGCGGCGCTGCAGCAGCGGTACTGTGGTGGGCGTGATGCCTCTTGCAGTGCAGATCCTGGCGAGCCTCAGCCACCTGCTCCCCATGGCCTCGATGGCTTGTTCCCCAGCCCGATCGCTGCCGTCATACGGGACCTCTAACGACGGCATTCCCTCCAACACGATGCATGCCTCTATACCACAAACGCTGTCATCATCAATGCACATCCTCCGAACCCGATCTGCGCCGATGACGGAATCACGCTCCTCGTTTTCGCCGAATGCGTCCAACCCTCCCCGATCGATTCAATCCATCGTCCACGTCCTCCGTTTTCCTGACGAAAGGATCCATCATCTAGCACGGCACAGGCGGCCGCCTCCCAGGCGTCCGATTTTGGTCGCTGGGAACAGAAAAAGGAGCTCCACAAGAAGAATACCGATGCGCATGCCCATCGTCCAGGTCGGTTCACTTGCGGAAGGGACAGCGTCGATCTCGCACTTGGGTCGTTTGGCGATGACTTGGATTATTCGCCAAAAGAGGCAGCGGCATGCGGCTGGCTGACGGCGCCTGGGCCAGAGCCTGGGCAGGAGCCTCAAGAGCACCTCCTTGGCCGATCGATCACACAGTCGCTCACATTGATGCTGAATGCCACGCAATGACGGCACATCGACTACCGTTTGTCTCGCCATTCTGTGCCAAACCCGTCACTTGTCCTTCGACTCACTTCTCGATGCCAATCTCACTCCTCAACGATGGCTTTGTCACCCTATTAACGATGGTGCTGGCGGCCAATCGCATCAACTTTGCCATGTCGACGGGGCTTGCAGACCTCTCCACCTTCGGCAATCTCGATAGTTCCATCAAAAAGAACAACTCCTTTATCAAAAAACTGCGAGTCTCGCTCTCGATGGAGCAGCTGCCCTCCCTCACCAAGGAGCTGCTCGGCCTCAAGCTCGAAAAGTACATCTCCGAGGTCGTCACGGCCATCTGCGAAGCCAAGCTCAAGAACTCGGCCGACGTCTGGGCTGCCGTCGAGATCTGCTCGCTTCTGCACCAACGCTTTGCCGATTTCAGCCCGATGCTGACCACACAGCTCCAACGCCAGCTCGGCCCTCCCCCATCCTATGCCGGCGTCAACCCCGAGCAGCGCGAGCGGGACGAAAACGCCCGGATCTCAAAGCTGCGTCCGGTCCTGCGCCTCTTCACGGAGCTCTACGTCGTTGCTGTCATCGTCGACAATTCAAACTCGCGAGAGTTTATCCTCCAAAGCATTTTCAAAGATCTTGTGGGTACCAAGGCTCCTGCACAAACCCGTGTGCACATGTCTTCTGCAATCTCCTCGAACTTGGCCTGGATGGAGCCCACTTGCGAGGACAGAGTGTCGGATGCTCTCCCCCTCCCTTCGCCTTGGTTACTTGCACGCATTCGTTCTGCCATCTTGACCCAACCCCAGCTCCCCACCTCTCCACACCAAGCATGCTACGCTCTACGAGACTCTAACGAAGCTCCACTTCATTTCCTCTCATATCATATTGTATCACATCATGTCGTATCACACCATATTGCATCGTATCACATCGTATCGTTCGCGCATGGTATCTAGTTTGCTGTCGACAAGAACCACTTCAACCTGCCTCTTGCCGCCACCTTTGTCAAGTTCTTTGGGGACCAGTTTCTCGGATCTGTGACTCCGAAACGCCGAGACAGCACCACGAGCTCGTCGTCCAGCCCGACTCGATCTGCCGATGCAGGGTCCAACGTACGACACCTGCCATGCATGGATGTGATGTGATATCAAGTGAGGTGGAAGAACCTTGGCTACATAGCACGGCGTGAGGTCAGAGTAGCACCCGGGCATTCGCCACAAAGGAGCTGAATCTGACTCTTGGACCCACCTAACTTCTTTTCCAGGAGCACGAGCCAGCAAAGAGCCTCGTGGCTCAACCAGTCCAGAATGTCATCCGCACCCTGCTGACCGACTACTTCAACTCCGTGTCTGACCGCCTGGTCCTGCAGCATAAGGCAAGTTGATCCCTAGTTGGCTGAGCCCAAAAGTGCAAAGGCGCCAGCGGACATAACCCTCGTACAGTGCAGTTCGCAGTCCGTCTGCATATATCGCCGACGCTTTCCCACGAGTGCTACCGGAGACTTACTCCTCATGGATTCATATATCGCGTCATCCCATCAGTACGTACGCAACATGGAAAAGGAGAACCACGAGTACTTTATCGCCCGAGGCGAGATTACCGAGGACCGTACCGAAAAATACGAAAAGGCCATGAAGAACTACGATCGCGTCCTCGTTTCGACCCAAGTCTTGGCCGAGTATCTCGGCACCGACATGCCCGAGCTGCCCGAGGACGAAAAGATCACCCGGGTCGGGGGCATCATTGTTCCCGACGGATCGAAAGAGAAGGAGGAGCAGGTACAGCTTGCGAGACGAGCTCGTCACCTGTGGTTACCTAGGGAAAAGCAGAGCGAATCTAGGCGGACTGTGGCAACACCCTCGGTTCGAGCGAGATTGCTCGCTTCAGCTCCTGGAAAGACGATATTGTCTCTGACAGCAGGATTATTCTGTGGGGTGCTGATGTTATTGCGCTCTCACCCACCATATCCTCTCGTTCAGGATGTTGTCGATGGCCCCTGGGAAGATGAGGAGCAAAAGTCGTTTTACGAAAACCTGATCGATCTCAAGCTGTTCGTTCCCGGCATCTTCCTGGAAAGCCAGCCACGCAAGAAGGACGGAGACAGCAAACCCGCCGACGACGACCTCGAGACTCCCACGTCGGCCCAACCGATCCATGCTGACGAGGGGGCCGAAGCCGTCTCGATCCTCAACGAGGACGAAGACGGCGACAAGAAGGGCAAGGCCACAAACTCGTCACAAATCCTCCTCGACACTCTGCTCGGCCGCCTCCCGACAGCAATGAACCGCGACACCATCGACAAGGTCGCCGTGGATTTCTGCTTCCGGAACAGCAAGGGTGCTCGCAAGCGGCTTGCCAAGGTGCTCGTGTCGGTGCCGCGGCAGCGGCTCGATCTCCTGCCCTATTATGCCCGGCTGATCGCGACCGTGCATCCGTTCATGCCCGACATTGCCTCGGCTGTTTTGGAGCAGCTCGAGAACGACTTTCAGCACTTTCAGCGGAAGAAGGATCAGAATCTCCTGGAAGAGCGCGTCAAGGTGAGCGACATGCATGTCCAAAGGGAGTGCGTGAGCGTGGCGCATCTGGACTGGCGAATCGGACAACCCAGCGCTCCGTTGAGCACTCGGAGCAGAATCGAGCACATCGAATGCTTCGGACATGTGTCTCGTCGGACTCACCACACCTTTCACCTGCTCGCTTTCGGGTCGGCGTGTGTGCCGGAACAAATGGCTGGACATGGACCCATTCTCGCATTGGAACATGGGCACATGGACATATGGACACATCCTTGCATTGACACATCGATACATGGATACACTCCATCCTATGCCAGAACATCCGCTTCCTTAGCGAGCTCACAAAGTTCAAGATCACGCCGCAGCACGTCATCTTCCACTGCCTCAAGGTGTGTCTCGACGATTTCAACGGCACCAACATTGAGATTGCCTGCAATCTGCTGGAGACCTGCGGCCGGTTCTTGTTCAAGACCCCAGAAACCAACGTGCGGACCTCAAACATGGTATGCGGATGGTGGTTGACTCCAGCTTCTGAGGCTGTTTATCTCACGCATGGCAAGACAGTGTCCTGGGTCTCTTCTCAGATCGCAGCGAATGGGTGTGTGCTGTGGGTAGTTAGCACAGGTGCTGCCTCAATCGTCATCGACCGTTGCCCATACTCATGGTATTGTCATCATTCCCTGGGGGTTGCCTCGTGTGTTGGTCGATGTCAAACCGATGGGATCGTCCCGCCGACTGTGCTTGGGAGTATAGCTGGATATCATGATGCGCAAGAAAAACATTCAGCACGTCGACAACCGCCAGGCCTTGATGATCGAGAACGCCTTCTATCAATGCAATCCGCCGAATCGTCCGGCCACGTCGGCTCGCGAGCGGTCGCCGCTGGAGCAGTACTACAAGAAGCTGATCTACAGCGACCTCTCCAAGCGCACGGTCGACAAGATCATCAAGCAGATCCGCAAGTTCGACTGGGACAACCCTGACACCCGCAAGATGCTTGCCAAGCCCTTTTTCAAACCCTGGAAGGTCAAGTTCTCGAATCTCCACTTGCTGGCCTGTATCGCGAGCGAGATGGCGCTGCGGTACTACCCCGACTTTGGCGTGGCTGTCGTCGACAATACTCTCGAGGAAATCCGCATGGGCCTCGAGCTCAACCTATTCAAGCTCAACCAGAAGCGCATTTCGCTCATGAAGTTCCTGGGCGAGCTCTACAACTACCGGCTTGTCGACAGCGCCGTGATCTTCGAGACCCTGTATCTGCTGCTTCAGTTTGGCCACGGTAGGTTTGATGTGGTTGGTGCTTCCTGCGTTGCGACCGCTCGTCAGAGCCTTGGGTGCCACTCAAGCTGGTGCACCAACTCGGCCAGGGTATTCTGGAGGAGGTGTATGCACTAACGTTTCGTCACCCCCCCCCGGCATCAACATCAACATCAACATAGATCAAGGTGTTGCCCGCCCCGGCACTCATTGTCTGCTCGATCCACCGTTTGACTTTTTCCGGGTCAGGCTTGTGTGCACCTTGTTGGAGAGCTGCGGCCAGTGCTTCGATAAGGGAAGCTCCGCCAAGAAGCTCGACCATTTCCTGATTTTCTTCCAGGTAACGCTGGCGTGGCGTGGACGGACATACCTCCCTGCGCCCTTCCCCCCGATACAGACTCAGGACAGCTGCCACACTGCTCTTGCTGACAACAGGCAGCACTGTCGTCAATACCCTGTCGCTGCGCCGTGTCTGTTCCCGATGCTCAGCTGTGCTCCGATCGGTTTCGCATAGATGTACCTTTTTGCCAAGATCCCGCCGCCCATGGATGCAGAGTTCATGATCTCGGACATATTCGAGCTGCTCCGGCCGCGCGCCAAGATTTACGAAAGCTATGAAGAAGTCACCGCCGAGGTCACTCAAATCCTGCTGGAGCAAGCCAAGGCCACCCAAAACGGCGACAAGGCTGCGCTCGACGAGGAGGACGACGATGACGATGACGACGAGGACCTGGGACCCCGTGGCGGCGAAGGCGACGCCAACGCCGATGCCGATTCGGAAAACGAGAGTCTGGAGGATGAGGACGTTGGCGACGAGCTCAGCGAGAACGGAGAAAACGTCCGGGTCGTCGATGTGGACGACGACGAGGTCATTGTGCATATGGCCGAGGAAGAGTACGACGAGGAAGAGGATCTCGAGTTCGAGCGCGAGTTCAACAAGATCATGCAGGAGAGTCTCGATAGCCGCAAGAACGAGCGCCGCGCCCCGGCATTCGACGCCCCAATCCCGGTCAAGCTGAAGAAGCCGAGCCCCGGCATCCAGACGAGCTCGGTCTATCGCGGCGTCGACTATGACCGTGATGGTTCACTCGACGAAGACGAGGCTGGCGGCGAGAGCGGCAGCGGCCAAGTCGTGTTCACGCTGCTGACCAAGAAGGGCAACAAGCAGCAAGCCAAGGCCTTTGAGCTTCCCGCCGACAGCGACTTTGTCATCAACACCCGCAGCAAGCAAGAGGCCGAGCAGGAAGAGAAGCTGCATCTGAAGAAACTCGTGCTGAGCTATGAAGAGCGGGAACGCGAGGAGCGCCAAGGTAGGAAGGATGGAGATCGTGCATGTTTCCGCTGCGCTAACGAGTCCTTGGACCGGTGAGACACCATTGGCTTATCCTGGTATCTGCTCCCATCCCCGTATACTATGATCACTACCCGCCACTACTCCCCGCACCTGAATCCGCACCTCTCATCCGCATCGATGTCTCTGCTGGTCCTCGCCTCGTGGTGGGCCTCTGCTGGATGGCGATTTGCCTTGAACAGAAGAAACACCCGAAAGCACTCTGCGCGGATCGGTCAGCGCAAGGAAGGGCAGAACGGTCTGGTCCAACGCCGGTGGACCCTCTGGGGGGCTCTATGGGTAAGCCGCAGCCTCATGGCACAACGCACGGCACATCCGCACGGCACATCCGCACGGCACATCCGCACGGCACATCCGCACGGCACATCCGCACGGCATGTGTTAACGCTTCTGATCTTCGTCCCTTTCCGACACCGCCGCGAGCAGCCGCCGTCGCTGAGCCAGTTCGCTGCCGCTGCGCCGATCTGATCCACTCGCACACCCTCCGAGATGTTCGCTGCGGCCTTGGCACTGTCTGAGCAGGAACCAGCCCATCTCTCTCCCCTCTCCCGACCGGCATCGCCAGCCGCATTGCCCGGATCGACTGTCTCCGCAGCTGGTCGGCCTCCGGTCTCTCGAAGCGCCGATGCCGCATGCCCGCGTCCTGGCAGCGCAATTGGCCCAGCGCACAACTCCGCCGCCCTGGATTTTCCATCCGCTTCCGCGTGTGCGGCTTTGCGTGTGGGGCTTCGTGTGCGTGTGTGTGTGTGTGTACCCGTTCTCGCCGAGACGGCTCTCGCCCTCACTCGGCGCACAGTCTGTGTGCACGCTGTGTGTCCTCGCTCCGGCACCGAGCCCGTCTCGCACAGCGCCACTGGAGTGGTGCCACGTATGCCCAGAATGAATTCATTATTGATTTGAATTGCCTGCTGCGCACCGCCGGTATAAAAAGCGCGCTGTTTCCTGATCAGAGTCGTCTTGGATTGCATCTCTGCCCGGAAGCCATCGTCCAGCCGCAAGCACCCACCACCGAAAGCATCCAGCACCCGCAAGCACTCGCCGCCATGCCTCGCCAGTCCCGCCGCTCCACCACCCCGTCCCGCGCCCCTGCTCCTCCCGCGCAGCAGTCTCGCCCTGCGTCCACCACCTCGCACCCTCCCCCTTCCGCCCATCCTCCGGCCCCTGCCCCGGCTCCCGCGGCCGTCGCTGCTCCTGCGCCTGCTCCTCAGCAGCCCGTAAGTATCGCCTGTCTCTACTACATTATCCCCGGTGACACTGGGTCCAGTTGTCGGCCGCGATCCTGTGCCATCACTCCCTTCTCGAATCCGATTCCGAATCCGATTCCGTGGCCTTCGAATCATCCTTCATACATGAGCACCGATCGCTTTGGATCCAAACGACACGGACCCTCCTGTAACACAGTCACTTTGCCAACATCAACCGCGGGAGCGATATACATTGGCCATCCCCCTTCCTGTCGACGTCCATGCTGGATTCGGTTGCAAACCAGGACACGAACTGACCGACGGTGTCCTTCTTTTTTGCTTGCAGGGCCTCTTTGCTCAGATGGCCACTACCGCCGCCGGTGTTGCCGTCGGTAGCGCCGTTGGCCACACCATCGGCGCCGGTCTGACCGGCCTCTTCAGCGGCTCCTCGTCGACCCCCCAGGAGGTTGCTCCCGCCCCCGCTGCCCCCCAGCAGCAGAACTTTGGTGGTGCCTCCTGCGATGCTGACCAGAAGGCCTTCATGCGATGCCTGGACGCCAACTCCAACGACATCTCGGCCTGGTAAGTCTCCTCTGTGTGTCGATCTTGAGATCTACCAGATCTTAGCCTGTCATGGGTCGGCATCTGGGCCACCGATCGCGCCAACCTTGTCGGCTTCCGAACGACAAGCCGACCGCCGAGAACTGATTTTGATCTAATTCGTCTTCTTCTCCTCTCTGCTGCAATCTCCCCCGCCAGCCAATTTTATCTCGACCAGCTCAAGGCTTGCCAAGCTGCCGCTCGCACCTACTAAGCGCAGACTGCGCCTTGACCTCCGGACTCATCGGGGCTAGGCCATGTGTCTGGGCCCGTTTCTGTTATCCAATCCTGTAGATTTGCCGTCACAACCTTGCATATTCAAATATACTCCTTTTTTTCTCACTCCGCAGGCACATTTGTGCAACCCAGGTGCTAGACGGCGGCTCCTTCATCTGCCCCAACACTCTAATTCCGCCATCGGCGATGCCGCCTTCAGCACCAACCCGCCGCCCATCGATTGCGCGCTGCTATGACAGAAGGGCATGGACTTTTGCGAGGTTTATTGCTCCCGCGTCCGCACTCTGTTTCAATATTTGCTGGCCACGAGTTTCTTGCCCTGGCTGAGTTTGCTGCCCCAAGCAAAGCCGTTGTCGTCTCCGTCCTTGCCGGTCCTGAGAAGCGACTCGATCGCGGCCTTGCGCACCTTGGACAGCAGGACGGGGAGCTTCTTGGACTCTTGGAACTCGCTTTCCATCGGTTGCGACGTGACTTCCTGCACGATCGAGATGCTCCGCTCGAGGTTGCTGATGGTCCGGACCATGAGGAAAGTCCGTGGCGAGAAGGCACGATTGGGCAACACGATCGGATCCGAGGAACCAAGGGACATTGCAAGAGCAAACCGATGCGACGGTGTCGTGGCAATTGCGTTAACATCAGATACACCCAACAAATAATATCCACCGAACAGCATCAGCAGCAAAGCGATAGTCAAGGTCCTCCGTTGTGCCCAGGCGGCAGGAAGGGGCTCGCTGGACTGATCGCGATGATCGTCGACAGCACACTTGCTTACCCTGGAATCAAGTCTCTCGTCTCATAGTAGATTTGCTGGAGCCAGATCACGAGCTCGGGCAGGTAGACGCATCGCAGCAGCTGGTACTCTGCCTTTTGCTCGTCCCCGGCTGGGACGATTGAATCGATTGATCCGGTCGACATGCAAGTGCGTTAGCTGTCAGGATCGGCCTGGGATGTGACCCTGGATAACATGTGGCTGCAGGACACTCACCGGTATCGTCCTCAAGGAGAACCTGCAGCCAGTTGCTGCGGACAACCCTCTCAAGAGCATCGATTGCTCCCTTGGACTCGTTCTGTGTGCATGTCCCCCCCCCAATAAACCACACTCGTAACGTTAGCTTCGGACGCACAAAGGAGACTCCAAAAGTACTGAGGAGGTACGCACCATCATTTGGATCTGCCACTGAGCCAGATTGGCCTGGTCGCCGGCACTGACACGGTTGAGGCCATCGATGGTTTTGCTCTGCCTGGACAGGTCGATCGACCGCATAGTTTGTCAGCTCAGAAGTCGCAATTCGCATTTGGCAGCCCACAGCTCGTCCATTCGCACTGGCTCACCTCGGTCGCTTCATCAAGAGAATGCTCCACTTGGTGTAAGCCTTGACCGCCTCCAGAAACTCAAAGTAAAAGTTGAGCTCCGACGTGAGACACTCGATCGAGCGGATGCGGGCCTTGATTTCGGGGCTGTCCTTCATCGAGTCCTCGAGCTGGGCCCGCAACTCCTTGACCCAGTCCGCGACAACGTGGTCGAACGTCTGGCGAGCGGCATGGACTCGTCCGTGCACTGAAGCGTAAATAGTGTGTGTCAGGCCGTCTGTTAGCACCCGAGCTCGGCTCGATTTGACGGGTCCAGAGCATGCTTGGGTCGAGAGTGGGTACTTAGCTGCCGTTGTACAAGCTTACCGAGGAAACGCCGAATCAGGAAGCTGACTCCGTAGAGAAGCTGCTCTTGCTGCTCCCGTTGGAACGAAAGCCACTCCAGTGCATAGATCTGGCTGCGATCGAGTTTGCTGAGCGAGTCGTTGATCTGCGTGACCTTCACTTCGAGAGAACTTGGAGGGAGACGCTCCTAATCGCAGCATCCCAAGATGAAATTGGGCACGATGCCGACCAATCATAAGAACACAGCCAATGAAAGCGCTCGTTCGGTGCGTGTGTCAGCAGAGTATCACGACTCTGTGTGGCCGATGCGACTTACCGAAAAGATGCCCTTGACAAAGATGCACTCGACAACTTTGTACCCGATGCTCATCATGTCCAGACTGTACTCGAATCCGATCTTCCAGTACTTGTAGCGCTCCTCGGATGAATCATCGATCCCAGCCAAGAAGAGCGAGTACATTTGAATTTGTTGGTCCCGAGGAAGATACGATGTGTAGAGAGGTACGAGGGGCCGCTGGATTCACAACCACGCAAACACAACGTCAAAGTCGATCCAGCAACAACAAGTGCCAGGATCAGCAACAGCAAGGATCAGGATCAGCAACAACAAGGATCAGGATCAGCAACGCCCATCACCAGAGCGTCAGTCAAAGAGATGAGCTCGATATACCCGTCCAAGCGCCACTCTTCAGCAGCAAGCTTCAATCCGCATGCACCGTACCTTGTTGCCATCGATCAAGAGCTTTACAAAGTGCCGGATCACGTTGTTGGACGCTGCTGCAGGGATAGGATACTCGACGTCGCGGCAGATGAGAATCATGTGGACGACAAACCGAAGGTACTGGGGGAAGTTTTTGATTCTGTGAATTGTCCCCCCCCCATTCATCCATCCGTTCAATTAACCAGGCGTTGATTGTAACGGAACAGCCATGGTAGTGTGTCAGCCATCGAATGTTGAACATAGTTGCACATATATCGGCCAAAGAGTGGCGGACGGGCCGTTGAGTGCCGCCTCCTCCCTCCGATCAACGTACCTGTTCTCGGCAGTGGGGGCTTGGATATAGCTGCAAATGCCATCGAGAAACTCGGTCATCCTGTTCAGCATCAGGAATGACTGGAACATGCGCATGGGATGGCGGGCGCTGGTACTGTTCACGGAGACGCTGTCAGCGAAGCAGGAAAGGGTCCGGCTCAAAGCATGGGCCAGCACCGAGCACCCTGCAACAAGCACTCGCGTCAAGGAGCGACAAGAAGCTGACTTGCGTTTGCTGCCAGCGGCAATGTGGAGCAGCACCTACCTCAGGGCCGTGATGTCACTTCGGGTCATGTCAATAAGGACCTTCTCGAGCGTACCGGAAAAGTGGGGCACAAACATCGGAAGCTGGTCGTCGTAGATACCGGGAATCTGGGGGATTTGGGCAAGTGCCTGAAAGAAGCACCGTGGATCGAAAACGAGGTCAACTCTCGGCCGTGAGCCAGGATGCATGCCCTGAGACACGTCTCGACCCATCGCCTCCCGCAGAGCGAGCTTACCTCGTCGCACTTGGCCTCAAGCAGGGCGCGGATGTATGCCCAGACATGATCTTCCCATGATTCACAAACGGGAATCGTCATGTTCACATCGCCAATTACAGCGGCGAGGAGAGCACGTTCGTATCGATCGGAGGTGTTCTGCGAGCATCCCAAAGGGTCAGTGCCGGCCGCCGAAGCCTTATCCTCATCTGGGAAGTCACTATGGGAATCGTATCCACTCATGTCTGCACATGGCCTACTCCGTCTGTGAAGATGCATCGGACAGACGGACACGACGTGTTGGAAGAATCGGCAACGGCGCACGGATTGAGCTTACCCGTGCCATCTCATAGCAGACTGCCTTCCAAAGATCGCGATTCACGTTGCCACCAATCTCAGCTTCGCCACCAAAGCCCAGCTCGGCACCGCCATCTGTGGAATGCAGGACATGAGTGCAAGAGATGAGTGTAAGAAGTGAGCGCAGGAGATGAGGGGCAACTGCATCAGCGTGGACTTCCAATCCATCGCTCACGGGAACTAATCCAGCTGGTGCTTCATAAGTCACGCATACACATGCTTGCTCATACGCACCGATGCCGTGATGTGCGCTGAACTCGCTTCCTTGCAGCAGCGCCGCTCGCCACGCCTGGTCACAGCCTTGGCAGAGCTGAACCAGCTCTTGATAGCGTCCGCGGCGGCAATACTGGAAGACGGTCTCACTCAGCTTGCGATCAAACTCGTCGTCCTCCGGAGCCAGGGCGCCACGTTCCCGGCTGGTAAGGTCGGGGTCGAACGTATACTTGGTCGAACGCTTCTTGGTCATGGGCCAGTAGCCAGGCCGCTTCTCGACGGGTTGGAACGGAGGCGCGATCTTCTCGAGCCAGGCAAGGATTCGGGACAACTCTGCCACCTCGGGGTTGGATGCGATCGATTCGCTCACAATCTGACTATCGCTCTCGAATGGATGGAAAGGCAGTTTGCTCTTGGGGTCTTCGAGGCGGTAGCTGTTATGGCCAATGGCCAATGGCATCGATCCAGCCAAGTTGTCAGCATGCTGTTACGGTGCCGTGAGGATATGTGGCAAGGCTCTCAAGCCAACCATCGTCCCCAGCGACAATCGTTGAGGCGACTTGCATGTGCAATACTGCCGATTGAAAGGATGGCTGTACCTCACCAAGTCTTGAATGAGATGCCAGGAATTGCGCTCGAGCGCCCACATCTCAATCTCATCTCGACTCGCAGACGCTTCGCGAGACTCGAGATCATCGATCCTGTGGATACATGAGGTAGCCAACAGTTGCGCGAAGCGACAGGTGGTTAATCGCCGGTCGCCAAAAAGCACGCTCCAAATCGACGCGAAGGGGAGGCCAAGGAGCACTGGATTGTCCAATCGAAGATCCCATGCAGTCGGACCAGGCGTTGGGGCGGAAAGCAACCACATCGTCTTCGATGCACTATGGCTCTGCATCGTCGCGGAGACGTCGGCCACATTCCATGGTTTCGAAGAACATTCAAGAGACTGCAAAGCCCCGGACCACAGACCGACAAGCGCCTCCAAACAGCCACAAGCGCCTGTGAATCGCGGCATTACATTTTTGTGCAGAGCTCGATGTATCGAGGTATGAGCTCCGTCTCTCGATAGTCGGTTGTTTCCTTTGGGTCGGCCGCCAGCAGGGCAGCAAAGCGGTCGTAGTCGTATCCAAACGACCATGGACCATCTGGATTGCATTCACCCGCGTTCACAAAGCGGTGCAGCGATGCACGAGAGAGAACGAGAGAGAACGAGAGGGAAAGATAGCAATAGCCAGATGAGCTTGATATTCGTACCGACGGGCATTTGGGCTCGTCAAACACTTGTCTCGCACAGCCAGATGCGCTGCAGCATCGTACCGTATGTCGCATCCGTCGGAACAATCTGTAGACGTCGCCATCCGGTCAAAGAAACGGATGAAACAGTTCATCAGCCTCTGTTGCTGGAATAAAAAAGTGGATTTCTTTTCGATCCGAACCCGGGCATGCATGGCAAGTCATATCACCGACCTCGGTTTTGGTCTGGAAAGTGATCAAAGCTGGTGGTGAGATATCTGTGTCGGCCTGGGCTCGATCTCATGATAGCAATGACGCAAGCAACCAGCACCGAGACCCTATGGCTCCACTGTCGGTCCGTACCTGATCGATCCTCGATGTCCGAAAGCTTGGGGTAGGAACTGGATATCCATCCAACAACAATCCGACCAGGATGCCCGGCGCAGTTCCAAGGATGGTGGAGACATGGTCAGATCAAACGGCGCCGGCAGCACGTTGGCGGCCCATCCGACCAGGCATCGCGAGGACACTTACAACTCGATCTTGGTGTTGCAGCCGGAATAGGCGTCTGCGGCTCCGAGCCAAATGCGTCTGTAGGAGCAACGGCAGATCAGAGGATAGCTCAGTGTGCCGCCGAGCCCAGATCGAGCGAGCGAGCGAGTGAATGAGAAGCCAAGTCGAGGGCTGCGTTTGAACCGCCAGTGGGCCTGCAGTTGAATCCTTGGCTTGGGTATGAGAAGGAAAACCCTGGTGGAGAGTACATACCGCCTGGCGTGTACATGACGGGCGAGTCCCCCAGTGGTTGCTTGTGGATGAGCAGACGGAGATCAAACGCCCAGACGGGATGAATCTGGCCAGGCTTTCCTCGGCAAGGCAATTGGCGAGGAGCGAGGAGCGAGGAGCACGAAACGAGAGCCGAGAAGCGCGAAACGAGAGCCGAGAAGCGCGAAACGAGAGCCGAGAAGCGCGAAACGAGAGCCGAGAAGTGCCGTGCTGGGTTTTCTTGCGGTTCCGCCCAGCGACAATCGTTCTCCTCCAGCCCACCACCAGCCCGCTGCCGCAACAGCCTCAGATCCGCAGCGAGCCCAACGACATGGATGTCCTGGCCGACGAAAACAAGCAGTATGCCACGGTCGAATACTGGGACAAGCGCTATCAAACGTAATAATGTCGAGACACAGCCCTGCGTTGCCAGAGCGATTTCCCTCGACATTGCGACTGCTGTCACCGGATTGTCGATTCGACTGCCTGTGTGGTCTGCGACCTGCCCTTACTAACAGCGCATCAATCTGATCGGGGAAATATTGGCCACCCCGATGCGAAATTTCAATGCGGACCTTGCCTTTTGCTGATACCCATGCTGCTGGCCCACAGCGAGTCGGAAAAAGTCAACACCTACGACTGGTTCAAGAAATGGGCTGATCTGAAGGACTCGATTAGCGAGTATCTGCAGGCCGACCACGAGATCCTGCACCTTGGTAAGATGCGGGGCACTGGTATATGAACCGGGCTTCAACAACCACCGTCCGCCGACTGGGTCGTCTGGAGACATTGGGGCGGCTCGTCAACTCTTGGCCCGTTGTCTATGAATCACCCTCTGGCCGTGAGCGGATGAGACCCATCCCATCGCCGCCACGGTTCTGACCGAGAGTGCTAGAGTTGACCTGAGGCTATCCCGGTGTAACGGTGCCGGCAAGAGCGCTCATAGAATTGAATGAACCAACTCTATCACACAGGATGCGGCAACAGCTCACTCTCGGAAGACATGTACGAGGACGGGTTCAAGCATCAGGCAAGTGCTCGATGCCGTTGGCTGTCATCCGATAGCAAGAGGGTGAAAGCGTGAAATGTAGCGCCGGCACGGCAACGCAGGCCCAATGCTTCGATACCCATCTATCGAGCACTTGGGCGATCACCGCTCCGGCAAGCAACCTGGCTGCGAAAGCAAGCCCCGCCGGGGAACTGGTCTTTAATACTGAATACGGCTCCCATGAATCGCAGGCCAATGTCGATTACAGCCTGCCGTGCATCGAAGCCATGGCGAAGCGGTGTGAGGAAAAGTGCCCAGAGATTCGATGGATCCACGGCGACATCTTCCAGCTCTCGCCAGATGTATTCGCCGAGCCGCAGTTTGACGTTGCCCTCGATAAGGGAACCATGGATGCCTTTTTGACAACCCGGACGCAAGAAGACGATCCATGGAACCCGTCGGAGCGGATCCGATCCGTCGCGCGCAACTACCTGACACAGGTCGCTGCGGTTTTGAAACCTGGCGGCCGGTTCATCCATGTTACCTGGGAGCAGCCTCAGTTCCGTCGGCAGCTGCTCGAGGTGCTTCCGGATCAGATCGTTGTTGACAAGGTCAAGAAGGTTGGCGACGGGTGGGAGTACTTTATCTACATATGCACGAAGAGACAGGACTCGCGAAGCGAACAATCGGGTTCCCGTTGGTGAATGAGCTCGGATTGCACATAGATTCGCCTCTGATGACGGCGCTTTGTAGAAACAAATAACAGCATCCCATTCATTGCACAACCAAACGGAACCAAACCAGAGTGAAGCTGGTTGCTCACGGGCATCATGCTGTATCCAGGCATCGATGGCCTGCGTCTGGAATGAGTATATGCGATGAAATCTGTCACCTTGACAGCTGGGACTGCAACATCGCATCGCATCGCAGCGATGGACGAGTGTGTATTCAGGACCCAGAAACAAGTGACATCTCTGACTCACACCAGGGTGCCCTGTTTCGTTTTGGGTACGCCGCGACCAGATCCGGAAAAATCTTGGGACCATTTGTCTGCAGCGATTTGCGGTCGCGCCACGGCGGTCCACGACGGTTTGCTGCGATGCTCAACTGGATTTGATGCAGGCCGAGTGGGTAGCATCCTGCCACTGATATCCTGTTTTGCAAACGCACTGATCGTTCGCGGGGTTCTCTGGAGTGACCCATAGCGCATTCAAAGTCGCGGCGCAGACTGGACAGCGTTGCGCATGGAGCCAAGATTGCACGGCATCAGCTGCGGCAATGCGCTCTCGCCCTTTGGGAACAGCGTCAAATGCACCGGCATAACGAGAAGCATCTGCGCCGAATTGCTGCCAGAGCAGCCGTATCTCCCCTGTTTCCCATACACTCTCCCAGCTCGGACAGCGGAACAAAGCACGAAGCAATCGTGTGGTTGCTTACTCTGCTCCCCGGGCCAACAGGCGGTTCCGCTGGGATTTCGATACAGTCCCAGAGTGCACGTCTGGACGCTGGAGCTTGCATCGTCGTCGCGCTCATGGAGCACCGGCGCTGCCACCGCAAGACTTGTCAGAAGGAACCCAAGACCGAGCGCGCGAAGAAAATGCATGGCGAGCAAGATGAAGCGGCAAGCAGATGCCGGCGAGGCCGGCGAGGCCCAACCCTTCTTTTTGTTCAAGGAAGGAGGGTAAGCAAAGTGACGACAGCGCAGATGCTGGATCGGCTGCATCGAATCTCGTCGGTGACGTCGGTCCTGTCCCCGTTTGACCGGCGCAGGCGCCAACACCCAGCGGGATCCAGCGCGCCTGTGCTGATAGAGTTTCTGCTCTGGGGCTGGCCGCTGGACCAGCCCTGCCGGCATCGCCCGAGGCCTCTGGGCTGCCTCTCGGTCGAGCCGCTGTGACGACACCGGCCATCATCGCAGGGAGCCGATGCATCACCCCGCATCGGCGCCTGTCCTGGCCAGAGCCGCTCGGACGACAGCAGCCACGTCGCCGGTATCGCTCTGGTCTGAAGGTCCGCCCGTGACCGCTGACTCGCGCCGATTTTTTTCCTTGTCGCACGAGGGGCCAAGAAGCGTGCTTGTCAGGACGGGTCACTGTGACTCGTCGGTGGCCGGCCGCACTGTGGCTGTCGGCTTGCGCGCACAACACCCAGAATAGACGCGCGGCACTGGCGGGCTCGCGCTTGTGGCACCGCACGGCCACGGGCACGCCCGCCCCCCAGCGCTTATCGCCCTTTGAGCCGCGAAGGTCCAAAGGCCGCCATCCCATCCTATAAAGCCCCTCTGGCTCTCGCAGCATCGGCCTCGTCCTCCAGCAGCTCTGCCGCCTATTCCCCTCATCCTCCATCCACGCCTCCATCCATTCGCGGGCTGATCCCTCAGCCCAGCTCGCAGCGTCCTTCCCTCATCTCTCCCATCTGCGCTTTGCAGCATCCCGCCCGAAATGTCGGCCACCTACACCCTCGGCGAACGGTGCCTGACCGAGTTCCTGGCCACGACGATGGTCATGTTCGTTGGCTTGAGTGTCATTGCCAATGAAATCCTGCCTGGCACCAAGGGCCACGGCATGGGCTTTGGCTGGGTACGTTTGCTTTGTTGCGCTGTCCTGTCAAGCACGCAAGCACGCAATCAGACAGACAGCGATCTTGTTTGCTCCCCTTTGATCGATCCCTGACTGGGCATGGATGGAATCGCTCAATGTGCTGACACTCGTCATGCTGCTGCCTCCCCTGTAGATCGCCGTTGGCTTCATGGCCGCCTTCATCATCCCCCTGATCATCTTTGGCTACGCCTCGGCGCATGTCAACCCAGCCTCCTGCATGGCCCTCTGGGTCATGGGCAAGATCAGCGGCTGGGAGTTCCTGGCCCTCAGCGCCTCCGAGATGGCCGGCGGCTTCCTCGGCTCCATGCTGATGTACCTGTTCTATCTGCCCCACTTCCGAACCGTTCCGGAGCCCAGGTGTGTCTTGGTTTGGAGATTATGATCGGCATTGGCGTCGCTTGCTCACGTCCAGAACGAACCAAGTATTGACTTTTGCCTTCTCTTTCCCCTGGTTCCATGCAGCGGAACGCATGAGCAGAACCTCCTCCGCACTCGCGACCACTATGACCCGTCTGTGCTTCGCTTCGCCTCCTACAGCACCAAGAGTGGCCTGAACTCGACCAAGAGCCTCAAGGAGCGTCTCAAGGAGGCCCGTTACTACCTCACCAACTCGGACCTCGATGGCCGCCCCGACCAGGTCCTCGACATCCTCAGCAGCGGAACTTACCACCTCCACCGCATGGAAGTCCCCTTCCCCGTCAACGAGAGCCCCAATGAAGAATCCGCCATCAGCGGCCTTGGCCAGACCGGCAAGGCTCTTCGCAAGCGCCATAGTCTGCAGGTTGCTGATATGCAGTGGCAGCTTCGAAAGCTCGAGGCGGAGCTGGCTGCTTCGACCAACGCTCCTGTTCCCGAGGAAGACCCCAACCGCACCGGTAAGCCACTCGATGCTGCTCGGTCGGGTGTGTGCTGTCGCGGCATCCCTGTGCAGCTGACTCCTAATCATTCGGCTGACTCCTAATCATTCGGCTGACT
Organism: Polychytrium aggregatum; assembly: GCF_025602895.1. NCBI lineage: Eukaryota > Fungi > Chytridiomycota > Chytridiomycetes > Polychytriales > Polychytrium > Polychytrium aggregatum. The sequence continues at coordinate 207,659 of NW_026516259.1, forward strand.
CCTAATCATTCGGCTGACTCCTAATCATTCGGCTGCCTCGTTTCCAGCCCGACCTTCTGAAGTCGTCCCTCCTGTCCGTGCCAAGACCACCGATGACATCGTCGCCGTCCCCGCCTCGACCAAGGTTGTTCACGACCACAGCAGAGAGTCCTCCTCCGTCACCACCAAGGAGGATGCCATCTATCGCGCCATGATTATCGCCGACCAGAACGCCAAGCTCAGTGTCTTTGCCACCCGCCCCAGCATCTATCTGCCCATCCACAACTGCTTCGCTGAGGCCGTCGCCACCTGTGCCTTGATGCTCGGCGCCATCCTCATCGACAACCGATTCAGCGAAATCACCGGCGAGACCGGCCTCGTCTACTCCAACGGCCTGTCGCAGTTCTTCATTGGCCTCTGGATCCAGACCCTGGTCCTGGGTCTCGGCGGCCCCACCGGTCTCGCTGCCAACCCTGCTCGTGACCTCGCACCTCGTATCGCCCACATGCTGCTGCCTATCCCTGGCAAGGGCTCGTCCGAAATGTTCTATGGGCTGCTCATCAACGCGGCCGCCCTCGTCGGCGGTGCCGTTGCTGGCCTGCTGGCTACCGCCATCCTGCTTATCAAGCACTGAGAGATCCTTTGCCCGTCATGGAGGCCGATCTTGGCTATTCATTCATCCATTCACTTCCTTGCGCTCGGCCCAACGGAGTCGCTCGGCCCATCGTCTCGTCGCTCTCGACAACGATCGCTACCCCGATATCTGCCTCGTAATTCACCCAACCCTTCTATTATCCCGGGCTGCACTACTACTTTGCTTACGCCCAAACGACCCGCCCTTGACGGTTAATACTATTTTTCTGTTGACAGCTGCCGCATCCAGACTTTGTGGATGCGCCCTATTTTTGCGATCTTCTACTTGGCTCCGAGGCTATCGGCCAATGCCCTTTGTCCCCCCCCCGCTGAATACACACTGCTTGCAAACGACATGATGTGGGACCGTTGAGCGGATATGTTGGGTGGCCCGCATGAGCGACTTGGATGATGGCATTCATGGGCAGTGGCTGGCTCGCACCTCATGACCATGTTGCGCCGACCTCGGCACCGCGATTCCTCATCCGTTGCATTCTCCCATTCGCTGCAATGATGGCATTTGCATTTGCATTTGCAATCGAGAGTCATCCGGCTTGGTCGCCAGCCCCGGTGCACACTGCCCCATGCAATCTTTGGTTGCTCAGCCCCCCTCCTCGCAGATGCTTCCAGACGGTATCTGACCGCAGCCATGTGGCTGTGCCTGTCGCTGTCCCGAGCCACCAGCCAGCCGCGGGTTGGCCGGCTCGCCAGCCTGGTCGTCGCGCTCTCGCCCTCCCCTCGTCGTCCGGCTTTCTGCTCATCTATCCACGTCAAGTCTGCCCCCATCCAGATCGACAGCCCCTCCTATCCGCCGCACTCTCCCGACCAACACCCAGAATGGATTCTACCACCTCAAAGCCCCAGATCGACGAAGGACTGTACTCGAGACAGCTGTAAGTTGGCCCTGCTGCGCGAGCGATCTATCGGCCGACTGCTTCGCGGCCTCCTGGGCTTGCACGTTCTCCTCCCCGCAATCGGCCGATGCAGGTCCGCTTCTGGGGCTCCGGTTGTAGCTCGTGATGTGCGATACGAGCCCGTCCTTCAACCGCTCTCCCCAAGCAGTCACTAACCAGCCGATATCTTCGCTGTGCTCCCAGTTATGTCCTGGGCCACGATGCCATGCAAAAGATGAGCACCTCCAACGTCCTCATTGTTGGACTAAAGGGCCTTGGTGTCGAAATTGGTACGGTGACATTTATTCATCTCCTTCTTGATGCATCTTGCTTGTCTGGCATTGTTTGTCGATACCGGACTCTGCCTCTATATCTCTCCCCTCATCCCCAAATCGCCTGGGCCCATCCCATCCAACCCATTCTGACCGGTGGCGGTTTCTAATGCTTTACAAATAGCCAAGAACGTCATTCTTGCCGGTGTCAAGTCCGTAACCCTGTACGATCCGGCCCCGGTCCGAATCGGCGATCTGTCTTCGCAGGTATACGCCAAACCATTGCAACAGTTTCGGACACTTGCTGGTCTGCTGCTCCGGCTTGGCCCAGCAGACGTCGAGTCAACCCACTCCCCTGCCCTCCGTTTCTGATCATCGACTTGCTCTCTGTGCTGACGCTAACGAGATCACGCATCCCAGTTCTTCCTTCGTGCTGAGGATGTCGGCAAGAACCGTGCTGCCGTCTCGGCTCCTCGTCTCGGCGAGCTCAACAACTACGTGCCCGTGTCCGTCCTGGAAGGAGACCTGACGAGCGAAGCTCTGGAGCGATTCCAGGTGGGTTTGCTAAGGAACGTGCTCGAGGAAAGCTGCACCACTCCTCCTTCCCTGGCGGTCTTGCTGGCTCGTCCTGCCGTTTCGTGCTTGTTGTCTGCATTGGATCGCTAACGGCATTGCCTCGACCATCGAATCTGCATCTCCGCGGATGTGAATGGGCCATGACAGTGTGTCGTCGTGACCGACACTCCTCTGAACAAGCAGCTGGAGATCAACGACTTTACCCACAGCCGCAACATTCGATTTATCTCGGCCGACACTCGTGGCCTCTTTGGGTGGGCATCCACATCTCTGCGGCTCTTGCCTCGTCCTCGGCAAAGCTGTACAGCTGGGCCGCCGCCGCCCCCTCCACCATCCAACTCGTCTCACATCCGTTTGCTCCCCTGGCTCCATCTGCCCTTCTTCCCATAACCAATAGCTACACCTTCAACGACTTTGGCACCAACTTCAACGTCGTCGATCAGACCGGCGAGGAGCCCATCACCGGCATGATTGCCGGCATCTCCAGTGTACGTCGTATGTGCGGCATGCAAGCCGACTATGGGTTGGCGATTGCAGAGGATGTGTCTCGACTTGTCTGTGGCAGTGGCGATCGCGGTGTGTTTTGAAATAGCTCGGGTGAACCTTCCTATGTGGTCGATACTGGAGCCAATGCCGTTTCAGATAGTGACCCCTCAGTGGCGCCACATACCACACCAGCTTAAACATCGATACCTGAGACCGTGGCCCCGTCTGGCTACCGCCGCTAACACAACCTCAACCCACCTGCCTCTGTACTGCAACAGGACAAGGAAGGCATCGTTGCTTGTCTCGAAGACCATCGCCATGGTCTCGAGGATGGCGATGTCGTGACGTTTACCGAGGTTCAGGGCATGAACATCAACGGTGTCCAGCGAAAGATCACCACCAAGGGTATTGTGTCGCTTGCTTGGTTAAAGCCTTGTGGATGGCTTGCTGCGTCGCTTCTGCCTTTGCATATGGCCCAATGCCGGAAGGCGGCTTGGTTTTGTGCAGAAGCACACATGCCTCACCAACGACAGCTCCGTCGAACATGCGTCTCTAACCACAGCTTGCGAATGTGCACAGGCCCCTATACCTTTGCCATCGGCGATACCGCTGACCTGGGTACCTATGTCAACGGCGGTATCTACACTCAGGTCAAGCAGCCCAAGATCCTCAAGTTTGTAAGTGTCCTCACCCCTCGGCTCTATCGCCAGCGCTCATGGCACCTCGAGTATCTGGGCACAGTCCAGAGCGCTAATCAACTGTTCAATTTCCCCCCCCAACTTGCCATAGAAATCTCTCCGCGAAAGTCTGGAGAGCCCCGACTATGTGATCTCGGACTTTGCCAAGTTCGATCGCCCCGCCCAGCTGGATATCTGTTTCCAGACCCTGGATGCCTTCTGGAACAACCGAAAGAGCTTCCCCCGCCCCATGAATGCGCAGGATGCCGACGAGTTCTTTGCCCTCGCCAATGAGATCAACAAGCGCGCCAAGGAGCCTGCCGAGCTCGACGAAAAGCTCATCAAGGAGTTTGCCTTCCAGGCCACCGGCGACATTCCTCCCATGAACGCCGTTCTTGGCGGCCTGGTTGCCCAGGAAGTTCTCAAGGCTTGCAGTGGCAAGTTCCACCCGATTCACCAGACCTTCTTCTTTGACTCCCTCGAGAGCTTGCCCAAGGACGTCGTCCGCACCGAGGAGAGCTGCAAGCCTCTTGGCAGCCGCTACGATGGCCAGATTGCTGTCTTTGGCCGCGAGTTCCATGAACGCATCACCAATGTCCGCCAGTTCCTGGTCGGCGCTGGTGCCATCGGCTGCGAGATGCTCAAGAACTGGGCCATGCTCGGCATTGGAAGCGGACCCGAGGGTTGCATCTACGTCACCGACATGGACACCATCGAGAAGAGCAACCTGAACCGCCAGTTCCTGTTCCGCCCCCGAGATGTGTCCAAGCTCAAGTCGGAGACCGCCGCCGAGGCCGTCGTGCGCATGAACCCGGATCTCCAGGGCAAGATCCGCTCGTTCTCTGACCGTGTCGGCCCGGACACCGAGCACATCTTCAACGATGACTTTTGGGAGTCGCTTACCGGCGTCACCAACGCCTTGGACAATGTCGATGCCCGTCGATACGTTGACCGACGATGCGTCTACTACCGCAAGCCGCTTCTCGAGTCCGGCACCCTTGGCACCAAGGGCAACACTCAGGTAAGCCCAGCGCGCTGGGGCACGGTGGCTGTGTACTGAGCCACTTGGACACCGGGACTGCCCGAGTATGCTCGAGACCTGGGCAATCTCGGGAGGGGGGGGGACGCAATTTTGCGCCTCAGATCCGCTCGCCGACGACGGCGCTGTTCGCCGGACCGAACTCGAGTGCCCCCAGTTGATTGTGCCGTGTCCTTTCTTGATCTAGGTCGTTCTGCCCCACGTCACCGAGTCGTACTCGTCCTCCCAGGACCCTCCGGAAAAGTCCATCCCCATCTGCACGCTCAAGAACTTCCCCAACGCCATCGAGCATACAATCCAGTGGGCCCGCGACCAGTTTGAAGGCCTCTTCCGCAGCCCCGCCGAGAGCGTCAACTTGTATCTCAGCACGCCTGACTTTATTGAGCAAACCATGAAGCAGAGTGGAAGCCAGGTGGGTGGTCCGTGTGCTGTCCGTGTGCTGTCCGTGTGCTGTCCGTGTGCTGTCCGTGTGCTGTCCGTGTGCTGTTCGTGTGCTGTTCGTGTGCTGTTCGTGGTCCATCGAACAACAAGTCGCCCTCGATATCCTCGTGGGAGGAGGGGCAGCAGCATCGATGTTTTTTGCGGGTAGTACCATGACCGAGCGATCTCGTGCCCGTCGTCGAGGCCTGCAAGCTGACCGAATGCACGTTTGTGGACAACACAGAAAGAAACCTTTGAGAACATCCTGAGCTTCCTGGTGACGGCCAAGCCTCTGACCTTTGATGAGTGCATTGCTTGGGCTCGCCTCAAGTTCGAGGAGTACTTCCACAACAACATTCTCCAGCTTCTCTACAACTTCCCCAAGGACGCCGTAAGTGAAGGAGCGGCTTGCCGGCGTGCATAGGGAGTATCCATGGCCCTATCGCAGCCATAGCTCACTCTCCCCACTTTCGGTTGCAGATCACCTCCTCTGGCACGCCCTTCTGGTCCGGCCCCAAGCGCGCCCCCGATGCCATTGTCTTTGATGCCAACAACGTGAGTGTTCTCCCTCGCTGCACCGTTCCTTTGCTCTGTCTTGGTCGGTCGGCACGATCGGAGAAGCTGACACGCATATTACCACCAAGTCCCTGCACATGGACTTTATCATCACTGCCGCCAACCTTCATGCCTTCAACTACGGAATGAAAGGTAAGTTTTGCAAGGATTTTGGTGGCCAACCTGCAGCTTTTTGGACGGCGCGCTCAGCTCATCCTTGGAACATCCGGCCTTACAGGCAGCACCGATGTGGCCTACTTCAAGCGTGTCCTCGAAAACATCATTGTGCCCGAGTTTTCGCCCAAGCAGGGAGTCAAGATCCAGGTCCAGGAAAATGAGAATGTCTCCCAGCAGACCGGTATGAGATGAGTCGGCGCAGATGCGGATGCGGATATTCATGTGCGTGCCACAGGCCTGTCTGCAGCAGTGACCAATGTCGTGCCATCGACTCCACAGATACCGGCGACTTGGAGGCCGTTGTGAAGGCCCTTCCTCCCCCTTCAAGCCTTGCCGGCCTTCGCCTCACCCCGGCCGAGTTCGAGAAGGTAATGCTGTCTGTGCAAGCCGCGTTGGGCGATGGACTCGACACATGGTGGGGTTGGCTCCAGGGACCGCCATCGCTCCACTGACCCGCCCCGGCTTTTGCATATCTATGGAACAGGACGACGACACAAACTTCCACATCGACTTCATCACGGCCACCTCCAACCTGCGTGCCTCCAACTATGGAATCGCCGTCGCCGACCGCCACAAGACCAAGTTCATTGCCGGCAAGATCATTCCTGCCATTGCAACCACTACGGCCCTCGTGACGGGTCTCGTTTGCTTGGAGCTGTACAAGGTAAGCGTCCGACCCTTCGACGGACCCTCGCAGGCCAAGATCCCTCTTTCGCTATTGCGTATTTGCCATCCTGACCGGCTATTACACCCTGCACTCGACCCCCAGATCATTGCCGGTAACACCAAGATCGAGGACTACAAGAACGGCTTTGTCAACCTGGCCCTGCCCTTCTTTGGCTTCTCTGAGCCCATTGCCGCCCCCAAATTCAAGGTGAGAATCCAGGAACAGTCTCCCGCGTCATCCCGGCCACAGTACCAACGCGCCATATCCTGGCTGCAGAAGCGATTGTCGTGAGCAGCATGGTTCTAATATCATACTGACGTGTTTTCCTGGCGTACAGTACTACGACAACTTCTTTACGCTGTGGGACCGCTTCGATATCGTCGGAGACATCACCCTCAACCAGCTGATCGAGCTGTTCCAGAAAGAGCACAAGCTGGAGATCACCATGCTCTCGAGCGGCGTCAGCATGCTCTTCACTTCCTTCATGCCCAAGAAGAAGCTCGAGGAGCGAAAGGACTTGCCGTATGTATCTCTGCGCGCGACCAGGGCGGCCAGATCGACACCGATCTTTGCACGGCTGCACCAGGCTTGTTCATGGCTGACTTACACCCGCCGTCGATGCCAACAGCATCTCCAAGCTTATCGAGTTGGTTTCTCGCAAGCCCATTCCCTCGCATGTGCGCGCCGTTGTCCTCGAAGTCTGTGTCAACGACACTGAGGGAGAAGATGTGAGTATATTTGACCGCGGCTCGGCTCGGCTGCACCCTCCCCCGTCCTTTGACCGCCACGCAATCCGAATGCTGGCCGATGGCAGCCACAGCAAAGCGCAGAACCCCTTGAGCTAACGAGCACTTCCGCCAACAGGTCGAGGTTCCCTACCTCCGTGTTGTCATCAAGCCCTGAGCTTGTCGGTTGTCTCAGGCCGGGCAACATAGTCGCCTTAGTGGATGCATCCCCACGCAACCCTACAATACGACTCGCTCGTTCGCCAGAAACAAACCACGCGGGCAGCGAGAGCATTTCAAATATCCTGTTTGAAGCGTTTACTTGAGTGAATACAGCTCTGTGCAACAATTTGCACCCAAACGACCGTCTGTCCAGCTCGGCGATACCCTTGATCAGCAAGCCCCACCTACCCACTCTCTCCAAAAGTAGACGAAACACCCAGATATCATGGTTGGGAGCTGGGATATGTGATCAATGATTATCGATGGAGGGGGTCTCGTTGAGCAACGATCGGCTTTGACATCACGAGCATGTTCCTGGCTTGCGATGTTGGATTGCGGTACACCAACTACAACTGCACCAACTACAACCGCACCAACTACAACTGCACCAACCACATCTGCGTCAACCACATCTACACCAACGCACGCTTTCCTCTGGCTGTGGAGATACTGCTCAAAATAACGACTAGGGTATATCCCCTGCCCTGCTTTCGCGGTGTGGGTACTGGTTGTTAATCTCGAGTGAGTGTATTCCTATCCAAAAACGAAACCAGGGCGTCTGCCACTTCGTTCTGTGAGCCCTGAACATGGCCTTGCCGTTGCGTTGGGTTGAGCCGGCGGGCAACGATTGGCTCGAGCTTTCGGATCGTGTCGATCGAGTGGGCTCAGAGTTGGCTCGATGGCGAGGAGCTCGATACTCTCGCCGAAGGAAAGACCGTCATAAAAGCCTAACCGCCGCTCACGGGGGGAATGAGGGCCACTTCGTCGCCAGGCCGAACCCAGAGCGGCTCGCGGGGTTGGCCGCCAGCAACCGCTAGCCTTGCAGGCAGCCACGACTCGAGCGGAGCATAGTCCAGATTCACGGCGACCATCATCGATGCAAGAAGCGGCTTGAGGTCCGGAAAACGTGCCAGGAGATGCTCGACGAGATCTGCCAGACTCACAGCCGGAGCGATGCTTGGCGGAATCTGCCTGGGTCCGTGCTGGAGCGCACCGGCACCGGCATCGACACCGACATCGGCAATCGCGATCTCGACCGAGGCTGCCCCGGCCACGTCCTTGGCGGCTGCAAAGAAGAGCACGGTGACCAGACCAGAGCCGTCTGTGCGTGCGGCGCTGGCTGGGGTCGCTGGAGAGGAGGACATGGGTTGGGTCTGCTGGCAGAGGAGACGGCTGCTGGTCTGTGGGCCCAGCCAGCGAGAGTCGCGCAGGATCTGTCCAGGACAGCATGCGCTGCGCCACGTCGCACCAGAGCCAGCAGGCGGTGGATACCCACCTTGGCTTGGTCTGCATCCACCCCCTTCCTCCTCTTCCTCCTCGATACTTCGCAAGCCATCCCACTCGCCGACTCCAGCATAAGCCGCTTCGATGACAGACCGCGAGTGGTATGTATCTGCAGAGCAAGTAACCAACTGGTCGCCTCGTCCCATCGCCCGCGGCACCTTCGGCGAGGTCTACACCGCTTCGTACTATGGCACAAACGTTGCGGTCAAGCGGCTCCTTGGTGGCTACAACCAAAGCGACCTCGACAGGTTCAGCCAGGAAGTCGGCATCTGGTACCGCTTCAATCACCCGAACATCCTCTCGCTGCTGGGTGCATGTGACACGGCCGAAAAGCCCTTCATGGTGTCGGCTTTCATGGCGAACGGCACACTGCAAAGCTATGTCTCCTGACGAAGCCGCCATCCGCCCCCTGGAAACCAAGCTCAAGCTCATGTACCAGGTTGCCTCCGGAATGGCGTACCTCCATGGAAAAAACACCATCCACGGTGACCTCAAGCCCCAAAACATTCTCTTGGACGACTCGTTCCAGGCAGTCATTTCGGACTTTGGCATGGCCCGCACCAAGCAAGCGACCGCCACCTCCATCACGATCGACCGACATGCCGGCGGAACACTCATCTACATGGCGCCGGAGATGCTCGACCTGGAACAGCCCAGGGGTGCTTCCTTCAAGACCGATGTCTTTGCCTTTGGCATCAGCCTGTACGAAGTCCTCAATGATGGCAAGGATATCTGGGTTGACGTAGACGGTCGCCCGCTCAACCTGAGAACGATCGAACGACAGATTTGCAATGGCCGTCGACCTCCCCGGCTTGGTCGGATCCCTGAGGCTATTTGGGCACTGATTGAGAAATGCTGGCACCAGGATCCAACCCAGCGACCGACGTTCACCAGCATCCTGGCCACTCTGGAACCGTACCAACTCCGTGCTCCTCCACAAGGTGTCGCATTCTTTGAGCCGGGGGCCAGACTCGCAGATGTCGTTGCTCCTGAAGGCAATGAACCGCCACCAGCGTATCCTGCCTATCAGTACGACCAGCATCCACCCGTGCAAGCGAACCCCCCGGTGCGTTATACTCAGCCCGCCGCACCTCAGTTCGGTCCTGGGCCACCAAGAGCAGAAGCAGCTCTCCAGGACAATCTCGCCATGCTCCTGGGAGACGAAGAGCTAGATGCACTCAGAGTGAAGGCCCAGAGTGGCGACCATAGCAAATTTCTCGATGCTGCCGAGATTCTGCTGGCCATGCTGCATCGAACAGATCCAGTCTGGCGCGGAGCCTTGGAATCGTTCCAGACAGCTAGCGCAAAGAACGTCGAGGCCACCTTTGCATTAGGCTGGATGCACCTCATGGGCCTTGGCACGGCCAAAGACGAACGCAAGGCACTTCGTGTCTGGGTCGATGTCCAGCCATCCAAGGGCCTCATGGGCATATTCACAGGACCAACCGATATCGAGCGGGCCATCTGCGATCTCATTCCTGTACTCCGCAGATGGTGCTATGCTGCTGGATATGGAACGTTCGTGAACTGGACAAGATGGAAGAACACCCCTGAGCGACCCTTGATTGATTCGCCCCACCACCAAAAGCTCGTCCGCTGGTGCACTCTGAGCGCGCCGACGGACCCTTTCTGCAAGTTTATGCTGGGCCAGTGCCACCACGAAGGAATCGGCACTCCGAGGGACCGACGGCTCTCCAGCCGGATCTTTGAAGAACTCGCAAACGAAGGCTACCCTCTCGCGCAGGTGCAAATCGGGCACTGCTATTGGAACGGCTATGGCGTGGCCAGAGACGACGGATGTGCGCTGCACTGGTTTCGAACAGCAGCCGATCGCGGCTGCGCCTGGGGGCAGAGCAGTCTGGGCGACTGCTATCGGTTTGGTGTGGGTGTTCCCAAGGACCACGATCAGGCGGAAGCATGGCGCCAGCAAGCCGCACGCAACGGATTCCCGAATTGATTCCCGAGGTGATTCCCGAGGTGATATGTCCCAGGTCGTTATCTCAGAATACAATTCAGATCGCGTTACACTTTGCACGATCTCATTTGCCAGCGTAGTATGCGATGGCATGCGCCAAGCTGAGCCGTAAGAAATACAGTCGGTCCAGAAAGAAAACGGGACAGTCACTTTCTGGCTTCAGATGTCTGAAGCCCGCTGACTGACTTGTAGGCCCAGTGAGCAAGCCATGCGATTGCACTCCTGTCTTCGTTGGCAATCGAGTGGTTTTGGTTGGTTTCGGGAGCACAGTCTTGAATACACCCGGTCGATCTCCTGTGACGATGATCGACTGGCATACCGAGATCATGTTCCTGGCTGCATTGATGTCTCGATCCCACAGCGTATGGCAGCTTGCACAGCTCCGGACAAAGTGGGGTTTCTCGATATCAAGATACTCGGGTGACTCGAGTCGCTTGGCTTCCCGACAATGTGAGCACACCTGGGATGTGTTGAACTCGTTCACCGAGCACACATGGATCTTGGAGACGGATCGGTCTGGTGGTCGTCTCTGGTGATGGTGGAATTGCTCAAAGTACTTGGCGAACCTGAGTCTCCGTGGGCTGGATGCATATCCCTTCCCTTGCTTCCAGGATGCATTCCCAAAGGCAATCACCACTTCGGTCTCCTTTGGTGCCTGGTCGATGACTTGCTTGCACATCTCGTGGACAGTGCGCTGTCGCTTGCTGTGGAGATCGAGTCGCTTGAATCGCCGTCGCCGGGTCAGGTTGAAGTACAGCTGTTTCTCCAGCATGTCTCCAGTGAACACATGGCGAATGTATTGCAGGAAGGGAGCCAACCCGGGGATCTTGGGACTTGGTGTGGCACTCATCCAGCGCATTTTTGGGCAGGCAGCGATTCCCACAATGATGTCCTTGATTCAAATCACAGAATGGTCATGGCCAGCGCGCGTAACAAAATATTTGATCAATCGTCAAAATCACGGGTGTCCCGTTTTTTATTGGATTGACTGTTAATCGACCACCTCCGAGTGAAGACACTGGTCGCTCTCCGGTCTCCACAATCGACATGCACACTGGTCTCGGGGTGCCAGCGGTGAATGGTGCTTTTGGACACACTGGCGAATGGCCATGGCCAGCTCGATGTTTTGAGGCAACAAATATCAAGTCAATGACCAAATACTGATGTCCCATTTCCCCCTGAACACAGTGTATCATCGGATCGACTGCAACGGAAACGAGACAGCGCGCGAGATCAGGTGCTCCCGGTGGTCTTCTTGTTCGGCTTGATCGCCATTTGAGAGCGGCGAGGGCGCCGCCTTCTCCTCTGCCCCGCATCGCATAACAACCAGACCAACTCCGGCCGCCGAGGTGCATCATCATCGCCAGCCTTACCTTCGCCATCATCATGGAGCAAGCCGCAAATCAGTTCATTTCTGAGCTTGAAAAGACATCGAGAGATCTGGACTACATCCATTCAAAGCTCAGCTCCGAGTTCACCGGTCGGCCGCTCAACCCTGTGGTGATTCTGCAAACCCTCGAGAGGTAGGATTCGCCAGCGGGGCGGCCTGTCTGATCCAACATATCTGTCCCGGCCACATCTGCTCAAGGAGCCCATCATGTCGACCTTGGATCATGCCATATTCACCGGCCGTTTCTCGCACGATCGAAGGTTCCAGGCACAGGTCGAGGCTCTGAAAGCAGAACATGCCAACATTGCCGAGCTGAAGCAGGTAATAGCTCCAGCGAAGCCTGAGGCCCAGCCCTGCTTGGGCTGCTACGATTTCTTCTCGACTGGCCTCTGACACCGTAGCAACATGAACCCGATCGGGGTACCCGCAGAACATTGAGAAAAGCCTTGGCGAAAAGTCGGCTCGTAACAAAGCCCTCCTCGACAAGATCTGCTCACAGACAGGACAGCCGGTATGCAGTGCGGATGCAGCTCCAGAGTCTGTCCGAATGGGCTCGCAATATCAACAACCGCGCCGTATATATGACGAGCTCCGAGCCCCAATGTCGTCGGCACTTGAGCTGCCAGTCTAGAGCTGACCTCTCCCTTCGCTCCTATACAGCGTATCGCTTTGGAATCTGCAGGCCCGGTAGGCCATCACACCACCAGCAACGACGACGATGGAGAAACGTCCACTATCGTGGAGGACAATCTTGCCGACCGATTTGAAGGTGAGTGCGCACATGGACCAATGATGTCGACGTCAATATACCACGGCGCTCAACCCATCTCCATGGCCCGGTATTCGACTCGGATCTGTGATCCGGCACATTCCTACAACGCCTCTCCAGAGGAAATGGAAGAACGCACACTCAGCAGAAAGGTCTGTATTAGAGCGCATCTGCGGCTGGCAAGCGCTCCCAGCACTGTCGAGAACCCGGCAACCCAATTGCCCGATAATGACACCCAACCACCCAATCTCCCCCAAGACCGGCAAGGCGTTTCTCCCCTTTTCTCAAGCCGAGCTGGAGAGCCTGTCTCCGCAAGCCCGCGGCCGCCTGACGCTGGATCAAGTCAACACCGAATACCGGCTCTTGTGGGAATACTTTGTCCGCAAGAACCCGCGGAGGTGCGACATATTAGAATGCATCGCACCCTTATCCGATATCTGCTGGCGGCGACTAACGATTGGTTTCATTGCAGCGAGAGTGCCCTGGCCTCAGCCATTGTTGGCCTCAAGCCTGGCAAGTTTGGAGAGAATCTTCTGCGCTGTCTGCGAGCTCTTGGTGTCCTGACTGTCGACAGCCGAAACAACGTCGTCTGGCTGCGAAAGTAACATGTACATACAAACGATCGTCAAGTTCGCTGCTCCGACACCACATGCAGATTGCTCGGCTGACTCATGGTCCTGCTCACTGGGTACTTTGAGCACTTGGGGGGAGGGAGAGGATGCTTGTTGGCTGGCGCTGTTACTCGATGCCAGGCCTGGATCTGCTGCTGTCCCTGGATCATCGGGCATAGCTCTCTCGATATATTGGCCGTGCTTGCTGTCTCGATCAACAGCATGCGAGCAGCAGCCTCTGCCTTGGATCCGGGTGGGTTGGGAACTGCCTCGAAATCGGCGTTTTGGGATGGCGAAGGCGTTGCCGCGTCTCGCCGCCTTCTCGCCGAGAAGATGGCCAGTTGTCCCGCACCCATGCCCACAATCGATTCGTGGTTGTCTTCGATCACCGCCCATCAGCCCGCCAGCAGCACCCAGACTCGCAACATGACCCAGCAAGCCGCACCCATTGACATTGGCGAACTCCCGCTGCCTCAGCTTCAGGCCGTCAAGCAGCAGATGGAAGAGGTATGCCCTCTCTCTGTGCCTGGTCGCTCGCGATCAGCCCATCCAAGCAACCCCGGTCTCTCATCCAGTTAGATCGAGATGATCTCACAGAGCCAGCCGCCGATATCACCCTACTGGCTTTGCCCTTGAGGCTCGTACTCGATACTGCATTACCTTTCGAGTTCCGTTACTGTGAAAGCAAGCCGACTGCCTCCCTCCCTGACCGTTTCATGCTCTTTGCTTTTGGGGCGGACACAGGAGATTCAACACTTGACTTCATCGTTTTCGCAACTCAAGCATGCCAACTCAAAGTTTGTCGACAGCATCGATTGTCTGAACTCCCTGACGCCTCAGACGGCTGGTAGGTCTACCAAGCGGAACGGCGATGGCGTTGGTGCCCGCTATGGAGCCAAATGGATACCGACTCGATCGTGGGCAGCTCCTCTCCTGGACTGGATCCGATGTCAGCGAAGCGAATGGATCGGGAGGAAGCTCATCTGCGCTCGATGTGCCCCAATTCGACCTCCGTGGCTGATCTGCACACGGGCGCCCGATGCGGTGTCGATCTTTTGCAAGTGCCCGACTTGACCCAATGCTCACCATCTGCGTCACTTTCTCGTTCCATCTCATCCGCGATCTCGAATCGGATTGCCAGGAAACGAAATCCTCGTCCCCCTGACCAGCTCCATATCCTCTTTCATGCCGGCCTTGAGCACCGTGTCCCGTTCTGGATGCTCTGGATGTTCTGGATGCTTTGGAGTGTCGCCCATATAGTCTTGTTTTCACGAGATGCCCTCCCTCCGTTGTCTGTCGCTGTTGGATCCTTAACTCGGTGCATCGGCCCCGATTGACTCTCACCGCAACCGATCTCTCCCTCCCTGCCCGGACTGCGCGATTTCACCTCTATCTGCCTGGGCAGCTCACTGACGTTGAAAAGGTTATCGTAGACTTGGGCACGGGTTACTACGTCGAGAAGGTAAGCGCATCCTCCGAGCGGCTCCGAACGCCCATCTAGAGCTATCCGGGAGCACCCAGAGCGCAATGCACATCCCCGCAATTCCACTATGCAATGTCGATCTGGCAGGCTGCAGCTGCTCACCTCTATCCGACGATACCGTCCTCAGTCCATCGCCGATGCCAAGACCTTCTACAAGACCAAGATCGATTACCTTCGCACAAACCTCGAGAAATTGCAGGACACCATCTCCCAGAGACAAAACCAATACAAAGGTGGGTGGGTGCGAGCAGAATTCACCGAGCCAGACTGACGCTGCCACCCACACATGGCTGACTCATCCTCCAACTTTTGCTTGGGACAACACGAACGATGTTTATGGCGACAATCGCGGCACCAGCTCTTACGGATGTTATGCAGTACAAGATCCAGCTTGCCGCACAGGAACAGGCCAAGGAGCGCACCAAGGCCTGAGCTCTGCAACGTCCGTGCGCAAGCAGGGCTCCGCTATGCGATCAAAGCGACCCTCGGCAAAGACAAATCCGGTCGTCTCTCAATACAGCATTCCCATGCCATCCCGCTATCGACACCTACACAGTAGCGATGGAGCTGACATAATATTTACAGGAACATCACGTCGCAGCATCAGACCGTCATGGGGACGGTCGGTTGTTTCCAGCGGTTATGGCACAGATTGTGGTGGATTTGGTAATGGATATGTGTATGCAGCCCCAGAGAGAGAGCGGCGATCGCTCGTGTCGTTGTGGACGGCCAATGTGTTGTTTTCCGAACGCCCTAATTCAGCCTGTTCGTGATGGCTATGACCTTTTGGTTGGGCTTCAGGACATCGCTCACAGCATCGTTCTTGAAGAGAGTCTCGTCCTCGTTGGTCTCTGGATCGTGGAAGACCAGCTTTGCGATCGTCACCTGGATAGAGTCGGCGAAGGGTGAGCAGCGCGCACATGTCCAAACCACAATCGGCGCAAAGGTTCAGGTATCGCCGTCAACCAGACAGCATACTTGCCTGCTTGCCGTTGATGTCCTTGTATCGCCGCTGCGCTTCGTCGGTGAGCCAGCGAATGGTTTTGGGTGTGCCCATCGGGCCAAAATGGCAGGGGATCCCCAGGACCTCGCCCTCCACCTCCACACGGACTTTGAAGACCGGCGACGACTAAGTAGAGCAAAATCCAATACCGCGGGGGTGTGAGCCAGAATTCATTTATGCAGCCGCCGCGACGTCGAGCGGCGGAATGCTGCAAAAACGACAATCAGTCGATACCCACCGGCTTGGGTCGTCTCCGGGTCGGTGTCCGAAGAATCTCGGGCGTTTCGCTTCCCTTTTCTGGGTTGCTGGAAGTATGACCATAAGCAGCGAACTGTGGCATGACCAACGGAAGCAAGCCTTGGATCTCCATTGGCTTGCTTGAGCATGACGGGATCGGCGGGGTTGTCGAGCGGCTCGGTGGAAGTGAGGCGAGCGGCGAGACGTCGGTCGCTGCGCTTGAAGGAACCGCTCGGCTATCGCGACGGCTATCAGTCGAAGCTGGCGAGACCTTTTCAGACTTGCTGTCAAGCGGGTTGTCTTGCACAGGGCTCATTATAGGAAGCGTGGGCTCTTCATGGGTATCAAAGGCGTCAAAGGCTGAATTGCTGTCAAACGGGTCCAAATGAGCATCGACATCGACATCGATATCGACATCGCAAGTCGCGGC
Source organism: Polychytrium aggregatum (assembly GCF_025602895.1). Classification (NCBI taxonomy): domain Eukaryota; kingdom Fungi; phylum Chytridiomycota; class Chytridiomycetes; order Polychytriales; genus Polychytrium; species Polychytrium aggregatum. The sequence continues at coordinate 224,162 of NW_026516259.1, forward strand.
CCCGGAATCATAAATTGCGGTGCTGGATGACGACGGTAGGTCGTTTAGGCTCGACGAGTCCAAGCGTATGAACTTTGGCTTTCTGGATGGAGTTGGAGCAATGGTGGTTTTTGCCGCGGCGGATTCTGGCTCGGTGCGAATCGGAGACGAGTCGATTCGGATTGTCTGCCGCTGCCAACTTGGCTCTTCGTCGTCCAGGTCAAGGACATCGGTCGCTGCTGGGCCAGAAATCGAGTTGGTGATGAAAACGGATGCGGAGCGCTGGCGACAGCCAGCCCGAGTAGATACGCAACGGTGTGTTCGGCCAAACTTACGATTTGAAACGGCATCGATTTTGCGCTTTGGAGAAAGGGATCTGAGGCCCGTTGCGTTAGCAGTACGATCCGGACTCGATAGTGTGTTCATTTCACAAGAGGCTGCTGCTGAGGAACAGCCGCGCAGGACACAACAGAGGGAGCTCGCATGCCGGACGCATCTCTCGATACAACAAACGATGCACGCGGAGCGATCGTGATCAAAGACTTACTGGGGCCCTTCCAGAGGCGAGGAAAGAATGAGATTCGACCTGGGCGCGGGGGAGGCATGCACAGACATGATCCGGCGCAGCATGGCCGAATGGCGCACATGTTAGCTTACATTCGATGCAAACGCAATGTGCGGGCTGAAAGGTGTTGTTGCTACTGGGTCCCAGCAACAGCGGTGGCCAACAGCATCCTGAGCCCTGTGAGCGCCCGGACGACAAACCTCCGTTTCTGCTTCCGTCGCTGCTTGAGTTTCCCGAGCGCTTCCTCTCGTCCCGAGCGGGGCGACAGCTCATAGTCGTACCCGTCGTCATCGGTCGCCTCGTCCTCCTCGACGTCAGAAGCAACATACTGTGGCCGAGGAACGAGCTCCCCACGTCGCAAGTTCCGCGTCTGGGCACCCGCTCGGTCTTCGGATTTCCGGTCGCTAGATTTGTCTGATCCGGATTTCTAAACACCAAATTGCGCTCATGAGCCAAACAAGCTCGATAGAATGCAGCCGTCCCGGTGCGAGCCCGCTCCTGTACCGCCTGGTAGATGCCATGATTGTTTCGTGATAACGGGATTGTGTAGTCATGCGCTGGACTCACCGGTCGTACTCACCAGTCGTACTACCGAATACACAACCTTCTTGGCGGGAGTGGGACTGAGCTACATATGCACGGCGTCAGTATGATAAAAGGTTGATCCTGTCACAAGACGAGACTCTACCTCAGGGGCCCGGAGCGTTTCCGCTGTCGGGGTAGCAGGTGATATTTTGTCCTTTCTTGGGTTGGGCACTGCAATCTGGATACGGGGTGCTGATCAGCGTTTCGTGGCGACCAGCATGTCTGCCGCGCGGAATCACGGGCGCTGCTCGAAAGACACCAGGTAGCACCTTGGCCACGCTGCGATGCAGAGCAGGAACCGCATCTACCTTGAGCTGGACTCGACGGCTCCGCGTTGCTGCCGCCGGTGTGTCCGCGAGATCAACGTCAATCTCTTCGTCCTCGGCGTTGCTATCGGAGAACTCATCCAGCACCTCATCCTCCTCTTCTTCCTAGTGACCCCGAGGCATCCGGTGGCACCCCGAGAGAAGAAGGTACCCTCAGTAATCGACAAAAGTGCCCGCGTCGCAGGACAAGAGTGCATCAGGAGGCGCACACCGAGTCGCCAAAGTCCCAGCCCTGCCATGCTATCGGCACAAACATACGCTGTCCAAGTCCTTGGTCAGAAAATGCCCCGACTGTCTCTCAAGCTTCTTTATCTTCATGCGTATCTCCCGGGCACGGTCTTGGTAGTTATACTGCTCGTATATGCTCTCTAGCTGTGAAAGTGCCTCCAGCTGCTGTTTCACACTTCCAAGCAGCTTTGCCGCCGACAGCATCTCTTCAAAGGTCGCGACAATGTCCTTGCATGCCTGGAAGCCAAAGCGCAGGAAAGCGCGATCGGTGAGCTCACCTGCGGCAGTCAAAGCGCGGTCAATCCATGCGAGTAAAATCAACATACGTCTCCGTCTTGCACCATCGCATCGCCAAGACACTCGAGGCAGTTGACTCTTGCGGCAAGATCGGAGCTCGAAATCATGTTGAGCGCATTCCGGAACGAGGTCTTGGCTTCGGCGTACTGCTTCAGCCCAAGCCTTGCCTGGCCTGGACAACAAACACCACATATAGGCGATCGTTAGATCGCAGGATAGATCTGGCTTGAAATGCCGCACACACTAAGCAGCCGAGGACGAGAGACGGAGCCCCATGTGTTGGCAACGAACCAGCAGCTGCACCCAGCAGCGCCAAGGCCATTACCCATATTGATGTGAAGCTTGATCACGTCAGGGGTCGAGAAGACCGTGGTACGGGAGATTTGAATTTGCTTGGCAAAGTCATCGGCGGCCTCGGCGTAGTTTTCCAGCCTCCTGTTGATCAGCAGCAATGCAAATTAGGCACCCAGTCCGAGAAACAACGTCCCGCACAAATAGTCGGCGAACGGGCAGGCTTACAAATGGGCTTCGCCACGAGATCCGCGCAGAGCAAACACAAGCTTGGTGTTGCGCTGCTGCGATGCTCTCTGTAAGTCTGTGGTGTACTTTTGGATATCCTTTGTCAAGCTGATTTCAGCCTTGGTCTTCTGTATCTCTTCCTGGTGGGGTTGAGGTAGATGATCAGCTCGTCTCTCGATGTCGCTCGCAATGAGTGTTTCTCAAGAGGTCGGGAGTGGGTTGCCTCAACGCTACCTCGACCGCCTCTCGATTGTCTTCAATAACGACATTTCGTTTCGCAACGTCTACGAATAAACCCACGAAGCCGTTAATGACCGTGGATGTGGGTGCCTTTGTAGAACGAAAGGACTGCGCGGAGCCAGCATATGCGTGTGTGCTGTCGTACCGATATATCGCTGATACTGCTCGAGGGCTGCCTCATAATTTTTGATCTTTCTGTATCGAAGCGCTGCAGGACAAATCGCCAAGAATGAGTGAGGAGGCGCACATTACGGACACGCATCGCTGCGCAAATGACAAGCGATGCTATCGCGGGCAGTGATGCTGAGCCCGCGCAGCCATGATGGAGATAGACGCACCCAAGTCCCAGAGAACACGAAGCAGCTCCGAGTCATCGCCCATCTGCTTGATCATATGCATTTCCTTGTTCGTAAACTGGGCGGCAAGCGTGAATGTGAGCAAGACAGCGACTCTTTGCCGCTGTGAGGATCTGGCGGTGCATACAAAGCGCATTGCGAGCAGTTTCGGGTCGTTGCTGCCCTCTCGTTTCCTCTCCGCACGAATGCTTACGTCCAAGGCAGTCTTGAAGTCTCCCTTTTCTTCGTATGTCAGCGCCAAGTTGCAGTATGCAAGTCGTCTCTGGGGAACACCGTCGTCTATGGTGATAGCGGAGGATATGCGAATGTCAACAAAGGCCTCGTAGATCGGCCGACAGTGCGCGGATCAATCTACTGTCTAGCGCAACTCTGCTACACCTTGGTACCCAAGGGACCCATGTTCCGATACACACCATACGTCATGGCACTCTTAAGCGCGGCGTTCAGACAGTGGATGGCCTTGTCAAACCGCTCCTGATACCGAAAGGTAATCCCCAGATTCAAAAGAGTGTCGATCTTGAATGAGAGGTGTCTCTCTCGCTCCTCTTGATTTCCTGAATGATCGAAAGCCACGGGTGAGAACGCCGAGAGGCACAGCTCCAGCACTGCGCTGATCTTACGTGAGGTTTGCGCGCTGTCCTTGATAGCCTGGTACACTTGCGCAAACTTGTCGTGAGCCTTTTTAATCTCCTGCTGGACAAGCTCTGGATCGTCGTCGGTGTGGTTTTCGCTGCAGATTCAAGAATGGATGCCCACACGAGCATATCGATAATCAGAGCAGAATGAAAGCGCATCAGTCGGATAATCGAGCTCTGTCTGCGGCCATGCCGCAACAGCTGAGTGGCCAATCAAATCCCAGGCCAGGGTCGGTGGCTTGTCTTGGACACAAGCTTCGAGAATGCTCAGGTCGATCGACGGTGACGGGATGGACGTCGCAATCCCGGTGGAGCAGCCAGATCCGCATGATGCACAAAGCGGCTCTGTGCGTCCCTTGGCCTGCTAACGAGTCCACATACGCCATGATGCACTCTGGTTGTTTCGGTGCAGCAGAGATCGAGGGCCCGGTTACCTCATTGCCAGATAGGTCAGCCCGGTTTCAAAGTCAGCCTGTAACTCATCCTCCTTCGCGGAGCAGGGGAACGATGGCTTCAGCGGCGGACCCAGACAAATATACACGGCTTGGCGATGGCGATGGCGTGGGCATGGTCCTGGTACCTACCTGGGATTGCAGCTTCCGAGCACAGACACGATAATCCCGGGCCATGGCAAGCGACGCTGCATAGTTGCCGATCCTGTGTTGATGCAAGTGCGATGGTTTGTCTGGTGTTCTCGGAACGATCTGTCGTTTCGGATGATCCGGGCTGCGTCTCCTCCGCCCATTGATGTGGCAGCAGCAGCAGCAGCAGCAGCAGCAGCAGCAGCAGCAGCAGCAGCAGCAGCAGTAGCAGAAGCAGCAACAGTCTCAAATAGCTTACTGCCGATATGCCTCGGCGAGATGGTAAAACGCCCTGGGTGCACAGAAAGTCGAAGTGTCAGAGATTCAGGCCGCTGGGATGAGCAATCCTTGAGCCCAGGTGCTTTGCTGATTCTGCTGTCCATCAGACGACGCTAGCACGCCGCTGAAGCCACTGTGAATCCAGTCCAAGTTCTGTGATCTCGATCCGATTCTCTCCTGGGATGGATCCCATCGGCGATGGCGGCGAGGCAGGGTCATGAGGAGCGAGAAGCCGGTATCGATGCGCACCGGCGAGCCCCTCCGTCACTCACTTGGATTGCCCCTGAAGACCAAACTTTCCCTTGACTTTTCCCCAGTACATCAGGAGCTTCTTGGCGTACATCTCGGTCTTGCCCACGTCTTGGGTCTCGACCATGATGTCCACAAGCTTCTCGGCGGCGACGGCGGCCCGCTGGAAGTTGTGCTGCTGTTCGGCACACTCAAGCTCTCGAAGCAGCTCCCGGGTGATTGCCGGATAGTTCTTCTTCGCCTCCCATCCAATGGCGTACGTCGTCGTCTGTTTGCGGCCCATCTGGATCCGATCTGGCTGTCCTGGACTTGGAAGCGCGATGGGCTGATGCAAGCAGGAAAGCGACAGGTGCGAAGGCGAGATGGATTTGGGCGGCTGGGCGCTTTGGCGATCATGTGCCAGTCACATTTTTTCTGGCTGCTGCGCTCCTGCTGGGTTTGGGGCTGTGCTGTGGCGACGATCCAGCAACGACCCCACTCACATTCCAATGATCAACCCAGCCCTCAGTCCAGCAAACGATCCAACGATCGACCCCAGTGTCACGGAAACGGGCCGCTCATTTCCCCCAAAGCATACACATCCTCGAACCAAGCAGGCCCCTCGCCAGAGTCGCCAAGGTCGTCGAGGGCAAACTCAAAGCGCGAGCCAGGTGTGTCGTTGTCGCTCGGAAAGAAGCCCTCGAGCGGCCAGGCCGAGCTCTCTGAGCCCAGCCCGTGCTCGAGCTCATGGCCAGATCCCCAGGGCTCGACGGCTTGATCCTGAACAGGTGGGGCCTGGGCCATCAGATGAAGATCCGTCAGCAACCAGCACCGACAGACGGATGGATGAACATGCGGCATGGGGATGGTTCCGCCATGGGTCAGGGCATATTCCGTACCGCAGATCGAGCAAGCCCGTTGCGATACCGGGCGATGCGCTCCAGCTTGTGCTGCTCGGCAGTTGCGATGATATCCTGGATCTGATCAGAGACGGACTCGGCAGTAAGCCCCAGCCGGGATTGGCTGGAGCTTGAGCGCAAAAGGCTTGATTTGAGGGCCTCGTAGTCTTGGGCAATCTTGATCGCCGGCGCCATCTGCTCGTTCTCGCAGCCGCCCTGGGTGAGCGACAGGAAGCCGGATTTAGCCTTCAATGCCTCGACGGGCAAGCCAGGCCGGTGCAGCATCGACGGTGCCGAACATGGTACCATTGAATACGAGGCAGCCTTGGTTCGGATTGTCGAGAGCTTCTCGGGAAGAGGCGGGACGTATCTGTGCGAACCAGTCCGGGACAAGAGCATTCCGAGAGCACACTGCGTCAGTCTTGGAATCCTGTCGGATGACTCTCGAAGACTGCGAGACAGCCAGCCTCTGCAACAGAACAGGTCTCATATCCAGGAATCGGGCATCATACCCCGAGTCGATGGCGACACCATCGCCTGCACGGATGGTGAAGAGGAAGCAGTCATTTTGCACCAGGCTGTCCATGATCGTCAGCACCTCGGGATGCTGGCCCGTCGATGCGCAGGTATCATAGAGTTCCTTGAGGATCTGAAATTTGTCTGAGGATCCACAAGGGCAGATTAGACCCAGGAGAATGACAGCCAGGCACTCATCTGCATTTGCTTGGGCCCGAGGGCCATCAAGGGCCACTTACTGGGCGATATCGAAACCGGGACCAAGGCAGAATCGTCTGGCTGCGTTCCGAAAGCCAGATGGATGAAATAGACGACCCCGAGCCTGACCACCAGCATCGATGATGGCGACAGCCAGGCTGTGAGAGCCACCCAAGGAAAGGGAAGGAGTGAGCCGGCGTGGGGCATCGGCATCAAAGGAAAGCGCAGGGGTTGCTAGCGAATTCGTACCCAAGATGGATTGATAAAGCGAGTCCATGAAGCCAGCACGGCCGCTTCGGTCGGTGCAGGCGAGGTGGATCTTGGAAAAGTCCATCTCGTTCCAGACGGCTCCAAATCCTTGGAACGAAGCATCGGCCCTCTGTTCCTCCCAGATCACAGGTTGGGGGCATGCAGTTCGGGATCGCACCAGGGGTATCAGCACGGCGCGGTGATATCATGAGCAAGGCGGGCAAACGATGGAAAGCAGATGCACTTCGGCGACAATCTGGAGCGGCAACGGATGGACGAGAGCGGTGGATGGGCTGGCCATGCTGACAAGACCAGCGATCCTGACCATGATGAAGAGCTCGAACAGCGCATGGACATCATGCTCGCACGCCAGCCTGAATGCGAACGCCGAGGCCGATGATTGTATCGCTGCTGATGACGACGACATCGGGACGGGCTCAGGCCAGAGGGACCGCCAGAGGACAAGCGCAGAGTCGGCTTGGATCGATCGGCTCCGGGGCCATCCTCTTGTTTCCATCGCGCCGCATCTGCGACCCCAACGACCCTGGGAGTTGTCCCTGGTCCAGCGGCCGTGTGCCAAGCCATGAACTTCCATGAACTGTCATGAGCTGCCATGGGCTGCCATGGGCTGCCAGCAATGCAATGGCATGCCAGGCGGGAGTCTTTGATCTCCTTGGCCCTGTTGCTCCTCCTCGCAACCCAGCCTCGGACGAGCTGCTCCTCGTCTGCAGCGACATCGCCCGCACCTCCACAGAGACAATGGGCAGTGGTATTGTTGGCCCTGATTGGGATGACGGCCTCGATGATTGGCAATGCCCAAAGAATGCGTCGCCGCCCGATTGTTCGTCCGTCGCTTGGCGATTTCGCAATCCCCTTCTTCGAAGCGGGCCTGTGTGTCTTTCTGCCTCCGCCGTCGACAGCCCCCACGCCAGTCTTTGAGCCGTCGATTGCCTCCGCTCTTGCCGGCATCGGTCCGCTCTGCTCTGTTCTTCTCTGTTCTTCTGTCCTGTCGCCTGTACCAGCACCCCAGGCTATTTGCGGGTCACTGTCCACTAGTCTCTACCTCGCCTCCAGCGTTCCCTACTCCATAGGGCCTCAAGCCGCAGCTATGCCAGTCATCTATCTGTCCATCGGTGGCTCACGAGACGAGGCCGTCGAGCTCACTCCAGACCTGAGCGAGAGCGAGGTTCGAGAGCTGCTGTGCTCCGCCGCCGATACCCCTGAATCGAGCGATATCATCATCAAGCTATACAACTCGGCCGGGGCACTGATTCCCATCGGGTCGAAAATCGCGGCCAACACCCCGTCAACACGCTACAAGCTCGTCTTGGCAAAGAGTAAGCCGGCATTGCTCCTCTGCGACCCTTCCTTTGCGATAGCCTTTCTCTCGCCGCGACCTCCGCCACTCCTCTTTATGCCCAGCACTTGCATTTGCACTCACGCTCCTGCTTGCGCTGCCGTTGCCCATTCACAGGTCCATTCGTGTCCAAAGACTCTTCGGCCGGTGCTTCCCGAGACGGCGCGATTGACCAGAAACATGCGGCCGTTTTGTCTTCGTACATCAAGGAACTGAATGCCAAAGTGGAGGGCATCCAAAAGCTGGTTGCCGAAACCTCCGTCAGCAAGCCCAGGACCCCTAATGTATGTCTGCCACCCGGTTGCTGCATTCGCAAATGCCGAGGGCAGTGTTCTCCGATCCTGACCATTCTGTAGCTGCATGCCACTCGATACGGTTGTTCGTTCTGATCTAACTGTAACGTCTCTCCGTGCTTGGTTCTGTCGGATGCCTCCGGTTGGTGCCGATTTGGCTGGCGAATGCGGGCGACACTCTCACGGCCCAGGATCTCGGTGACGTATGTCATGGTTTGACACCAAACCCAGCGACCCGGCGAATCAAGGAAATCTCGCTTCCCGAGGTCGAGGTATCGGACTTTATTCAATTTAGCCCCGAGGTGACCGAGAGCCTCAAACACCCAACCTTTGACATCTGGAAATACAGCGAAGAGGACATGATCAGCCTGCTGGCCGAGATGTTTTCCGTCTTTGGGCTGATCGAGCATTTCAAGATCAACAAGAAGGTCCTCTATCGCTTCCTGCAGTGCATCCGCCGCAGCTACAACGTCAATCCGTTCCACAACTTTAGGCATTGCTTCTGCGTGTCGCAGATGGTATGGCGCAGAGTGGGCAGTTGACCATTTGGCAGCCGTTCCTGGACAGCTGCCGGTTGTCGCTCGCGGAAGAAGATCCTGCGTTTGGGAAAGGACGGGAATGCGGTGTGCTGCAGATACCGGCGAGCTCTGGCACTCTTCGAGCAGTCCTCGAGCAGTCCTCGAGTATCGCTCGAGTATCGCTCGAGTCTTTCAAAGAGCTAGGCGAGCGAATAGTCATCGGCTAGTCCAACACTGACCCCCTGTATTCGGTCTCTGCATCGATCCCGTATGCGTATGCAGATGTACGGGCTTTTGAACGTTACAGGTGTCCACACCAAGTTGACCCACATGGAGAAGCTGGTTCTGCTCGTTTCTTGCATCGGGGTAGGTTGTCTTGATTTGGCTGTGGACCCAACCTACCCATTGATAGAGGGGCCGCTCGTCCAGCGACGAATGGATGATTCTCACATCCACGGTCTCGCCGCCACACCAGCACGACCTCGATCACCCCGGCTACAACAATGCCTACCAGATCAATGCATCTACCGAATTGGCCATCGTTTACAACGACGGTTCGCCACTAGAGAGCCACCATGCCGGTAACGATCTTGTCCTTCAATATTACTCGCACGGCTACGGCTGTCTTGCTGCTGTTTTGTCACTGCTATGGCCATGTCCAATATCCCCCGTTTCAAGCGCCAAGGTACCTCACAAAGCACGCAGTTGTTGATATCCATATTCACTTTGCGCTGACTGGCGACTAGCGGTCCTCTTTACGATTCTAAAGTCGCCCGAGACCAACATATTGGCAAACCTGTCCGAGGGCGACTACAAAGAAGCCAGGAAGCACATCATCAACTGCATCTTGGCCACGGACATGGCCAAGCATGGCGAAATCCTGGGAAAGTTCAAGAGCGTGGCCGATAGCTTCAACTTTGACGACCAGAGCCAGCGACAGTTGGTACGTTTGTGACTGTGAGCGCAGATGGTGGTGCTGGTGCTGGTGGTGAGGGTTGGATCGCATGATCAACAGCCTGGATCACCGGAATGGCTCAAACGCCTATGGAGTAGCTGGGCTGGTACTTGAAGCAAATGCCATGTCGTCGGCGATCACCTCGTGACTGACAAACCGAGACGCCGCTGCCCAGCTGCTCCAAATCATCATCAAGTGCGCAGACATTTCAAACGAAGTCCGGCCAAAGCACGTTTCAGAGCCTTGGGTAGACAATCTCTTGGAGGAGTTCTTCACGCAGTCTGATCGGGAGAAGGCCGAGGGCCTTCCGACAGCCCCCTTTATGGATCGCCAGAAGGTCACCAAAGGCAGCGCACAGGGTAAATCTGACTCGACCGTACATGCCCACGGTGCCGCAGATGCAGCATTTAGAGGGGGGATATGTGGCCGATGGCTCCGTGGCGTTCACTGATGATCACTGCTCTGATATCTTCATCCTGTCTGCACCGAATACCAACAAACAACACCAACAAACAACAACAACAATCCATGCCATTCGCATCATCTCTGACTGCCTGTTGCCAAATTGACACCCATCGGAACGAATGCCTTCCCTGCATGCATCCACGACCGGCCGCGACAGTTGGATTTATCGGGTTCGTGATGATTCCGTTGTTTGAGCTGGTTGCCAAGGTACTCCCAAATATGGATGAGCCTGTCATCCAGCCCATCAAGAAGGCTCTGGAGTACTACAAGACGCTCCTGGAAAAACCGGCCGCCTGAGCGGCGTATCCAAAGCGGACTAACGGGGCTCTCTCTGGAGAGATCAAATGGAGGCCGCCGAGGCCGAAATGAGTTTTCCTGGAGGAGCAAATGGAGAGTGAGCGAATATGTGGTTGCGGTGCATTCAGAGCTGATGCTTTTGTCTGAGGAAGGACGGCTATCTAGTTAGAATGCACCGACACCCACTCACTCGTTTGTTCTTTCCTTTGAGTTTCTCTGAACAGCTTTTGTGGGCTCCGCTTCTCTCGATGCCCGTGCTTGCGTCTGTGCCTCTGATTGCTTCTGCCTTCCCTGCAAGCCTGTCCGTCCGCTCACTCATCTGCTCATATCCTCCGATGCAGAAACAATAAATAAAAGTAAACCGGAAACGGGGGGGCCTTTGGATTGGCTACATCTTTGCCCGATTGCACTCATCATCAGGCAAGATACGCCACCAGTCCGTGAGGGACTTTCCAAACGAACCGAACTCGTGCGATACAATTCGTCAATCTAACATCAGCACGGCCATGATCTTGGTGTGCCCGGTCGGTCATCCACCCGCGGATGTCAGTTGGACATGCGTTGGGATGCTCTCCCTTTGCTGTAAGCGAGACCGCTATTGATCGTGTAGAGTATATGCAATCGGCTTTGTATTGCATCGACTGTTATCAAACAGAATCGCAAGAGTTCATAGAAATCAAAGACTGACGAGTGGGGTCCACGCTCCTTCGCGTGGAGAGCTGGAGGGAAGGAGGAGAGGCATGCATGTGCTGAATCTGGTTGTTCTGGGTAAAAGGGACGAGCAGCGACGAGACAGAAATGCGGTGGATGTGCTGGAGGCAGACGACCAAGATTAACAGGCAACCGAGTAGAGAGACGAGCGTCATCGAACTCAAAACTGGGACCATTGGTGGAAGGAAGAAGGGGGGGGTGAAACAAGGTAGGTAACCCCCGGAGACAAAACAGAGTAAGGGAGCCCTGAGGAGCAATCGGGAACCCCCCACAAGAGAAGAAGAAAATAATGAAGCGACAAATGGATATTCTTGGTGAGGGGTAGGGATATACAAACGGCAGCGCTGGCTCTGCGATAGTGAGCCGTGCATATGCAGAGCCGGCGGCGTATTCGGATAGCAAGGCCGTGGGAATCGAGCGAGACAAGAGGCAAAGACAATAGCGACGATATTCCAAGACAAACAGAAGAGATTGGATAGTACGGAGCCGTCGAGCAAGCGCGGCTGGGGGGGGGGGTATTACCACGGCTACAGAAAGCCAGTGCTTCGACTAGCGATGTCTTGGGCTTCCTGTCCTGGGAGTCGCATATAAGGCGTGGGCCGCATCTGGGGTTTGATAGCATCGGCCAAAGCCGCTTTTAGAGGCCTGGGCAAACGGCGACACGGATACATTCATCTGGGTTGCGTTCCAGTCCCGAAGGCTTTCGCGACCATGGCCCAGCTCGGCCCCAGGCATATGGAATGAGGACACATGCACTGGAGAGTGCACTTCTTCGGAGCCGTAGCCTGTGGGCAGGACTGCTGGTGACAGAGGCGCCATTGCACCAGGTCGAAAACAAGCGGACGATGGCCCACCAAACTGATAGACGGCGGCGCCCGCTGAATAGGGTACATCGGCGCTGGAGGGGTTCGAGGGCCAGGCCGAGCCGGTTTCACCATAGTTGTGCCTTGAGGACGTCTGGCGTCCATTCTGGATGGCGCCGCTGGGCAGCGAAGGATGATGTGGATACGGATAGTGCGGCGGCGAATGCTGCGAGGAGTGCACACCGTGAATTCCGTGTGCTGAGCCGGACTTTTGGGGCCGAGGGGTTACTCCGGGCGGGGCCGGCCCCTTGCCGTGCAGGAACCGGCACTCTGGCCCCCGGGTGCAAGTGCCTGTGAGCCAGTAGCGGCAAATGGTGGTGCTATGAAAGACACCCGAGCCCGTCTTGTTGAGTGCGGCAAAGGATGACTGGTTTGCGGCGACGTTGGGAGCAGAGTGCTTTGACGGACGAGGACTGGTGGGGCTTCGGGAAGTGCCCGTGGATCCATCTGGATGGGCACTTGGGCTGACGGTGCAAGCCGAGGTTGGGGGGCTGGGGCTGTTTCCGGTCCTGACGACAGCTGTACTGATTTTGAGATTATGCGAGGATTGAGAGGCTTTGTTGGGATGTCCCGTTGGCGAAATTCTGTTGTTCGAGGCCGGATGTCTTGTCTGCATGACCGAGGGGACAGGCTCCAGGGAGGAACAGTCGGTGCCCGACTCGTCCGATGAGGACTTGGAGCGACAACGACCAGCATCGACCATGCGGAGAGCTGCTGGCGGGTCCGGGTGTGACTGTAAGTCAGCTTGGTGACTGAACCAACATGAATCGCTGTACTTGCAGTGCCCCCGTTTCCAGTAGCGACACACGATGCTGGACCCGTTTTCGCAGTGGCCGGTGCCGGCGCCCGTGGAGACGGAAGCTTGAGCTTGAGCTGGAGCTGTAGCAGGAGCGAGTGCGGGTGCGTTCTTTGGGGGCGAGGGCTTGGGTCTGGGGTATGTGGCGGCCGCAATGAGCTGCTTGATCTCTGGGGTGGTTGCATGCGCAAGGGCGTCGCCGGCAAAGGCTGTTGGGGCAAGGACATGACGAGAGACGACAGGGGTGAGGAAGGGCATATCAGACATCTCAGACAGAGCAGACATATCAGACAGAGCGGGGCCGAGCCCAGGGAACGGACGAGAGGCTCCGCTACTTACACTCGTGGTGCGGGTTGGCTCCATACCGCAGCAGCTCGACAACGCAGTCAAGGTGGTTGTATTTGGCAGCCTCGATTAGAGGCGTTCTGCCCATCGCATCTGTCCACTCAAGCTCCAAGGCACTCGCGCTTGGCAGCAACACCCTCAGCTGCGAGACATTGCCCGAGTTGGCAGCACACCAGATTTGAGACATGTACGGGTCGCAGTCGAGATGAGACGGGGACGAGGTGGGAGGAGACAAGCTGGGGAAAGGACGAGGCGGAGCGGGATGGCAGGATGGGGCCGGACGATGAACCGAGGCGAGCGACGGAGGTATTGGACCGAGTCGATGGAAAGGTTGGCAGCCAAGTCGGCGAACAGGTCGATAGATAGGACCAGACAGTTCGAGAAGGGACCGAGAGACAGAAGCAGCGAGGGTATAAGACGGCGACTCTGGAAAGACACAACTGAACAGCAATCCCCCAAACCGCCAGGCAGACGTGCGGGCCGGCAAGACAGGAGAGCGGCCCGCCCGAACGTCTTTATAGACGGCCTCATACCGGTCGTTTGGCGGTGTGTTGGACTCCCGCGAGGACGACAGCACCCCCTTTCCGGAGGGGCCAGCGGCAGCAGCAGCAGCAGCAGCAGCAGCAGGCGAAGGTCAGAGCCACCCGCAAGTGACCCTTGCTTTCTTGTTCGGCAGCCAACGCGGGGGGGGGTCGAAGCAGGAGACGCAGCAACAGGCGGACAAGGACAGCGAGCAGCTCCGCGACTTGCTTCTGTTGCTGCTGTTGTTGCTGTTGCTGTTGGGCAGTGTCAGAGTCGCTGTCGGTGTGGCTTTTGCAAAGACATCCGCCGCTGCTCGTGGATGTTGTTCGCGATGCTGTTGGTCTCGACGGCCGGTCTGCTGGGTCGCAACAACGGACTGCAGACGAGCAAGACGGCGCCGTCTGGCCATTGGTGTGCGGTTGGAGGGTCCACCGCCGGTGGTGGCAGCAGCATCGATAGAGTCGCAGCATCGACAGCACCGACAGCAGGACCATCAGGCAGGACCACCAGGCAGGACCACCATCAGGCAGGACCATCTGGCAGGATCAACTGGCAGGATCAACTGGCAAACCGACCTGCGGACATAAGAGTGCAACCTGCGACGCGATTGGTGCAGCGCGCTGATTGGCCCGCGTCGGCCCAGGCGTGCGCAAATTTTCGCAGCCGAGGCACCCTTAAGGGTGCCTCGGCACACCCACCCGCGTGTCTGCGTCGCAGCGGCTCGATCCCTGTGGAGGGCACGGCCGATGCCGATGCCGATGCCGGTGTTGGTGCCGATGCCGATGACGGCGATGGTGTCGGTGTTGGTGTTGGTGGTGAAGGCGGTGTTGATGACATGTCGTGCCAACGTGGATAAGTGCCGCCGTCGATACAAATGTCACGATGCAAATGTCATGTCGCCGATACAATATCACGGCGCCAACACGATATCGCTGTCGATACCAGTGCGAATATCGCTGTTCCTGTGGCTCCTGCTCGGACCAAGCCCGCGCTCCACCACCAGCTCAGAACCACCCCCCAGAGGGCCCCTCTCGCGCTGGCCTGCAGATACGGGTGCAGAAGCACCCGTAATGCTTGCGCGGCCGCCGTCGGACGACCCGCGGACGACGCCGTCGCATCGCTCGAGCGGTGCAAGCAGCCGTCAGCCCTGGTCTGCTGGTACGGAAGACGTATCGGCTCGCATATCCGCTCGCATATCCGCTCGCATATCGGCCTGGCGCCCGTCAGCCCAGCGCATATCGATCTTGCGCCCTGTTCGTCCGGTCCGGGGGGGCGTATCGGTCCTGCATTACCCCCCTGCATTATCGCCCCACCACTGGTCCCCCTCTCTCCTCACCCATGCCCAGCCCGCGCTTTGGCTGAGTGTCCAAGTCCATCCGCTGTCTCCTGCATCTCTCCTGCAGCTGCCTCGCCGAGCATTGGCCAGTAACCTGCACCCCGTTTCTCCGAGCCCCGGCATCCCACACCCCGCACCCCGAAGCCGCTCGTGTGGGTGGACACCAGCGCACAGCTCGTGGGCAGATTCCGAGGCACCCCAGCTCAGTGGGGGGACAGGACGTCTCCAGCATCCATCTTTTGTCGCAAGAGGATGCATCCACCAGCCGCGACTCTGCGCGGCCGCCCAGCGTGTCCCCATGCCGACCTGGCTCTGCGCCCCAAATCCAATCTTGCTGCTTGGGCTGTGGAGCGGGAAAGGGGGTTGGTCAAATGACCCGCCAGCAGAACACCGCGCCGGCCCATTTCATCCCGAACGGCCACTCCCAGGCTGACCGGGGCTGTTTGCTGGGGTCGGTGCGGGCTCATGCATCCCACCAAGCAGGGGGCGACCCATCCGCCGCTGAGCACGCCTTTCCGCTATCGCTGCAGCACAGGCGGCCTATCCTGGACCCATGGGCGACACTGCGGCCGGCTCGTGCCGAAGCGGATCCACAATTTGCCATCCATCGCTCTCCCGCTTTCTTCCTGTCTTGCCTCCTGTCCCGCTTCCTGCCTCGCTCGTTCCCTGCACCGCTTTCACTCCACCCTCGGCGCTATCCACTTGCCGAGGGTATTGTCATCCGGGACTGACTGGCATTTTGTTCCACTTGCCGGTCTCGATCCAGCCCAGTTGCCCCATATGCGTGCTCAGTAGTAATACATGTTCGCTGTCGAGTGTCCTTGGAATCAGTGCTCAGCGGGCATGGCCTTGCCTCAATCAGACTCGGCCTGGATCACATCCCATTGCATCCCTTCAATTCCGGCGGGCTGCTAGATGCGCTCCCCCCCTCCCTCACCATCGGATTCTGCCATCGCTGCCCTGCAAACTTTAGCCAGAGCGCAAGCGGGTCCAGATGAAGCCATTTCTGTCCCAGATCACTTCATATCCATCCTTCGAGGACCCGGCCAAGCATATCGCGTTCGAACCGCCGCGCTTTCTCACGGCCGGTCAAAGTCTCTCGAGCAGCAGCCATGTCGAAACCATCAGCGCGGCCTGCATCGAGCAAAGACTTGACGGCCTGCCGCTCGAGATCTGCGAGACCATCTTCGTGTATGCTTCCAACCCGCAGCTGGCTCATGTCTGCCGACGCTTCCGCCGCATCTCGCAGTCGGCCTGGATCCGAGCACGCTTTCTTCTCCAAAAGTATCCGACGAGCGCGCTCGCAAAATGCTGGGGCTATCCGTTCATGCGTGCCCTTGGCGACAGGCCCTGTCGGTGCGGAGACCGTAAAGTTCAAGCAGCCGGGCTCGCTCGCATCCACCCACGCCTTGGCGGCAGTTTGCTCAAACCAGATGTGTGCCCTCTGGAACAGCACCAGATCAAGGTGTGCTCGTATCTGATCGACTTGGGTGCCGGCGTCGACCGAGGCGGACAGCAGTGTCTCCGGCATGCTGTCGCTGATGGACACATGTGCCTACTCGACTTTTTCCTATCGCTCGGGATCGACCCGGATGTGCAACTCCTTCCCAAGATGACGATCGCAAAGCGCGTCCTGGGGGTGCTCAAGCCCCAGTCCCGCTCTTTGGTTGTGGACGAGGCCGACCCTGCGGTGGACGACGCTGGCCCGGCTATGGAAGCGGCATTCACTCCCCAATTCGGCACAGCTGGTCCAGCAGCCTCGGTACAGATCGTGGTCGAGGTTCAGGAGGGCCCAGGACCGAGCGCCTCTCATCCTCCACAACCACTGCCATTACCTCTGCCACCGCCACTGCTGCTGCCCGCACCGACACAGGTCGCCTTGCCTGCCGCTCCTTTGGCCCGGAATTCACGACGCAGGCCGATGAAAAATACCCTTTTGATCCAGGCCGTACAGAGCCGGAATGTCCCACTTGTTCGCAAACTTGCATCCAAACGGCATGTCATCCACAGATGCACGCTGACTCGGCCCCAGCCGACCGCCACGCAGGACACTGCTGCTCCGTCAGCCAGCACCTGGGCCGATCCTACCTCGACACTGATGCACAACCCGGCATCGCTCGAATCACCCAAGCCAGACTTGCGCATTCGGGTCTCTCAAATCCACCCGCTGGCTCTGTCCGAGGCTCTCGATGTGGCTCTGATGGCGAGAAGTATCCAGATTGCCGAAATTCTCGTGTCTGAAGGTGCTCGAGCCACAAGCCGGACAGTCCAGAAGCTCATCCGACGAGGCACGGCATGGCGTCTCACCCTTGGAGTACGCGAGCGGTATTCCGGAGCCCTGGTGCTGGCGATTCAAACTCTGCCGGATTCTGAGTTTCGACGGCTAGGTAGGTCACGGGAGTATGTAGGAGTCTGTGTCGGTGCGTAGAACGCATGTGAGAGCGTGGAAGAGTGCAAGAATATGTGAGCATCGATATGTGGCTGATACGCATAGGGATGTCATCCGCTCGGTTGCATCGATGGCAAGGAGTCCACTGCCATCCAAGCAGCCAGGCGCTAGAGGCCTGGCTGTGATGCATTGCTTCGACAACCCTGCCGTCCTAGCGCATTAATCTATCTGGACCGGACGTCTCTCAAAACGTGTTGGCTGAACAATTCGATCGACGCACCCATGTACCCCCATCACAGAGGGATTCTTGATGCGGTCGTGCGCTGAGATTGGGGCAGTCTCGGCCGTAAAGGCCTGTGTCGACCGCGGCGGCGATGTCAACGTCTGGGACGGCATCCCGCTCTACACAAGCATCTATAACGGCAACCTCGAAGTCAATCGATATCTGTTGAGCGTCAACGCCACCACCGACTACTTTGACTGGCGACAAAAGCTGTTTTGTCTGACCCTCATGAGCATCGAGGCCTTTGCCATCGCGCTGTTTCTCATCCTGGCATTTATCTGGATCACAGGCGTCGTCTGCAGCCTCGGTCAATGGGTTGGCGTCACCCCCGCAACCGGAAATCGCCTCCTGAGCGGGTGGGGCGGTGATCCCGGCACAACCATGGCCGAGCTCACCGCCATGGCAACACCGTCGGCGCTGGCTCTTATTCTGATGTACCGTCTGGCGCCCTTCCATCGGATGTGCATCGGATTTGTGTGCACCTGTCGCGAGGACCGGCGCCGGAAGATCATGCGACGACGAAACATGACCACTCCAACGATAGAATAGAATCAAAGGGCCGACTCTGGGCACATGGCCACTTTGTTTTTGGTTTGCTTTTTTTTTTTTTCTTCTTCTTCTTCTTCTTCTTCCCAAAACACAGAGCCATAAGCTGTTCCGATCTCGATTTCGTGCTGGGGGATTGCGCATTCTAACGGCGTTATGAGACAGAGATCTATTGTGTGTGCCTGATGAGCAAGTGCTTCCAGTGGACCACTCCTGCTTCAGAATACAGTTGATGCAAACGAAGGGGGCGACCAGCTTATTGCTCAACGGCGGAGGCTGCCGAGGTCTTTGGGTTGGTTTCATACGGATCCGTTGGACGCAGGCGGTCGTCGGTTCTGCTGTCAAAGTTGGAATGGGACGGCGCCACGTGTCTGGATCTGGGGGGCGGCAGATGGATGCACTATGAAAAAATTTCTTGTTAATAAAATGAGCGAGAACGAAAAAACGCGCTCTCGGAGCCACCTCGGTCGGCGAGAAGAGCAGTCTCTGGCGAGAGACCAGCGAGGGAAGGCGAGAAGCCTCTCGCCGTCACACACACACACACACTTTGCAAGGGAGTCAACCACCTCCCATCGACCATCCCAAGAGGGATGGCAACCCCGAAGTGGACTGCCCAGAATATGGGCGACCCGGCATCCACTGTCGACATACTCAAGGAACAGTGCGAGATACTTACAGTCTATCCAGAAAGAAACGGGACAGTCACTTTCTGGCTTCAGATGTCTGAAACCCGCTGACTGACTGTAGAACCCAGTGAGCAAGCCGTGAGATTGCACTCCTGTCTTCGTTGGCAATCGAGTGGTTATGGTTGGTTTTGGAAGCACAGTCTTGGATGCACTTGGTCGATCTCCTGTGGCGATGATCGACTTGTATTGATGTGTCGATGTGGGAGTGTGTTGAACTCGTTCACCGAGCACACATGGATCTTGGAGACGGATCAGTCTGGTGGGCGTCTCTGGTGGTGGTGGAACTGCTCAAAGTACTTGGCAAACCTGAGTCTCCTGGGACTGGATGCGTATCCCTTCCCCTGCTTCCACGAGGCATTTCCAAAGGCAATCACCACTTCGGTCTCCTTTGGTGCCTGGTCGATGACTTGCTTGCACATCTCGTGGACGGTGCGCTGTCGCTTGCTGTGGAGATCGAGTCGCTTGAATCGCCGTCGCCGGGTCAGGCTGAAGTACAGCTGTTTCTCCAGCATGTCTCCAGTGAACACATGGCGAATGTATTGCAGGAAGGGATCCAACCCGGGGATCTTGGGACTTGGTGTGGTGCTCATCCATTCCTGCAGACCAAGGATCTTGTGGGTGCTCTGGATCCACTTGGTCGCCTGGGTGGTGTCTTTCGCTTGTGGGGAGCCATCTGGCGAGAAAATAGCGACGATGGCTGGTTCTGCCCTTGGGAAAGAAAAATTTTCCTCAAAACCAGCGCATTTTTGGGCTGGCAGAGATACTGCGCAGTGGCGTCCTTGATTCAGATCCAGAAACGCATCGCTCGCTCAATCAGTCGTGGGAAGACATCTTGTCAAGGTGAGTCTTGCCTGATAGCCAAACGATCATGTCATCTCGCTGACACACAGCCACGCTTGACTAAGTTTCCAACCAGAGAGATTCAGATGGTGGTGGTTCTTGTCCGCAATCGGAGTGGAGCTTCCAACAATGATACAATTGGTCATTCCTCCACACCAATTGCCCACCACCACCGTCAATCGGCTCAAGGTGATACCAAATGCCGTCAACCGACCATGGCCGGATTCCAACTTTGCTGCGTCACATACAACGTGACTTTCAGGTGACCGAGATGAGCAGCCGCGAGGGGCCGGATAAAATTGATAGTGTTGGTTTCCAGCGCTAGTCTCCTCCTCCTCCTCACCACCACGTCATTCGCCCGATGGGGTCTTCAGCAGAATCGTTCTTTACCCGGCTGCTTGAGGACCAGCCCGACCGCCAGAGCGGCGTCGCCGTGGTCCTGGGCATCTGCAAGATGGTCGCCGAGGGCAAAGAGAGCTGTGGCCTCCCCCAGCGCAAGCTCCCATGCATGCTGCTCCTGGCGACGCTGGAAACGAAGCAGTATGTCCTCGACTTTACGGCCTCCAGCATCCACAGCGGTGCCGCCAAGGAAAAGACGGCGCAGAAATGGGCGTCGCTGGAGAGCAAGTCGATCGACCTGCTCGGCGAAATCCGCTTCCCGATTCCGGCCGCCAAGCTCATCCAGCTGTGGTCCGAGTCAGGCGTCTCGCTCGAGCAAGAGGGGCCGGGCCTGCTCGATCTCGCTGGAACCCAGCTCGCCAACTACCTCCAGATGGTCAATATGGTCTGGGCCAGCCCAGCCTCGCTCGAGGAATCGTGGGTCATCAGCATGTACACCCAGCTCGCTCGGATGCAGGCCGTCAAGCGGGTCGTCAACATTGCCGGAGACTGGATCCCGCTCTCCATCTCCAAGATATGCTCGGCCAGAGACAAGTTTGATGTCTCGCTGCTGACCTCGACGCCTTCGCCGCTGCAGCTGACGCCGTACGACCAGCTCTCGGTCGCCTTTGAGGACCGCACCCGTCGCGAGCTCCAGGAGCATGTGTCGCAGACGGCCCTGTCGATCATGCAGCTCCAATCGGGCTACGACCGCAAGCTTGGGGAGGCCGACTCTCAGATCGAGTGCCTGAAGCTCGAAAACAAGCAACAAAAGGACCTGATCGAGCAAATCGTGCGACGAAACTCCAAGACCCTTGAGGAGCGGCAGCAGCAGATCAAGACGCTGGAGCAGGCTCTTACGGAAGCCCGGTCAAAAGCGATGCCGATATCGGCTCGCGGCGCATGGGAAAACGACACCGTTGATCTCGAAAGCGGGCTCGGTTTGCCGCTGGTGTCCAGTTCCGGTCCCAGCTCCAGCTCCAGCTCCAGTTTCAGCTCCAGTTTCGGCTCCAGCTTTGAGCACGAACGGGTCCGCCGGGCTGCAGCAGTCTCGCTCTTTGGCGATGCATCTCCAGCTAGGCAAGATGCCTGCCTGGATTCGCCGCCTCTGTCGAGCCTCGATCGCCATCTTCTCTCAAAGGAGATGGACAAGAGCACGCGCATCAAGAACCTGGCTCGGCTGGTCGAGCAGGCTTTGCTGGAGCTCGAGCAAGAAGAACACGCCGAGATGGGCCTTGGGCTCGAGGACGGTTTGAACAAGCTACTGCTGACGCACGACCCGCCCGAGAAACGAGAAGCCTCAACGGCCGACGTCTTCCACATCACCCATCTCGAGAGCCAGATCAAGCACCTGATCGAGGCTTACAAAAAGCGCGCGGCAAACCTCAAGCAACGAGCACGAATTCACGCCATCAAGACGGCCGAGGAAGATCCCATTCCCGTGCCCGTCCCGATCCCGGTTGTCGCCGCCACCGCCACCACCACATCAAACCGACGGCGCAAGAACAAAAGGGTGCCTCAAAACAGCAACCCAAATAGTGCAGCTTCAGCCGCAGCGACAGCGACAGTGCCCTCGCTGGGGTCGTCTGAATCAGCTGATGCGACACAGTCCACATCGCTGCCTACTGCAGCCGCATCGTCGGCGCAATATGAAGCATCGCTCCGGAACTGTAGCCTCGTCAAGAAGATAGAGGAAGAGTGTCGGCGTACGTACACCAAGAAGATCGAGAACCAACGCGACGAACTCAACCGCTCCGAGCAGCGCATCAAGGAGATGACGGGCACAATCGCAAAACTCAAGACACAGGCGGCCGAGAGCGAGTCCAGCCTGGTGACCTTGAAGCAGCGCTACAAGGAGATCCTTTCGCTGATTCTACGACACCCCGAATTTGGCTCCTACCGACCGGAGAAGATGCCCCAGCCAGCCAGCAGCGATTGGATCATCGACTTGCTTTCGAGCACGGACGCAGATGTTGATCTCGCCCAGGTGCGGGCTGATCTCGAGTATGCCACCGAGTTTGGTAGTCGTGCCCAGATACAGCAAGAGAACAACGCCCTCAAGCACAAGATCCAAGAGCATCAGGACCACATCGACCGCATCAGGGAGACAGCAACGACCAAGCAATCGGAAAACGACGCCCTGCGAGCGGAGCTAGCGGCAAAGTCCGACAGACTCGCACAGGTATCTCGCGAGCATGCGACGGCAGTCCAGGAGCTCGAGACGGCATCGCACGAGCTGGTGTCAAGATGCAAGGAGCAGTCCGCCTTGTCGGAAGCCCTGGCGAGCCGTTCGGCCGAGCTCGATGCAGCAAATCGCGCGATTGAAGAAGAACAAACTGGCTCGGCTGAACTGGCGCAGGAGAACGCACAACTACAGAGCAAGTCTGACGAACTCACAGCCGAGATTGCCGTGCATCAAAAGACCATCGACAGCCTCGAGGCAGAGCTGGTACGCTGCAAAGGCGAGACTCTAGCCCTTCAGCGACTCGTGGACGAGTCACAAGAGTATATCAGCCAGCTGCAGCACGAGATTGTTCACTTGCAGGCGCAACAACGGCCAACAGGAGCAGGGTCCACAGGGTTGCCGGAGGAGGCATGCTCAGTCGAAGCCGCGGATCTGCTCGAAGACCGGACCAATCGAATCTTGTCGCAGGTGTTTTCTGAGATGGCCGAGATCCTCAAGAGCCGGCTGGCAGACAAGCCGACACATGCTATAGCACCTCCGATCCGGTCACCGGCGCCCATCCATAACATCAGACCGAGCCATGCCGCAGTCCAGCGCGCGGAAGTAGCCCCTGCTCGGCGCGGAGGCAATGACATGCTGCTGACCGAGCCGTTTGTGTCGCCCGCCCCTGGTTACCCGATAGCCAGCCCTCCCACAGGCGTTCCCGGGTTCGTGCCCCACTATCCCGTGGGTCTGCCGTATCTCCCGCCGTCTCCAAGCATTGTGAAGCTTCCCTTTGACCATGGCAACGACTTTGAGTCCTCCGAGATGATCAACCAATTCAATCACGCCGTCCGAAGCCACCCATGGCACAGCCCGGCAATGATGCGGATGGACGCAATGGCTGGCTGGTGGGAGCCTCAAGGCTATCCCCAGCTGCCGCCACACTCGCCGATGCCGCCGCGGACGCACACGCTTCCGCACGGACAGCTGCTGGACCGGCAGTTGCCCGTTGCGGCTCCTGCTGCAGACACAGAAGTGGCTGTCGCTCAAGCACGCTCAACTCACGGCAACGCCAATGACTCGATGCCGGACACAATCGACAGCCACATGGCCGGAGCCGCAAGCGACGAGACAGAGAGCGAAGGAGACAGCATAATAATTGACTGCGGGAGCGCCAATGTTGTAGACGATGTTGTGTCGGCCGCTGCATCGAGCCGTCGCTATGGTGTCTGAGCTATTCGACCATACAGAGCCGCTTGTGGGACGCTGGATGGCCTGCTCCCTATTATTTTTGGTACTTTTGGTGCATCAATAGACAACGACGCCGCGAGCTGCGTGCCCGACAAGGCGAGAGCATGGCTCTCTACCGAAGTGTGATTGCCTCGATGGACGGATAGACGGATGGATGGCGGATGACTGGTACCAGCGGCGGCGCTTGTTGGTCAATTGCGCATCTTGGAGATCGACGACAGCAAAAAGTGGGTGCGTGGACCAGCAGTCGAACCTGGGTCTTGCCCCGGACAGGTCACATGTTCTAACCGTTGAACTACCCAACACCCGGGGTTTTGACCATTGATCGAATATTTTGTTACCCAATGTTATCGCGCGCTGGCCATGACCATTCGCCACACATCCGACTTTCGCACCGCCGCATTGCGATGCTACGACCTCATCCATGGCTTGCGTAAGGTTGCCTCCATATTCAGTGTGTCCAAGAGCACCATCCATCGCTGGCACTCCGAGACCAGCGCAGCGGCAAGGCAAGGGCTATGCATCCAGCCCTCGGAGGCAGCGGTTTGCTCGGTACTTTGAGCAATTCGAGCACCACCGACGCCGTCCCAATCACCCTCACGGAAGCGTCAAGGTGGCCTCAACGAACGAGTTCAACACCTCGCAAGTGTGCTCCAAGTGCCTGGAGCCAGTTCGGTTGGAAGGACTCGATGCGCCCAGTGTTGCGAATTCCCACTTTGTCAGGAGCTGCAAGAATCCCAGCTGCCGGACAGTGTGGAATCGCGACGTCAATGCGGCGCGCAACATGATCACAGTGTGCAAGTCGATTGTGGAGACCGGAGGGCGACCGGTGGTCTTCACTCGGAGGCTGCCAAAGTGATCTGTTTTATTCCTTATGGCTTTGCTTGACACAAGCACATCACATACTACATGTTCATGGAAACGGCTGTGTTATCCCGTTTTTTTTTTTCTGAATAAAGTGTAAACCATCCAGCGCACCCAAACCACAACCCCCAACCCGACTATTTATCAATACCTGGAGCCGACCAGCTATCCACACAACGCAGCCATGGTTCGGATGATGAATACACCCGCGACGCACATTGCAGCCATTCCGGAAAACAGGGGTGTGTATCCAGGACCAGAAGTCAACGACAGCCCGACTCAAACCTGGGCGACCCGTTTCGAGATATGCATTGTAATAGTGCGGCATCCACATTCCGACCTATCCGACTCGGCAACATCGACAACGCCAGCCGCAGACACAAGCCCACACCGTCGACAACCGGCATGATCCGCGGCGCTGGCCCAGGGGGAACCCGGCTGGCGTCCTTGGCGCTCCGCGAACGAACGAGTGGGCAAGGGGGGTCGTCGTTTTCCTCAGCGCCGTCCCAACGATCATCGGCCTTCGCCCCTGTCTCCCAAACCCTCTCCCGATTCTGCTGCCTCATGGATCCGCATGCCCTCCCGGCCCTGGCCCTCGTTGCGGGCTGCCTCGGGCTGACTGCGGCTGCCCCGCTCCACAAGCGAGACCCGAGTGAGTTGCCGACTTGCAACAGGAACCCACCAGCTCCGCTCATGTTGTATCCCCTTTGCCGACCCACCCTGATATCGGCGCTGACGGTTGCCTCCACTCCGCCCCTTTGTTCCGCAGCGGGCAACGCCATCGGAAACGTATCCATATTCGTTGTCGGCCTCATCATCGTCATCTGTTTGATCATCGTCCGCCTGAGACTCGGTAGCGTCGGGTTCCTCCGAACCCCTCACGACCAAACGAACCTGACCAGCATCGCCCTCCAGTACACCAACAGGGCCGAAGCAGGAGCCGCTCCTCCCGCCGAGGCAGCCGAAAACCTTCCGGCATATGAATCGCCAGAAGCCTCGCCTCCGTATGCAGAACAGGCCGAGGCCGAGCCTGCTCCTGCCTATGATGATAACCCGACCGCCGAGCCAGCACCTCCCTATGTCTGACCGTTCTGCGAGCCTCGACACTCTATGCAACCCATAATTATGCCCGTTTCTATGAGCAGCACAATCAAATGTTGCATGTTGCGGCTGTCGGCGTAGATGACAGTCCTGCCGAATCGTCTCGTTGGCGCTGCCTCTGTTTCAAGCGAATGCAGCACTGCGACCTCCGAATCTCCAGAGCCCTTGCTCCAATTCGATCAACAGCCGGCTGCACCGTCGTCACCGCTGCTATCGCCCCTGCTGCCCCTGCTACCCTTCCTTTCCCCTCCCTCGCGGGATGTATAATATGCTGGTCACAGCCGGTCGATGCTCGTGATAATACACTTCCCCGGCCCTGCGGGGTCCGGATTGTGATCCATCGACGACAATCGCTCGCTCAGATCCGAATCTATGCAGATTCGCATTTCCCCCGAGTAAATGTGGATGCGAGCGTGTGTTCGGGGATAGTGATATTGGTCTCGGCCGCCGACGATCAAGCAGCAGACACACCAATACCCGCCCGGCTCACAGAGTATCACTTCATATAGGTCTCGCGGATGCGGCTGCGGAGCAGCAGCCGATTGACGAGCTTGGTCCAGTTTCCGAGCGCCCGCACCGCCTTTTGCTCTGCCTGCTTTCGGTCCTTGGCAATTGTGATTTCTCGATATGCCTGAAAGAAAGCCGATGGGTCGGTTACCGGGCCTGGGTCGCACTCGTGGGACAATCCAGTCACCAGCAAGCGCCATCGGCTGGGCCCTACCTCGAGCAATATCTCTTGGTACTCCTCGGCGACAACGATTCCCTGATACACTGGCGTGGATTTACCCTTGTTGAATTCGAATCCGGTCTGGCCAGCAGGAAGAGCTCGTCAGCTGGTAGCGCGGGGACTGGTTTTTGGCTTCATTGTTGCCCAAATGGCTCGGCCCAAGCTCCAGGTTGGAAGCGACTTACCACAGCGTTTGCATAGTCGATATTGAGCTTCTGCGCGACTTTACCAAGCCCAGACACTAGGATCACATACGATAAGCACCAGGGATCGGTGGCCGTGAGAGCAGCCATGCATTGCCCATCTGTAGCTCAGTCGTTGCGTACCTTTGATGTGGACGCCACCAATCGGTACCATGCTTTCGTGCAGGATTTCAATATTGCCGAATTGGTTCTTTGGAATTATTCCCTGCCATAAGGTGCATCTTAGTAAGTGCTCCCGATAGATACACCGGCCGGTATTGCAGTGACGCCAGACCCGGCGTGCCAGCGATCGCGACTGTCGCTGGCAGCTGCCAGAGTGCATCGTGCCGCTAGAGACTCTCCTCTTACATCCTCGATAATAGGGGGCTTGTACAGCTCCGTCTGCCAAATGCCAAAGAGCCCAATCTTGGAGCTGTCGATCAGGACATCGCCCTGCTCATCGTCTAAAAGCCGCAGCTCGCGATTGCTGGCTTCGTGCTCGATATCGCGCCTCCGCTGGATCGACGCTTGTCTCACAGGTACGATCTTGGCCGGCTTCTCATCCGGCTTGATTGACCTTCCACGGCGGAGCCAGCCATTGACCGAAAGAGCCTGGGAACATCCCAACAAGAAAGGGGATTTGTTATACCGATGCTGGATGTCCACTCGGGCACATCGCCCGATCCCTCGACTGCCCGTCTTTGCCCGTCTTACCTCTTGCACATTTCGTCGCGGGTACACCGGCTCGCCCTTGTACTGGCCGATCATGTTCTCTTTGCCAGCAGGCCAGATCACTTCGTTGCGTTTGCAATGCCTCTCCAGGGCAAAGAGAGGGTGGTTGTTGAATCCGGCAAGCCTCGTCGGCATCTTCTCGGACCGCAACTGCTCCCGGAAGAACTGTTCTTCGCGGGCGTCTTTGTCGGTGTCTCGCTCCGACATGGACAAGAGCCACAGCGCCCGATTCCACCATTCTTCGCCTTCGAGGCCAGCAGGAAGTCGGTTGCGTGATGTCTGAGCACCCCAGGCGGGTGCATATCTGCGAGTAACATCTTTGCACTCGCGCAGAGGGCCATACGCAACAATGTACGAGAGCTGTAGTTGCAGGGGCTTGTTTGGTCCTGGAGCCATATCCAGTGGTCGGTCGACCATGCCCTTGTTCGGATCAACCGGAATCCATTCATCGCAATGCGGCGAATGGACCTCGCACCAGAGCGTAAGGGGATATGGCACCATGATGAAGCGATCGTCATCGAACGGGATCTCTCCAGCGTCCTTAGCTGTCCGGATATCCAGGTACAAAATGAAGGTTTAGCAGCCGAGCATCCATCAGCATGAGGATCACAGATCACAAATACGGCCGATTCGGTTCTTGCCGGCGACTATCGCCGCCCATTCCGGACCCATGCCAACCAGGCTGCTACCTCGGTCCTCACCTGAGTTGGTTTTGCGCCGCTTCGTTGGACGCCGATCCGAGGCTGGGGCGGTGACGCTACCCTCGACGTCGTTCGGATTGCTGCCGCCCGGATTGTTGTCGGGAGATTCATCAGCCTTCCGCATGCGGCCAAGCTCGCCCGAGAACGACAGGGGTATGGGATGGAGCGAGACGGCTAATCGAGCGTCCAAACCAATGCCCCGCATGGCGGCGACAAACAGAATTGCTGAAACTTCTGGCGACAGCGCCGTCTTGGAGCCTTCCTGCGATGGCGGTCGACTCAGAAACCGACCGAATTTCTCCATTACCGAGCCCACGCCTGACGGAGGCGCTTCGTCAGGGTCGAACGAGGGTTTGATGTCGCGCTTCCACCATATGGCCAGGAGCCGGAGATAGTGGATCAGATACCGATGGTTGGCCACATTCTGTTGACCGCTGATGCCGGAGGCGCGGCTGGAGAGTCTCGTCAGAGATTCTGCGATCTGTCGTGGTATCGCCGAGCGAGCGACGTTCTGCGGACGAGGCTGCCGTTAAGACCACATTGAGGCACTGTCCAGGATGCAAGATGGGCGATCTGACCGTTGATATGCATCCGCCCGCATCTGCTACCGACTCACTTGCAGCTCGGGGTCGTGGCACCAAATGTTTCGATTGCTACCGCAGATCAGAAGACAGAGCAAATGGGCTTTGTGCATCGCCATGCGCAGATCTCTGTCTTCCTTCGTGATGCCTTTGGTTTTGGGCGAGGCCCGCTGTTGCTTCCGGGCATCCTTGTCGCTGCAGACGATACGACGTCAGGAAGCTGAGGCCGTAGTACACACAGATACAGCATGAGGGCTGCATGTTGCAGAATGCTTACAGAAACGCTTTGAGCTTGGGAATGGCGATCTCTAAAGGACCAGAGGACGAGCTGGTGCCGAGCAGGTCCGAGCCAGAGCCTGTATGCCCTGCATCATCATGGGACGCAACCGCTTGTCGTCCAGCACGAACCACGACCAAATGCTTCTGATTAGACTACAAGCCCATTCGCCTGCAGTCCAGTCGCAAGCCAGCATCCCATAGCCGTTTGTATATCTATCATCCTGTCCACTCTCCCGAGTCGCCGGATCGTCAAAGGCCAGGTTGTTCCGGGTTCGGCTGGAGAGCGGGTCGCTGAACGTACCATGGACCACATCGATCTGCATCCATTCCTCTTCGTCTTCGTCATCGTCGTCGTCGTCGCCCTCGTCAAAATTGAGGCCGGAAGAAGACGACACAGGCCCCGTGGCATCGCCAGGATTGACATGCCCAAGAGTGCCAGGGGAGAGGATACAGGCTGGCGTATAGGGCTCGTTTGTTACTCCGTATTCCGAGGAGAACAGACGGCCGGGACCAGGCAGCGGCGATGATGATGACGGTGCCGACGGCCCAGATGGCTTGCTGTTGTTGGCGCTCATGTTGGCACGATCGGCGGATGAGCAGCGAGCGGTTCCGGCGTCTGGGCGAGCCTGATATCCTACCAGCGCTGCGCAGTCCTGGCCATGGCGGCTTCCTGATGCCGTGGGCCGCTCCATGTTCTGCGAACGACCGTGGCACAGCGAGACGGAGGGATACAACGCACCCAAGCCAAACGGGATATCCATGGCCGCATTGCGATTGTGGGGACCCGGTGTCTTCACTCGGAGACAACCGAGGCGATCCCTCGGATCTATAGACGCAGGAGATCACAGACCACGCTGTCTCGTTTCTCTTGGGTGGAGTGTACCACATGTTGTATTTGCGCCGAACGCACATCGCAGAACTGACCACACCAATCGATGGCGGCGATGCCCTTTGATTC
The DNA here is from genome assembly GCF_025602895.1 of Polychytrium aggregatum. Lineage (NCBI taxonomy): Eukaryota > Fungi > Chytridiomycota > Chytridiomycetes > Polychytriales > Polychytrium > Polychytrium aggregatum. The sequence continues at coordinate 253,965 of NW_026516259.1, forward strand.
CCGGCCCAACTGGCTTCGAATGAAATGCACCGCCATTATCGCCGGGCTGAGATCCGTCTCACCGGGGCCGTGCGGGCAGATCAGTGGCCATGACCGTGGCCTAGACGATTGCATTCACCGGGAACAGGACCACAGGCGAATAATCCTTATCGCCGAGCAGGAGCTGCAAGTTCTCCTCCACATGCTCGTCAATGCTGCCCTTCGAGTTGGCGGCACCACCCAGGTTGGAGTAGAGCTGGTTGATCAAGTCACGGACCTTGCGGTCCTGCTTGGGCTTGGCCTGAGGTTCCATCAGCGATGCAAAAAGCAAATCAGCAGTCCGAACAATACACGCAGCTGTTTGCAACGGCATAGCTCCACGACTCGTCGCCTGCGCTGGAATGGCTCGTCGGTAGTTCGGCGAACCACCGCTTCGTACCTTGACGATCATAACCTGGAAATCGGGTGGGAGGCCGTATCGCAAGACCGACTCGACGCAGGCGCGGATAACCTTGATATGGAGCCAGGATGCATAGACCTCTCCAAAGTTGGTTTTGCAGAGGCGCAGGACTTGCGACTGCCAAAGTGAGCGTGTTGCCAGGGATTAGAATGCGAGGACCGCACAAAGTTATGGGCTCTGCAGAGCTCTTGCATTCGTAAGGCTCTCTGGGCCGGTGTCCATTTCATCGTGGGGTAATGGAGGGCACCATCGGCCCAGTCAGCCCTGCACGCTGCTCCTGTCGCCGCTGTGTCTCTCGGCCCTACGTACCCATAGCCCCTTCTCGGACGCGCCAATCTCGGCCAGTTCCTTCTTGTCCTTGGCCATTTGAGACTCATCCCACTTGAAGTCTCGTACAATGAACCTGGAAAGTGACGCCACCGAAATCAGCACTCTTCCGATCAGTAGAGCGCAGCAGGTTGACAGACTCTCGCGCTGCGGCGATCTCCCGCCCCGTTCTGCTACACCGCAGGCTACGTTACTTGAACTCTCGCGCCTTGAGAGTATAGTCGTCGACGATTCGTTTGAAGAGCGTCACTGTGTAAATGATGTATTCGTCGTCCTCGGTGATCTTTCTGCAGCGAGAACAATAATGGGGCAGTGTCAGTTCGGGGACTATTGGGATGACTCTGACGACGGATTGTCGCGCACCAAGCGCCAGCCGCTCACTAAAGACGATGGGCATGGTGGCCATAACAGAGAAACGCGGCATCGGGCCAGAGATGCCTCGATGCCGGACGATTGTTCCTCACGACACCGCACGATCATCAACAACGCCTCGAGACTGCTGTTGCCGAGGCGGGCACACTCACTGCGTCGATCGTGGCACGACCATTTGGGTCAGGCTTTCGTAGTTGTTCAGCCAGTCGCGCTCTGACTGCCTGTAAATCAAGAGCGTGAGTGCAGGTTGATGCTGTGCAAACATAACTTGAGCGGGCTGTGTAATGGGTCGCTGTTTCCGGCACAACCAATCGCATGCCGCTTACTTTGGAACAGCCACGAGCAGCGTGGTCAGGTACTCCGAATCGAGGACAAAGTGCTCCTTCTTGACAACGTCGTTCAGGCTGCGAACCGAGAGGTTTCCACTGTGGAGCGACCATCCAACATAACCGACGCAAACCAAAGTTGTTAATGATCGGTGCTCTCTTCGCCTTGTTTAGACCATCAGTCGGCGAACAGCGCAGCGGCTGGCGACAAACGATAGACATACACTTGTTTGCGCTGAAGTCCTTGAAGCTGGCCCTTTACGGTTGCGTAATTCTGCATTTTGTTCTTCATCAAGGTGTCGATGGAGGTCACCTCCTGCCAGGAGCATCGTACCGGGTAGAGTTTACCAAAGGCCGGGCTGGTCAGTAAGCTTCTGGGCACGACAGAGGATACAAATGCGAGGCACGGGTCGTCGAGTCGCACCTGAGTGATCAGGTCCGTAAGCTCGCGCAGGGACTTGTCGGTGCGGTACTTCATGGCGTTCCACTGGAAGCCCCTGAGATAGTTGTCGATGCTCTCTGTGCCGCAGACCAGTTACCGAAACAGGGGGCATCAGCGCAAGATGCCAACGAACGCATCGCCTCTGGTGTCCCACTGAGAGAAACAGGCGTCGACAGGGCTCCAACGCTGCCGAGCGCGTCCTGCATCCAACCATTCCTCCCGGGCACCAAGGATATGCTCATCAACCCAGGAATCTACGCCTCGCTGGCCTCGTGCCATCGGCGACTGGCGCTCAGCCCCATCGAACTTACTGTCCGTGACAGAGAGATTCGACCTCCACTGTTCGACGTCGTTGTTCAGCAGCGACTTCATGTTGTCGGAAAGCTTGCAGGCAATTGATTCAAAGTTGCTGTCGAGCTTGCTGAGGTCATCGCTGAGGACGACCAGCGTATCGAGTGTGCCGACCTGGTCGGAGCGATACGATCAGCAGCGAGTCAGCCCGAGCCGATTCGAGAATCCAACCTCGCGATGCCAGTCTTTGGAGGGCCAGCCCGAGGAACGAGTCATACCGACTCGCTGCAGCCCGCTGGGCGCACATGTGCTTCAAACCAACGCCTGCATTCGCTACGCTCCGCTCTCCCAAGACGGTCGACTCTTGCGTCATCCGCTTCATCCTCATATGTATCGGGCCGCTCGCGACTGAGCAACAGCCGATCCGGGACTCTGCTGCCGCTGCCCCGCACACCACACACAGAGCCCACCTTGAATTCAGGCAGATTGACCGCAAAGACTTCGGCGTAATCGCCGCCCCGCGAGGCGATCTTTGCCTTGAGTTTGTTCACGGCATCGATCTTCTTTGGGTCTGCGGGCGCAGAGACGATGTAGAACGTGCCGCTATTCTCGGACATGGGTCAGGTGTCAGGCGAAACTCGGCGGCGATGGACGGGTCGCGAGGAAATAGGTATTGGCGCTGGTCGGAGGGGGCGGTGGGCGACTTGCAGCAATCGGCGGCGAGTCCGGGTAGGTGTGAGCTCGGCGACAGCAGTCCAGGGGCAGGGCTGAGCGGTTGGTGACAAAAGACGAAGGACAGGACTTTCGGGGTGCGGGTTTTGACGCGCGGGGAAGCCTGACCGGGAGGGCTCGGCGACTCGTCCCGGATACACCCTTGGGATGCGACTGCCGATCCGCTCGGCGATCGGGATGATGGACATTCCCACATGAGTCGAAGGGCTCATGCTCGTCCGACAGGCCATGGCTCTGGTACATTCCAGGCACACCTGTCTCCGGCGCATTTGCCACAGCGCGATGCCCTCTGTGTACCCGTTCGGATCTCCCCGAGCGAAAGCGAGCGGTGAACTTGAGCGCAGTATTCGTGGCATATCGACTGCCGGAGGGTGCGATGTGCTCAAAGCACTCGATATCGTGTTATCCAACAAGGCTCCGGCTCCATCAAACGACAAACGACAAGCGGCAGGAACAGGCTCGATTCAGGGGCCGTGCACGCCCAGATCTCGCTCGTTCATGCAATGTGCCTCGCTGGAAGGCCTCTGGCCAAGATCGAACGGCCCCGAACATCTAATGCGCATTCTCAACAGCGGTCTCGTCCGACTTTTCTGTCTCGGTCTTTGGCTGGTGGGGATGGGAGCAGCACGAGTTGAAGATTGAGGATTCGACAATCCATTCACGACAGCATCAACCAAAATCGTGGGACGGGCAAGCCATAGCAATTAGGAGAGGAGGCAAAGGCGGCACTCGGAGGGCAGCCACAGGGCAAGCAAGCATGGTGCACCAAAAGCCCGACAGATGCAATCTCTCCATCCAGGCCCATTTCCTACCTGCTTGTTTGTTGTGGCGGCCTGGCCAAAACGCTCCTCACGCTTGCGCTTCTTCTCCTCCTCCTCTGTAGACATTCGAGGTGTCGTTCCGTAGCATTTTGAACATGTCTGGTCAGATCAGCTGCATGCAGATCGCAGTCGCAGTCACAGTCCAGCGGGCAGAGACAATCCCATCGAATCGAATCGGTAGCCGGGCGCACACAAGCCCAGCTTCAACTGCCGGGCTCTACGGCGATGCACACTGAGGGGGCATTCAGCTGCGGACAGATCGAGCATACCAGTAGACGGCTTAGGCTTGCTCGTCTCCAGCCCAAAGCGCTCTCGTCGCTTGGCAACAGCGGGATCGACCTGAAGCCATACAGGGAACGAGGGTCAGTTTGCGGTGAGCAGAGCTTTGATCTCGGTCGAGAGAGCCGAACCGCTGTATCTTGAGCCTCGTTTCGGCAGGCCTATGTACGAGCGATCGGCTTCTGGGCAAAGTTCTGTGCGGGGAGGCTTGCCTGCTTGGTCTTCCTGCCCTTGGCTGGCTCCTCGACTGTGCCAAAGCGAGCTTGTCGCTGAAGCTTCTTGTCGGTGTCATCTTGGCTCAAGGCAGCTTTCTTCTCTGTGCTCGGTGCCTTCTGATCTGGCTGCTTCTTCTGGGCCGGCTCGCTGCCAAATCGAGCCTCTCGGGCCTTTTTTTTGTCGACAAAGGTGGTTGGGGCCTGAACTCCAAAGCGCTCCTGGCGAAGCTTCAGCTTCTCCTGGTCGGTCAACGCCGATGCGGAGGCCGCCTCGGGCTTGGCGGAGGGCACGGCCGGGGCCGGCTCGTCCTTGACGTCGGCAGTCATTGGCGATGCGGTGTTTGTGGGTACGGGTGGCAGGATTCCCTGCAGGCGATCAGATCGATGCAGAGGCGGCGGCCAGGGCAAGCGAGCCAGGCCCGTCGCGCCATACCGGACGCTGCCGATCACAGCGCGTCCGGCGATGCCCATCGCAGCACCTCAATCACAGATGCGGTCCGCTGGGACAAGGTCCGCATCTGTGGTGGTGGAGAGTCCATGCATCGGATAGAATGTGTATTCGGGATCCAGAGGGGGCAGCCATCGGTACCGAACCGGGGCGGGTCATTTCGTTTTATGGATGCAGTATCGTCTATTGTCATCACATTGCTTTCACCGTCGCAGTCACCATAGCTGTGGAATCACAATCATCACGACTGCGCTTGCATATTGTCTTGCTTTGATTGCCGCAAGTAGCAAAGGGCATATCAAAGCTGAGGGCTTCATGTTTCACTTGCGAGATCCTCCATGGGCACCTGTTCCTGGTAGCCCTTTGTCCTCATGAACCATCGTCGAATCCACGAGACATGCTCGGGAGCGCCAGGATGAGCCTCATCTGATCGTGCTGAGACGCCGATGTACTGGATGTCGCCGCCTGGGCACCCCAGGCGGGTGCCGAAGACTCGGTAGAGCCCGTCGCCGATGCCTAAAGGGGTTGACAGTCCGCCGGTCAATAAACCAGTCAGGGGCCGTGAGCGACCCGTTTGGTTCGTCCGTTCGCCGCAGTGTGGAAAGAAGATGGAGCCGTTAGAGTGTGTTGCCAGGGCCAGGACATGTGTTGTATACGACTCGGGGTACGGGTAGCCCCACACAGATGATCGCAGCGACGGTGCAGTACTTACGTTCCCACGTCATACCGAGTACTTCGCCGGCATACCAAATCGGCACGCCGCTCGCAAAGAATAGAAATGCCGCCAGGGCTTCCTTGGGTGCCTCCATGACACTGAATACGATCAGGAACAGTGTGCTGGCACAAAAGATCACTGGGACAATGATCCAAACCCGGAACGGGCGCTCCAAGTTGGGCGCACGGTACCGCAGCAGCAGCAAACCAAGGACCGCCAGCAGATAGAATGTCCAAGCAATCATCGAATAGAATGTCACCAGAGACGTGAACGAGCCCACGCTGACAAAGAAGACGGAGATGAGGCCTTGGATAACCAACGCATTCAGCGGTGTCTTGAAGCGAGGATGCACTTGTGCAAAGACCGGCGGTATATCCCCATGCTTCGCAGAGGCCATAAGCACCCGTGCACTTGTGAAGACGGAGCCGTTGGCAGCGCCAAAGGTCGATCCGATGACGATGATGGGGATGATGATTCCGCCGACATGGCCAAACACGTTTTTACCAAAGTCCTGATAAAGCAGAGGACATCAATTTGGCGATGGTCAGCGCAAACAACGATGAAAGCACGACCGACGTCGGGTTCAGCCATGGAGCAAGGGCAGCAAGAAAGACAAACTGCTCAGGACCCAGTGAATATCGTGAGCGCGCCGCTTCATGATATGACGGCATCAGATGATCACACAATCAGCACCAATTCATCGAAGCCCACAGTCTGGCCAGCCTAGCCAGCCTAGCCAGCTAGCCTCGACCGGCCGACTGTCTCGCTCGCTGATTCATACCATAGCAACTGACGCAGATTTGACAATCACATCTTCGGGAAGGACGGCGTAGTAGGCCAGATTTGTCAAGAGGTAGCACACCATGATGATCAAGGGCCCTGCTATCGTGGCCTGCGGCAGGGTACGGGTTGGGTTTCGCAACTCCCCAGTGACGATGTTGAGGTTGTTCCTGCGTTGGCAATGCCCCGGGTCCACATCAGCATCAAGAGTGGCAAGGCTACCGATGATGCACAGGAAAGAGGCAGCTTCGAACGTCTGGCCAGACACACACAGTACCCAAGCCGCTGCTTACCAGCCATCGTACGCCCACAGGGCCGAATAGAGTGCCAACGCATAGTCACCCGGGTTTGTGGAGCTCCCTTGGAACGGCTCGCGGTCATAGTTGTGGCTCTTGGAGGCGCCCTCGGCCAGGATCACGCAGCCGATGCCTCCGATAACCAACAGACTGACCAGCTTCAAGGACGTAAAGATGTTTTGGACCCAGGTGCCCAGGCGAGTCGATAGGCAGTTCAGCAACGTCAGGACGGCGATGCACAGAGCGGCAATCAGCCGAGTGAGCCACACCGGGGCTACACCCCCGGGGTGTCCATAGTATATCAGTCGGACGACATACTCGGCAAAGATCATAGTGATGATGGCGATCGAGCCCGGGCGGGTGCACACCACCCCGGTCCAGGAGAACAGAAACGCGGGCAGGGTGCCATAGGCCTTGAGCAGATAGGGGTGTTCGCCGCCCGATATCGGGTACATGGTGCCAAGCTCGGCATAGCACAGCGAACCCGTCAGTGCCAGCAGGCCCGCGATGAGCCAGACAGAAAGAGCGGCGCCTGGGGTGGAGTTTCGTTAACGAAAGAGTCAGCGATCGAGTTCATGCACACTGGGCAGCCCTGGCGGTTGAGACGACGACCTGGTCGACATAAACCTCGCCGGCGGCTCGATCGTCCCCATCGCAGACCCTTGAATGCTCTTCCAGTGCCGAGAAAGGCTGCTCCCACTGCATCCATAACTTGGACAGTCCTCGATATCCCTTGGATGTCCTCTGCTGTCCTCGATTGCGCTCGATTGTGCTCGATGGACCCCTGGCCCTCGACGAAAAAGTGGACGTTGTTCACATACCGACGCTTTCTGTGTAGCCCAGGACCGGTCCAGGACTCGCAAAGATTCCGCTGCCGATGGACATGCCTATGATGATGGACAGGCCCTCGAACAGCCCCATGTTGGTTTCCAGGTCTTGGTCGTCCTTTGACAGTGAGATGGAGAGAGGGAAGGACTGCGACAGGGGAGTAAAGTCGAACGACGAGCTGGCCGCCTTGGCTATTGTCGGGTGCTCCATGTCGTCCAAGTCGTCGTCGTCGTCGAAAGGCGTGGACGGCACCGGAAAGCGCCCCGTCCTGGATCCTGCTGCGTTGCCTTCGAGGTCGCTTCCTGTCGACACATCAGACTCGAATGATGGGCGGATCGCGCTCGAAGACGCCTGGGTCCTGTATAGGCTCTGGCCGGCGGTGCTCTCCATGAGGGGTGCTGGCGGACGGCCAAAAGGCAGAAGGGACGGAGCGGAAGGGCACTTGGTGGAGGGGAGGTGTGCCGGGGGTGGGGCCAGGACCGAGACTCTTGGCTGCTTTGGTTGACGATGGCCGATCGATGGAGAGAAAGGCTTGGGGAGCCAAAAGTCGCACGCTCGACAGAGAGTTTGTGGCAGCGCCGCCGCACACCTTCCGCCCACATCGCCTTTGGCCCCTTTCGCTTTGCTTGGCTGCCATCCGGACCAGCCCACCAGCACCTCCGCCTGCCCATGAAGCCGTCGCAGCCGTCCGCGGCCCATCCAGAGGCCCATCCAGAGGCCCACCCAGAAGCACATTCGGTGGGAAACAGCAATCATGTCGTCCTGAGGTGGGCCCAGAGCATCAATCCATCGGGCCCGAGGCCGGCAGCTGGCATTCGCTTCGGATCCTGGTAGCCCTCGTCTCGGATGCCGCCCAACCACAGACTTCCTGCATATTCCCGTCTCGACTCACTTGCTTGTGTCCGTCCTCCGGGGGCTTTTCGCCTCCACTCCATGCACTGTCGTTCTACTCGCAACATTTCTCGCCACAGCAAGTTTACTCTCTATGAAACCAAAGCCGTAAGTGTCTCGCTTTTGTCTCTGTTGCAGGACAACAATGCGACCTGCAACCTGCAACCCATCCGGCGGCCCGCCCCTGTGATAAACTAACTGACGCTGCCGGCACTCTCGTCCAGCGGTTCTATATGGTTGGCTCCAACCAGGCCGACGACCATTTCCGGGTTCTCAAGATCGACCGAACCATTCCGACCGAGCTCAACATCACCGAGGATGATTATGTGTATTCGAAGCAGGAAATCCGCGAACTGCTGACAATGATCGAGGAAGGCAACAAAGTATCGGGCGGTTTGCACCGAGTGTCGTCATTTTTCGGGATCGTAGGTGCGTTTCGTCGGCTTGGCGATGCGTACGTCCAGAGCAACACCGATTCGAACAGGACGCTGTCCGATTTGTCTGGTGGGGCGGCGGGCTCCTTGGTTGGGCTGAGGAGGAACAAATCACGACAGACATCAGCACGGACGAAGCATGCCAGGCGTGGTGCAGACATACTAGCGACATGGACTTGTTACATACCGCAAGGCGATGCAGCGCAGCGAGCGAGCGTTGACGCAATGTGCATCCTGCTGTCGCTCAAGCCGCCAAAGCTGCGTTTGGCCGAAGGAAAACGGCATTCACCAGCGCTTTGAATTTTCCGCTTCTCACTTTTTCTATCCGCTATGGCTTTCCTGGCTTACCTGCATTGGTCTCTGCTCCATCCATCATCAGGATTCGTCAAGTTCCTTGAGGGCTACTACATCATCCTTATCACCAAGCGGAGCGCCGTCGCACTGCTGGGCGGCCATTACGTTTACCACATCGACGATACGCTGCTGATCAGCGTGCCAGGACCGGGATCGAAATACGACCGCAAGCCCGACGAGTCGAGGTCGGTGCTTATATGACTGTGCAGCAGTGTGCGACTTTGTTCCCAAGTGCTTGTCGAGCGACTTCTTGAATCAAATAGGCCGTAACCCGCTGCGATTTTGTCGGCTTTGAATACCCCAGATACCTCCAGATCTTTGGGCAGGTCGATCTCAGCAAGAACTTTTACTTCAGCTACACGTACGACATCACTCAATGTCTGCAAAACAACTTGGCTCGGCCGCCAGGTCGGTCCAACTTCTCTCCCAACGAGATGTTTGTATGGAACAAGTACTTGCTCGAGAATGGATTCAAATCCTTGACTTCGGACTGGTCGCTTCCGATCATCCATGGCTTCGTGGATCAATCAAGTACGGCGTGTGCAGGCTGACATGATTCCGGTCCACACTTGCATCGCCACGTGTCGTCAAACAAGTCTTCCCAAGCTAACCCGTTGGCTGTCATAGGAATCAGCGTCTACGGACACAATATCTTCGTCACCTTGATTGCCAGACGGTCGCGCTACTTTGCTGGGGCGCGATTTCTCAAGCGGGGCGTCAATGACAAGGTAGTCCGAGAAGAGATGATTCGTACGAGCGACTTGGGCAACGGGTCATTTGCAGCCAAGCCCATGTACTGACCGGCTGCATATCCCGTCGATCAAACGACAATAGGGCTATGTCGCCAACGATGTTGAAACCGAGCAGATTGTACACGATGCCACCACGACCTCGTTCTATCGCCCGACTGGACGATCGGGACGAAAGCCGGCATATACTTCCTTTGTCCAGCATCGCGGCTCGATTCCACTTTCGTGGTCCCAGCTTGTTTCCAACATGCAGCCCAAGCCCCCGATCAGCTGTAAGATTATTGCCACGTCGCCATTTGCGCTGATGTAGCACCAAGCATCGAGCAGATCACCGCTTACCCATCCTGGTTCTCTTTCTAGTGGACTGGATCGATCCCTTCTTTCACATGGCCGCACTCCACTTTGACAACATGTTCAAGCGCTATGGATGTCCAATCATTGTGCTCAATCTCATCAAGGTAGGGTTGATGCGAAGCAGCGGTTGAGGTGTGAGCTAGTCAGGGGAAGCTTGCCAGAAGGAAAATCCGTGCAATCGGCAAGGGCGCGGATTGAGCAGTGCTGATACGTGTATAATGGGGCCCCGCTTGTAGGCCAAAGAAAAAACACCTCGAGAATCTGTGCTGCTGGAGGAGTTTTCGCAGTCCATCGCCTACCTGAACCAGTTCCTGCCAGCGGACAAAAAGATTCGATATATACCGTGGGACATGGCGAACGCATCAAAGAGGTATGCAGCAGTACTGCTGGGTTGCCCACCCAATGCCGCTGGGCTCCACCCAATGTCGGCCGACGAGAAAGCGTGGCTTGCATGGGCTCCGGGTCTATCCTTGGCAAAGCGCACCTGCGCAGAGATGTTTTCCCTGGCAACTGTGCAGTTGGTGGTTCTGGCAACTGGTTGGTGCGCAAGGTCTGATTGAGTTTCCACCATCAGCAACGCGGAAGACGTCATAGGAGTGTTGGAAGATCTGGCTGAGGAAGTACTGGCCACGACTGGATTCTTCCACAGTGGCCCCGAGCCCTACACCAACGCTCTGAAGCGGGCAAAGTCGCACGGAGATCCCAACCAAAAGGTCAATCGGATCCTGGGTCGTTGCCAGAACGGCGTTGTGCGCACCAACTGCATCGATTGTCTGGATCGAACAAATGCCGCGCAGTTTGTGATTGGCAAATGTGCCCTCGGGTATCAGGTGGGTCCAGGCCTCTTGGCAATGGTTTGAACCCATTCGGCGATAGCACGGTCGAGAGCAAGCCATATTTGGATCCAACAAGTAGCAAGCGCTAGAGTGGGCATTTATCAGTGGGGCAGTGCCGCTGTAACTCGCGCTCAGTGCCAGCAGGAGTAGTCGCCTGACTCGCCATCGGCATCATCACTCCTTCTTGCAGCTTCATGCCCTTGGGGTCTTATCCCATCCTTCAGTGCCTTTTGACTCCGACGCCATCAATTTGCTGAATGCCATGTACCACGATCACGGCGACACAATAGCTTTGCAGTACGGCGGCTCACATCTGGTCAACACCATGGAGACATACCGCAAGATCAGTCCCCTGACAAGTCACTCGCGAGACATGATCGAGAGCATTCGCAGATACTACAGCAACTCTTTCACAGATGCCGAGAAGCAGGTGGGTTGATTATGGCCGTTTCTTTGTCAGGGCAGGGTTGTTTCGTGATGCTGTGGCAATACTCTGTCTCTAATGCGGCTGAGGCATCCAGGACGCTATGAATTTATTCATCGGCAACTATGTGGCTGATCCCTCAAAGCCCATGCTCTGGGAGATGAACAATGACTTTTATCTGCATAACGAGGATCCACGGCGTCGAACGCCGACCATCAGGTTTGCATCGCTGTCGGCGGAAGGTTAGACACAGCGCCATTCGCAGTCATGTTCGGGGTTTGCTTGCCTATTTTCTTCTAATACGTTCATTTGTCGCTCTCATTCGTTGCCCAGCTATACGATGTGGTGGACACGGGAGCATCTCAACGAGCACAAAGCAGTCACCTTCTCGCGGTCTGGTGGCGACCGATATATCTTGGACGACGGGTTTTTCGAGGACTACTATCGACCCAAGGTGTATACCTCGTTTGCGCGCCTGTTTGCCTACAATATGATCAGTACATATAGCCGCAGCGGCACCAGTGACGAGAGTTGGATCAACGCCAGTCCCTTCATGGTGCGGGCCATGCAAGGCCCCCAAAACCGGTAAGGATTGCGAAACTATTGGATGCCCGACCACGCTGATTGTAATAGGCGTGTCTTGACTACACGAGGCACTGCTGCATGATACGCCATCTAACTCAGTCCGAGTCCCATGTTTCGCGTGTATGATCGGATGATCTTTTCTCAATCCTGCTGCGGCTTGTGATGAATGGCGCGACTGTAATCTAATGGCACGGTTGTCTCGGTTCGGTTGTCCCTACCCCCTTTCCCCTTCTTCTCTGTGCACTCGTTTGTGTCTACCCCTTTCTCTACTCCTGTTTTGATAGGGTCATGATCTACAATCTGAACATTGGTGGAGTGCGTCGTTGGCTCAACCCCGCAAACAAACCTGTGGAGGATACGAGCGACTTTGACCGCTCAGAGCCCACTCCCGAGACCGCCCACGAAGCCGAGGTGCAGACCGCGAATCGCGACACTAACGAGCCAGCAACCGATGATTTGGTGCCTCCGTGGTATACGGCCGGTTTGGCGACCAAGCTATTGGAGCCCGAAGTGCCAGCAAACGAAATGAAAGAATACAAGCGGTAAGAAGCTTTAGCGACCCTGTTTCCTTGTCTGCACAAGAAAGATGCGTCGATTTTACCGAGAAAATATGCTGTGGGCCGGATGCGGCCTGTTCAGTTGCCGGAGCTACTAATAAGTCGTTGGTGTGCAGGTATGTCAACAACTTCAAGCCCTCGGCAATCACTCTCTCGGCCGGAAACGTCATGATGCTGCTGCGACAGTCAGCGCTACTACCTGCGGGCACGGCCGCGAGTGCTCCAAGCCAAGTGTTTGTGGATCCACATGCCTCGTCGCATCCAGACTACCAAGTGTTCCAGAGCTTTTTGGAGAAGAATGGCGAGGATCCACACCTCTCAAGCGCCTCTACCTCGGACCAGCATCTCTACCAGACGTACGCTACGACCTTGGGCAAGTGGAGCTACTACATCGGCCCTCCCTCCTCCAAGAGCAGACAGCAGCAGGACCTGTCCCGCCAAAAGTCATATTCCCAGTGGCTCGAAAAGGGGCGGTTTGTTGGCACGCGGCCGCCAAAGAGCCACAAGCCCCTCCACATGTAAACCTGTCGCCTGCCTGAGCCGCGAGACTTGGAGATGGCAGATTGTCTTGGCGGGTGCATGCACGGTACCGGCAAGGACCGCAGAAAGCGCAGACGCCATACACTGTATTCAGAAATAAGCCGAGACCTGCCCCCATTTCCATGTTGATGGCGTCGTCTGTGAAAGCCAGCACCCATGTTTCTTGTGGCCGCTGCGCCGCTGTGACGTCACCGCTGCTGCGCGCCGGCCCGCGCAGCCGCACTCGATCCGCGTCCGCCGCCGGATCGATCCGCGAGGCTCAAAAAAAAATTTGCTGTGGGTGGCCGAGCCACGGAGCGGACACACCGGACACCCGTCTCTGGTCTGCATCTCCCGCCACCACCCCATCACCATGCCCAAGAAGATCGTCGAGGACGACATTGTCGTCGAGAACATCGAGGACGGCGAGGCCGCCAACAAAGAAGAGCCTGTCGAGGACGCCGGAGCCGTAAGCATCGTCCCCGAGGCAGCCACTGCAGCAGCGGGCTTTTGGGCGAGAGACCCTCCAAAACGGAACAGCAATCACAGGGCACAAGTCCGGCGGTGGGAGGCCATGGCCCGAGCAGGACAAGCTTGCGGGACGGATGCGAGGATTCCCGGAAAAAATCAAGCACTATGATATACGGAGACCTCCCCCTGGAGCTGCAGTGCATCGGCGCCCTGCTTTGAGCCCCTGCCGCAAATAGATCTGTCTGAAGCTGAAGCCTTCGATGATCTGCAGCCCGCTGTCCTGCCGTCGATGTCGCGATCGACGGAGGCTGGGAAGTAGCCGGGGGGGGGGGCGGATCACACTCGGCCTGGTTCTCGAATCATTCCAGATCACCAACCGCGGCGCAGATGCGGGCACGGCCACGAGGGCAATGCTTCTGATCTAGCGAGTCAGCTTGATGCTGTGGTATGTCGCTGAGCTTTCACCTCTTGCTCTGCAGGGTCTCTTCGATGGCCTGAAGAAGAAGAAGAAGAAGAAGAAGGCGCCTGCCTTTGACGACATTGCTGTGGAGGAGGCTCCTGCTGAACCCGAGCCTGAGCCCGAGCCTGAGGTCCAGCCTGAAGCTGCTGAGCCGGTTGCCGATGAGGACGGCGCTGCTCTGTTTGCGGACCTGAAGAAGAAGAAGAAGAAGAAGAAGGTTGTGCTCGAGGGCGACGAAGAGGCTGCTCCTGTCGAAGAGGCCCCTGCTGAGGAGGCCCTGGACTTTGGCGAGAAGAAGAAGAAGAAGAGCAAGCGACCGAACTTGGCCGAGTTTGAGGCCTCACTCAAGGCGGACGAGGAGGAGGGTGCCGTTGATGTCGATGGAAACGATGAGTCCACCGGCGGCGCGGGTCAAGGCCAAGATGCTTGGCTCGGCTCGAATCGCGACTACACCTACCAGGAGGTAATGGCGATGCGCTTGCTTAGCAGGGCTGCCGAGACCGTAGGGACAGGGCAGCTTGCCCACGGACAACGATCCTTTTCAATCCAACTTTACCGCAGTTCGACTATATAGCCCGAACACATCCCGACTGACAAATCCTTCCTCCCGCCCGCCTACCAGCTCCTCACCCGCGTCTTTGCCATCCTGAGGCAAAACAACCCCGAACTGGCGGGCGAGAAGCGCAAGTACACCATCGCTCCTCCCCAGGTGTTCCGCGAAGGCTCAAAGAAGTCCGTCTTTGCCAACATCACCGACATCTGCAGAAGGTAACCTGGTCGCTCACCCAGTCCGAGCCATCTGCACAAGCAACCTGGCGTCAATCTGCCGATCCCAGCGCTCGATAGTGTCGATCCCTTGGGCCTGGATCGTCGCGTGTATGCTCGAACAGCCCTCTGCACCCTGGCACTACGCGCACTAACCGCATGACTGTTATCTCCACCTCGCTGCAGAATGCACCGTCAGCCCGATCACGTTATCCAGTACTTCCTTTCTGAACTCGGTACCACTGGCTCCGTCGACGGCAGCCAGCGGCTCGTGATCAAGGGTCGCTTCCAGCAGAAGCAGATCGAGAATGTGCTGAAGCGCTATATCAGTAAGTCGACGGGCACCGCTCACGCCATGTCACATTGTCTCGTTGCTGCATTGTTGTGTCGACCCGAGCCTTGAGCCTCTTTGTTCGGCTGATCTTGACTGTGCCATTAATTTACCCACTGCAACTTGTTCTACACAGTGGAATATGTTACCTGCAAGACCTGCAAATCCCAAGATACCATTCTGATCAAGGAAAACCGCTTGTTCTTTGTCCAGTGTGAATCTTGTGGATGCAGACGATCTGTTGCCGCCATCAAGGCTGGTTTCAAGGCCCAGACTGAGAAGAGAGCTGGTTCGTATCTGTCACCGAATCGTGTGGCTGCCTTGACTTTGCTATGGCTTTCCTATGGCGTTGCTTTGGTTGCCGCGCATTCTCCTCGGGCTACCAATGTGTGTGGAGCCAGGCTGTTGCTGTTTCGTGTCACTAACTCTCTTTGATCATGCTTTGACACACAGCCCAGCGAGCTGCTGCCGGTGTTTGAAGGATTATGGGAGGCAAACCGTCGAGGGCGCTTCTTTAGCGATGAGGCTGTTCAGATTGCTGTGCTTGTTGCTGTGCTTGTTGCGACATGTTGCTTTTCGCTGATTTTGTTACAGCGCTTTTTGAAACACATTGATCACTCCTGCAAAACACTCTCTGTCCATTGCGCTTGAACACATTCAAGACATGCTTTCCGGGATCAGGCACATGGATTCGCGGTTAGGCTAGGAGGCGCGTGCATACAGCTTCCCTCCCCCTTAATGCTCTTCGTAGGCCGCAGCGAGTGACCAACGACAACATGGCGCCCACGTCTCAAAGCAATATGAGCACATCCTCGATGATGGGTCTATTGGTGGGATTCTGGGGCTCGGGGTGAGCACCAACTGGCTGTTGTGTCGTCGAGGACCCTGGCGGTGCTGGTGAACGTGCACAGACTGCGGATGGGGGGCAGCCGCAGAGTCACCGGCAGGTGTCGTATGGGCAATGCATGGATCGAGGATGTCTTTGCATCCAAAGGAGTGTCACATGCCGGGCTCAAGACAGGCCGGAAAAACACGTGGTCGCTCGGTCTGGCTTCTTCGTCCATCAACCACACCGTCCCTGTCGCTCGTTGCCTCCGTCCAGACACCATCATGGTCATTACCGACTACGCCGTGGTCGCCAAGACCAGATCGAGCGAGCCCATCAGGCTCTACTACGAACTGCATGGAACCGGGCCCACCAAAGCTATTCTCATGTGAGTTGCTCTCTATTCCCCCCCGCGACATTATTTCTTCGTTAGTTTCGCAACCTTTCGATATGCATATGTGGGATCCGCAGTGTCTGGCATCGCTCGGTGAGCCTGTTGCCGGGGGGGGGCACGCTAGTCTCTGCTCTTTCAATCTTCATATGCTGCCACCAGCCGAGACCGCTCGTTTCTGCTGGGCCCGCCCATGCTCTGCAATCGTCCCCATTCCCGCTTCTCAACTCGTTCCCACTGACGACTCTGTACCTCCCCCTCCCTGCAGAATGGGTAGGAACAAATCTCTTTTTCGTTGCCGCCACTTCGTATAGGATGGGTGCTGAGCTGGTCTGTCGATTAACGCAGCACACGCCGCCTCTGATATGCTGACAACTGCACTCGTTCGATGATGATCCAACATCACCCTGGCCACCAGGCCTCAATATGACGTGCGATTCTTGGGTAAGCCAAGGACGCCGCTTGCCAGACGTTTGCAAAACCATGGACTCCCAGTGCTCTTCGCCTTGACAGAGAGCGCCAACAGTCCGCGTCGATCGTATCTAACCCTCCATTGCATCTGGCACCATATATTGCTGGCCCAGGACAACCAGGTGGGAGAGGCTCGGTGCGCGGCGATGATGAGAAGGACGGTGCTCGCCACGAGGGCCACGGAATACCATCGGCCAGCGGGGACTTGAATTGCGGCTGCCGAATCAAGCCCGCGATCGACTGCAGTGTTGCGTTGGTCTTCTGACCTTGCATGCCACAATCGCCCCCCTTCAGTCGAGGTTCTTCGACTCTCACCCCGACTATCAATGCTGTGTCTTCGATAACCGCGGAGTTGGAAGATCGTCAACGCCGTCTTGCCGCTATACGTACGAACCAAGGCTCTTGCAGTTCGCTCTGTCTGCTGATGCCGCCTGTTGATGGGCGACTTTGTTGGGAATTGTTTCCTGAGCAGTCATCTATGCATTTGCAGGACCTCGGATATGGCCAAGGATGTCTACGAGCTTCTGATTTGGCTCGGATGGAAGAGTGACATCCATTTGGTTGGAATTTCCATGGGTGCGTACTCAACGGTCAGCACATGTCTCGCTTTCAGCTTGGGTGGTGTCCTAATCCAGACTATATTTGCTCCCGCTCAGGTGGCATGGTAAACCCAGTCGACGCAACAATACCGCTCGTGACTCGGATACTCATCATGGACAATTGATTCACATTCGATGCGACTATTCCAGATTTCCTTGGAGCTGGCGCACTTTTCCCCTGAGATGTTCACATCTCTCACGCTCGTCTCCACCACTGCGGGATTGACGATACCTCCGGTAAACGCCAGCCCAGCTGTCGAGCTGCCCACCGCCGACAATGTATCTAAACCGCCACTCGCCTGCCTTCTTGATTCAGGTCACTGCCATGATCGAAATTCCGCGCCTGCTTGTCATCAAGGACAGAGGAGAGAGGTTACAGCGAGTCCTTCGGCTGATCTTTCCGCAGTCGGTGCTCGAGGCACCTCCGCCAGCACACAGTTCGCCTGAATACAAGAACATGTTCGAGTACATGTTCGAGACGAGCCGCCGGAAGGCAGAAGCCTATCCTCCCCAGAATCCAATTGGCGCCTTGGCACAGCTTTCTGCTGTCATGACCCACCATGTCAGCTCGACGCGCCTGAAGCAGATCGGCGACGCCATGAAAGGGCGCATCCAGATCGTCACCGGGACATGGGACCAGGTACGGACGGATCTGGGTTTGCATCGGAGCGCAGTCTCGAGGCTCTTGGTGGTCGGAAGTGTTCGGGTGGTAGCCCAAATACCATCTTGCTGTATCGTGCAGCCAGTTCACCATCGTGCAGCCCGTTCACCATTGGTGCAGCAGCGCCCATGGTCGATTCTATCGTGAGCAATCCAGGCTGCCGGTCACCTCCCACTAATCTCATATCGCCCATCGCAACACTTGGTGTGGTACCAGCTCGTCCGACCGTCAAACTCGACCTATCTTTCTAAGCAGCTCTCGTGTACGATGCACGTTTACGAGGGCGGCGGCCATGCCCTGCCTTCGGAGCGGCCTGCTTGGTTCAACGACCTGCTCGTGTCTCATTTCGGCCAATGCGCACGCTTGGTGCAGAGCATGGACTCTGCTCTGTGACCCAAAAGCCCCGACCTCTCCGACTCGCTATGCTCAGGGGCCAGCCGAGGCTATCCCATCCGCTTTTATCCATCGTAGTTTCCGGCTACTGCCTTGTTCCAAAGATGCACGGTCGCAACTTTGGGAATTCCGGACAGAGCTCTTGAATGACGGTGTTTACAGGGCACTGTGCCGCCTGTAGCTATGACAATGTTCCGTTAGTCCTGAACAGCTATGTGGCGTACATGTCTTCCTGAGATGATTGAATGAATAATGTCGATATATGATTGCAAACAACATGGCATGTACTTGTTGCACGGACATATCCGAAACAGCCCAAAAAATGCAACTGGAGCTTGAGCCAAAGCGAAGGGATCCAGGATTCGTGCTTGGATGCTGCTCCTCCCCCGGTTGCATGAAAAAGAGCCATTTCACGAGTGGTCGATGATGCCGTAGAGATCTTTGGCCTGCATGCCCTTCAGATCAAACCCTTTGATCCTCTTGGTTGAGCCTCGCTCCAGCTGTTCCAGATCTGCCGTGTGCGATTTGATACTGTCCCGCAGCGACTCGATTTCCTTGGTCAGCGTCTCGCCGTCTGCATTGATCAATGATCATTGTAAATGCTGCAGACAGGACGACGAGCCCGATAGGATGCTCACGAGGACCAAGCAGCTACCGAGATCAACGTACCTTTGGCGATGAGTCCTTTGGCTGTGTCTTGCTCCATCTTCATGAAGATGCCTCCCATATTATACCACACTCGCTGGTCTATGCGGAGACGCAAGATGAGTCAAGTAAATGGGCCGCTCGCACGGGAATCGGTCCGATCGATATGCTGATGTGTATCAGAGACAGATTGATGGTGTCCTCGCTCGCCGACTGCAGCTGTAGATGCGTTTGGACACTCGAAAGCATCGCTCAGCTGCCAGCTAAACAGCATCCTCACTCCACCTGGCTCAAACTGCTTCTTGCGAAAGCATCCAAGGGCTTCTCTATTTGAGTTCCGCCTCCGGTCGAGATCCAGTATCTATGTGTGGGACATGCCGGAGACCAATAGGGGCCATATACTGCTTTAGAAGCTCGTCTTTGACATTGAGTCTCGGCCAGAAAGACTGTGATCGGCATGGCCCTGCTCTTTCGCGGACAGGGAGCGTCGGTCCAAGGTTTGAGGATCCTCCAACGGTAGATGCTTGTTGATCATTGGCCACATACCAGCTGCTTCTCGGTCAGGATATCCTCGGCAATCCGCTCCCGCTCAGCTTGCGCTGGAGATGGATGGTTGATATCGAAAAAGAGCGAGTCGAGTTTAGCAGACCACCTAACAAACGATGGCAGCGACCGCTTCCACAACTGTATGCGCATTCGGCTGCGGCCTGCGCTGCCTCGCCCACCTTTCACAAAATCCATCTTGTGCAGCTCGGTTTTGGGCAGAGTCGCTCTGGTCGGTTCGGTTTGGAGACATTTGCGAGAGAACAACAGCGGCACACGTGATGCCTGGCGCTGGACTCTGGTGGCGCAGTGCCAAGTGACCTCCACATGACCGAGAAGACATCCGTCCAGCCGCCGCCTCTCGCCCATGCCGAGCCCAGATCAGTCTCTGTTGTTGGCATCGTCACGACCAGCATCGTCACGACCAGCACCGAGGCCGCAGTCCTCCCGAATCCACACCGCAACACCAGCAACAGCAGCAGCACCAAGCGCCAGACGCCACAGCGCTGTTTGCAAATCACATCGGCGACAGATCACCCAGAAACACCCGCCAAGATGGCTATGGCAGCAAAGTCCCGGACAAATGGTATGTCGTCCTCACCATCAAGCTCGGCAGCATGGGTCATTTCTAACGATGTGACGACGGCATATGCTTTGCAGTCCGTCTCCCCCCCGAAGTCAACCGGGTTCTCTTTATCCGGAATCTGCCTTTCAAAATCACGGCCGAGGAGATGTACGATCTCTTTGGAAAGTGAGTTAAGCCCACCGGGTGTCTCAAAGCTCACGTCCTCTGGATCTAGTTGTACCGATCTGGCCCAGCCAATCGGTGTGCGTCTTGGCAACGATGCTTGCATCCATGGACGAACCGATATCGGGCTGATCCGCTCTCATACCGCCTCTTCAGATATGGCCCTATCCGACAAATTCGGGTAGGAAATGCTCCAGATACCAAGGGCACGGCCTTTGTCGGTAAGCGCGACAGGAGTGGAGGATCCGATCCTGTCATGCCAGATGCTTGCTCGCCATGGCATTCGGCAGCTACAGCACCACTGCTGGACCTCCTACTTACCATCTGCGCACGACCAGTATACGAGGACATCTTTGATGCCAAGGCCGCTTGCGATCACCTGAGTGGATTCAACATCATGAACAGATACCTGATCGTCCTCTACTACCAACCCAACAAGGCGACAAAAAAGAAGGATCTCGACAAGCGGGTCAGTGTCGATGCCTCGATCGATGCGGTGCTCCTGCAGAGAGCATTGGATTTCTGCTAGGGCGATGCCTGCTCGGTCCGCTAACAATTCTTTCGTCGACTTTTCATTCGCCTGGTCGGGCTTGTATATAATTGCGGTGCCAACTGCACTCTCGCTGGACTGCTGCTGGACTGCTGCTGGACTGCTGCTGGACTGCTGCTGGACTGCTGCTGGACTGCTGCTGGAATATCGCACACCCTTTTCGGTTATTGCAGGAGGAGGATCTGGAAAATCTGAAGCGCAAGTACGGAGTCGACGACGAATGAGCCTTTGTGGACTTTGGAAGCATCGCCTTCGAGCAGCTCTCACAGCGACGGCCGTGCGTTGATGCCATCACTTAGGTTGGAGACCCGACCGGCACGGCTACTCTCTTACAGCCAATCCAATAAAAAGCAGGTTTTGGCCGTTGGTGACTGATATCACTCAACACATCGCGCGCTGGGTATGATCATTCAGTGATGCGTTTCTGGATCTGAATCGGGGACACTGTCTCACTCCGATGGCTCCCCGCAAGCAAAAGGCACCACCCAGGAGACGGCGATTCAAGCGACTCGAGAAGGCCGAGCATCTTGATATCGAGAAACCATGGAGCTGTCCAGGTGGTCGAGCGAATGCACCACACAGAGTGATTGCCAACCAGGACGGGAAACAATCGCATGGCTTGCTCACATTGCACACATGAGCGACCCAAAATGCAACTTCTGACAGACAGAGCGAGACAATCCGTCTATCTGCTGAAATCAGGAGCCATGCATAGCGGTGTTGGGTGCGCCGGACAGACTGCGGATACATGGAATTCGGAGGGAAACGACCATTTTCCTCGACAACGGAATAAAGCTCGGTGTGCGAATCACATGCGGGGGAGCGGTGGCTTGCGATAAGCTTATTTGTATAATCGCCTAGTCTACCGCACACCAGTGGGCTGTCCAGCAGGAGCGCTTTGAGATGCGGATAATGCCAACAGATCGACATGCTGGGTTGCATACGTCGATGTGAATGCGGGGATCCGGCGGACGCTACGTATACAACTTGCGACCAATCTTGACAAGTTCTTCGTACAGGGTCCATGTGATTGCAGCGCTGCAAGCCTTTCGCACGAGTCGCGGACTCAGGCCTGAGAAAAGTCCAAGTAGCCCTTCCTCCTATCGAAGGGCAGCGTGGGGGAGTGAGCCGGCGCCTGCTTGTTATCGACTTCTCGCCAAACCCGCAAACGCTCTTGGTTGCGTCTATTCAGCCGATCATTCTCGGTGAGACCGATACAATCAGTGTTCCCATCGATACTAACCTTCATGATGAGTGCGATGCTTTGGGTCGTGGATTTGTACAGATGCGGCTTGATCTGCATCCGCGTTTTGATGACATCGAACGGCTGGGTGAGAAGCGTGGCGACGATGCTACTTGACGTCGCAGACGTAAAGTTGATCGAAACCGACTCTTGCAGGAACGGCAAGCGAGCAGCTAGCGGATGTGCATCCAGTCAAGCATGCGTCATGGTGAGCCAACAGTCCCTGAGTGCACAGGCAGAAGCGTGGATCAAGAGGCGGACAGCACATTCCAGTGCCCCCCCCCTGTGCGTCTTGGACGGATCAGCGATATCGGGCTTCGAATGAACTGAGCAAGCCCGGAGCCATCCAACGAATCCGATGCAATCGATGGGTCACTACCCACCTTTCAACATCGCCTTGCTGTTTTCATAAAAGAGGAGATAGAGGCCAGCATAGGGTGCATCGCGTAGGGCTGTCGCCGTGAAGCCGTTGAAGAGCCCGCGGATGCCTTCCGTCTTGCGAATTGAAGTGAATGCCTCCCATAGGCTCTTGTAATTGTAGAGATCGCTCTGGTTCGCAGAAAGGCAGGGGTGTTGAAATCAAAGCTCGCTTGAAATCAAAACTCGCCAGAATCGACTCCAGCAACCAACTTCCAGCATTTGACAAGCACACGACTGACCTCGTATCTCGACTTGACGACCGAGACCGGCATCATCACCAACCCGATGGACTGGATGGCCATTAGCAAAGACACAGACCGAGCAACGTTCGTGGAGGTCAGATTTGTTCAGCGCAAACGCCCCCCCCCTGACGGCTGCAGACATCAAGGAAAAGTAATTCACATACTACCCTAGTCAAGGCACCAGAAACCATGTTGATGGTACCGTCGTTCATGGTGATGCCCATCAATCGATCTTCCTGAAATCCGTGCTTCAATAGCTTGCGGACCTCGGTCAGCGAGGTCATATAAATGGCGCTGCCTGGAGCCGCCCGGAGCATGGTCGCCAGCGTTCCTCTCCATAGGGTCCACACAGACTCTTGAACCACTATCTGTCTGGCTTTCGAGAAGATGGCAACGGAATATAGCCGGTTCAACGAGAACCACGGACGGTGGAGCGTTGATGTCGTCGATCCCGAAACCGATGATGCGGAGGGGTGGGGCTGGCGCTCTTGCTGCAGCCTCTGTGCACAGAGCCGGCCAGGACAGCGTCGGGATGTCAGGATCATGCACGATGCAAGGGCGCTTTACAGGCAGCCAATGCGATCGATCTCGATGCTGGGATGAATCCAGTCGAGTGTGAGCGAACGATGACCGCTACTCACGGTTTTGACCTCAGGCAGCCGATAATAATTGGGTCGAGCGATGGTGGCGATAGCGGTTGACGGCGATCGAGCGTGGCGGATGATAAAGGACGGTGAGGATATGCCTGAGACGACAGTGGGCGGACCAGGAGGGGCCACCGCCCTGGTTCGTTCGAGGCTGCGGGATTGACCGAGCAAGACGAGAACACTTACAACATCCAGCGGCTGGAGTACCAGACAGCTCACCAGGCCTGCTATGCCGCCGGCAAAGAAGTGGATGTGCGGCTCGGTCGGGCGCTTGGTCGAGGCCGAGGCCGAGATATGGACGGTTGTCGCCATTGGCAAAGATGATGGGGAGAAGAGCGCAGATCCCGGCCAGGCGAGACACCGCCGGGCAAAACGCACCTTCTGGATTTCCAATCGTGGGTCGCAGAGCCATCCGCGACCCCAACGAGGAAGTGTTTCGCCCTGGATCGCACGAACCTGCTCGTCACGATGACCACCACGGCCGCGATGAGGCGGATGGAGCCTCTCACACAAATCGTACCCAGATAGGACGACCAGCGACCTCGAAAGTGAGGGATACTGTTTTACTTTGCGGATGCTTTGAAGTAGTCGTCCAGCGTGGCCTGCACGCTCGCTTTTCCGCTCTGACTGTCGCTCTCGCGGGCGTCGTCGACTTTGCGCCTCTTGCCTCCTGGTGCTAGCCCGCAACCCGGGTCGTCCTGGGAGTCGGCGTAAGGCGATGCTGACGTTTTCACCAGCGACATTCGGTCTCCGGTGGCAGGTTTCCGACGAGATGTGGGCCGCGCAGGCTTGTTCGTATCCTCGGGCCCCGAGATTTTGCTGTACTCGCCTCCGCAGGACATTTGGTGATCCGCCCACCATCGGTCTGCCGGCTGGGGCGGTCGGTTCATCGCTCGACGGACGATTCCAAAGTACGGTGGTTGGTTCTGGCAGGGGCCGTTGCATTTCCAAACATGCACACGATAGTGATCGACTTCGTCGTGAAAGCTGCGATGAATTGGGAGGTGGACAGTACCCGCGAGTCGGGTCAGAATCTGCAAAGCAGCAGCAGGCGGAGCGATATTCAACGAAGAGGCGCAACAGATACCCAGAGGCAAGAGCCACTCGTCGGTCGATACAGCGAGATTGTCGTCCTACCTGTGGTACACAGTAATGTTGGTGAGCTGGCTGTCATTGATGCGGTTTGCCTGCTTCATGAACTGCGGTCCATGTCCATCTTTGTGAGAGCGATGACGTTTCGTTAGCAACATCGGTGTCTGGCGTGTGCATCCTAGCGACGGCTAGGGTTCGGCAATGAAAGCAACGGAGGACTCCGGCCGATCGTGAATGGCCAGGAAGTTATCCGAGTCAATAGAAGGATACCCTGCCGCTGCGTACCATGATCGTCGTTGTTCTCCGTGACAAACAGGTAGGCATGGATCATTTCGTGCAGCAGCGTGTCGATTCGGTCTGATTTGGATCGAAACTTGAGCAGCGGTTCGCTCAACCGGATCTTACAGTATCCGCCTTTAAAGAGCCACGCACATGGCGAAGCAGTCAGCGACAATATGAGATTATCAGGGAGGCAAAGTCATCAGGTCCGTTGCAGCGTGCGTAGCTCATCCAGACAGATTGGTCAAGAGCGCAGAGCTGACCTCGAAAGTAGGAGCACATCCCTGCGCACAGGCTGCCAAGGAGTCGGGGCAACTGAGAAGTTAAAAGGCTCCGTAGAGATGCTCCCAGCCATGTCAAAGCCCGAGGGTGCAACATATTCGACCTACGTCATTTTGGGGCTCCAGCCAACCTCGACTGCGTCCAGTGCGTTGCCGAAACATGCCGAGTTGAAGTACAGGAACATTTCGTGCAGATCGGGGTTGGGGTCGTCGGAGAGGTGGAAGGGCGAAGCCATCTTGCCTCGAGTGATGCGCAGGTGAGGGAGATGCCACGGGGGGCTGGGGGATGGCACCGAAGAGATCGCTTTCGTTCTTGCTCAACACCCGATGACGATGTTCGTGGATGCTGGCCAAGACATCCATGAGAACCGGATCAACCAAAGCGAGAGAGCCGAGAGAGAGCCGAGAAGGTGCCGAGAAGGTGCCGAGAGAGAGGGTGACACTGCCAAGCCACACATGGCATCGCCGCATGTCCATTCGGCCCCTCCGACAGCTTGTCCTTCATCTCACCCGTTCGACATTCGATTTGCTGCTGTCACAACAAAGGCGCTCACGATGGGCGAAGGTGGGTGATGCTGTCGTTGCCGATCAGTGACTTCCTTCACCGACTAATTTGCGGTTTGCCTGGGCCGAATGACTCGAACCCTCCTTGGCCATCTGCTGCCTCTGCCTCTCTTGTTGCTCCAGTTGCTACTGCCACCCCTGTTTCGGCCCTCACTCATACTGCCACCGAGCGAGAATACAACCGTCCTGTCCGGAACCCACGATGGAAATGCGTCAACGGCTTCCGAATCCACGACATCTTCATCAGGTTTGTTGGTGGCGATTGTTGTTGCCGATGATCCATTCACATCCATTCACATCCATCTCATCGATATTGCATCTATCCAGCTATCGTGCCGCAACAGAGAAATACACCGCGATTGATCTCCACTCGGCTCTCAGTGTTGGCCGTGTCGGCGAGCAGCACCCCTCCCATGTCTACCTGGATGTCCGCTGTCTCGAGAGCGGACTGAGCTGGGAGGATGGCTTCATGAACGGCCTGGCCAACTCCAAGGTCATTGTGCTCCTCCTTTCCGAGGCTGGACTCGAGAGAACCAAGACTGCTGGCACCTGCCCAGACAATCAATTCCTCGAGGTGAGTGTCGTCGATCCAGTCCAGCACCACCATCACCATCCACTCGCCATCTACTCACCAATGATCCTGTCCCAGATCGAACTGGCTCTGAAGCAGATGAAGGAGACCCAGAACACCCGCTCGCCCGTCCAGATCCTGCCGATCCTCATCAAGTCCAAGGAGATTATCAACGGCACCAAGTACATCAAGGACTGGTTCCCCAACACGAACGACTTTCCCAATGCCATCCACTGCCACAGAGCCAGTCCCTCCAAACTCGGCCAGATCAGCCCTCCCCTCACCGTGCGCCAGACTCTCGAGGAGTTGCTCAAGTTGCAGGCGCTGATTGCTGCCGACGACTATGCCGTCACCAAGTGAGTGTGTCTGTGTGGCACTTGCTGATGGCATCCGTCTCATCCATCAGTTCATTGATGCAGACCATCCAGATGCTGACTCACACATCCACAGACTCGTCCCCGAGATCCGCGAGACCTGGAAGAAGACCAGCCTCGTTGCCACCGTGCCAACTTATCTCCCGACTGGATCGACTGTCCTCACTGCCAACGAGAACCACGCCCTGCGACTCCTCCTCTGTCCCATTGACTCGACCCTGGACAGGCGAGCACTCGAGAAGCTGTTTGTCGAGGGCACTCGTCAGTGGTTGTTCGACCAAACGACCGACTGGGTCTACCAGGATACCATCGACACTGTCCTGTGGGTCAATGCCGTTGCCGGTGTCGGCAAGTCTGTCGCTGCTGCCCAGATCGCCAACATCCTCACAGCCAGCAACCAACTAGTGGCGGCGCTGTTCCTCAAGTACAACGACATCCGCAAGAGCGATCCGCGAGTGGTGCTGAACACCATCGCATACGGTCTGTGCAAGTGGTATGCCCCGATCGGCCGCAAGCTGCTCGATGCTGGTCACTCTAAGGACAGTCTCGACAAGATGAACATCAACGATCTGTTCAAGGCTGTGATAGAGAGACCATTAGGGGCTCTGGGTGGCTACGAACCACAGGAAGCGATTGTGATCATGGTGGATGGACTGGACGAGTGTCATCCCCGTGACGAGATCCTCGGGTTCCTGGCCAGTGGACTGCAGCGACTGCACACGAAGCATCCGTGGCTCAAGTTACTGCTGACATCCCGTCCC
This sequence comes from Polychytrium aggregatum, assembly GCF_025602895.1. Taxonomy (NCBI): domain Eukaryota; kingdom Fungi; phylum Chytridiomycota; class Chytridiomycetes; order Polychytriales; genus Polychytrium; species Polychytrium aggregatum. The sequence continues at coordinate 281,307 of NW_026516259.1, forward strand.
GAGGACGATATCAAGGCAGCATTCGATGGAGTCCCGATCAAGACGATCGAACCCTCGAGCGAGGAGAACATCCGTGACCTCGAGGTGTTCATCCGCCACCGACTGCGAGTGTATGACACTCTCAGTGACTCGGACCGCACCGAGGCAGTCGCCATCCTGCTGGACCAGTCCAAGACATTCGTGTGGATCAACCTGATCCTCAACACCGTCGACGCAGCATCCAAGGACGGCCCAGTGACACTCGCCACGATCAAGGACATCAACGACAGCGCCGCCGATGTCGGTCAGCTGTACCACAAGACATTCGCCAAGATCCACTCGCAGTCGAGCCACCCGGCCGAGCTGGTCACGGTGGTGTCGGCGATCGCCACGGCCCAGTCGATCCTGACAACACAGATCATCGTCGATGTGTTTGGACTCGAGATCGGCGTCGTTCGCGAGTGTCTCAAGAGCCTCAGCCTGGTCCTCGATCCTGGTGCCAATGGACTGGGTCCCCGAGACAGCCAGTCCACCAACAACGAGGTCAAGTTCAACCACAAGTCGGTGGCGGACTATCTCCTCGGCGACGCATCGACTGGCCATCTGTGGCATGTGTCGACCTCGTTCCACACGGTGTTTGCTAAGGGATGTCTCGGCGAGATCCTCTCGCACGACCCAGTGGTCAACATCTGCGATATCTTCGACTTTCACGACAATATCGCCGACCTCGAGGACAGAGTCGCAGCCAAGATCACACCGTCGCTGCGATACAGCGTCGCCCACTGGATCACACACTTTGTGTGGTGTGTGGGTGGAGTGGCCGAGTCGAGTCCGGTGTGGCAGTCGACCGAGATGGTCGATGTGGCAGCGGTGCTCACTCGGTTCGTCAAGACGCATGTGTTCTTCTGGCTCGAGTGTGGATCGCTCACACATGTGGTCAAGCCGATCATCGAGCAACTGGCTGTGCTGCGAGGAGTGATCACAAAGGCACCCAGCACCATCGTCGACGACACCACGAAGGAACTGGTCAAGGACACGTATCGATTCATCCGCGAGTTTGCCGATCCGATCATCAAGAGTGCACCACAGGTGTACAACTCGGGATATGCATTCACACCGAAGGAGACAACGATCTACAAGACATATGCCACCCAGCTCGAGGACAAGATCTCGTTCCTGGTCACGGCTGGTCCAGCACCCACCTGGGATCCGTGTGAGATGACATTGACTGGTCACTCGAGCCAAGTGAATTCTGTGGCAATCTCGCCCGATGGCAAGTGGATTGCCTCTGCCTCAGACGATGAAACTGTCAAGGTGCGTAGTGTTACCACGGGTCAAGTCAGTCGTAGCCTTGAAGGGCACATCAAGCCCGTAACCTCGGTGGCGATCTCACCCGACGGCAAGTGGATCGTCTCTGGCGCGGCTGACAAGACCATCAAGGTGTGGGATATTATCACTGGCCAGCTGAATCGCACTCTCGAGGGACATGTAAGGAATGTGAACACAGTGGCGATCTCACCTGATGGGAAGTCAATTGTCTCGGGCTCGGATGACAAGACCATCAAGGCGTGGAGTGTCGCGACAAACCAGGTGGAGTACACCCTTGTGGGACACACAGGAGGCGTGACCTCGGTCTCGATCTCACCCGACGGCAAGTGGATTGTCTCTGGTTCTAAGGACAGGACCATCAAGGTGTGGGACGCCACGACAGGCCAATTGAAGCGCACATTGGATCAGCATACCGACTGGGTGCTCTCGGTGGCCTTCTCTTCCGATGGAAGGCGTATCGTATCCGGCTCTCTTGACAACGCCATCATGGTCTGGGATGCCGTCACTGGCCAGGTCAAGCACACTCTCAAAGGGCACACAGAAGGTGTGAGCTCTGTAGACATTTTGCCCGATGGCGGGTCGATCATCTCTGGCTCTGGTGATGGCACAATCAAGATCTGGGACTCCACCACAGGCGAGGTGACGCGCACTCTCAAGGGACACGCAGGCACTGTGAACTCCGTGGCGATATCAGCCGATGGCAAATGGCTTGTTTCTGGCGCGTGTGACGAGACTGTCAAGGTGTGGGATGTTGCCATGGATCAGGCAAAGTGCACTCGCGAAGGACATACCCACTTGGTCCTCTCCGTGGCCATCTCACTCGATGGAAAGCTGATCGTCTCCGGCTCCCGGGACAAGACCATCAAGGTGTGGGATGCCATCGCGGGCCAGCTGAAGCACACACTTGAAGGGCACGCTAACTTGGTGCTCTCGGTGACAATCTCATCGGACAGCAAATCGATCGTCTCTGGCTCAAGTGACGAGACCGTCAAGGTGTGGGATGCCACCACGGGTCGATGGAAGCGCACTCTCAAAGGACATGCCGGCGCTGTGTTTTCGGTTGCCATCTCGCCCGATGGCAAGTGGATTGTTTCTGGTTCCCGGGACACAACCATCAAGGTGTGGAACTTGGGCACAGGCCAAGTAAAGCACACACTTGAAGGACATAGTTGGGATGTGAACTCCGTGGCAATCTCACCCGATGGCCAATCGATTGTGTCTGGCTCGGGTGATTGCACCGTCAAGGTGTGGGACATCAACACCGGTCGGCTGAAGCACATCCTTGAAGGACACTCAGGATATGTCAGCTCTGTAGCGATCTCGCCGGATGGCTTGCTCATCAAGTCTTGGTCCAATTGTGAAGTCATCGGCTGGGTCCGTCGGGGCAACACGTTCGTCCGCTCCGATGACGATCTTGCCAGGTTCGCCGTCGTCGCTTCGCCACCTGTCTCGCCCCAATGGGTAAAGAGTGGGGACCTGCAATCCGAGTGGATCTGCCACGGCAAACACAGTGTCAAAATCCCGCACGCTTCCCTCGGTGACTGGTGGAGCCGGTTCTCAACTTCTCCCGACGGGATTGCATTTTGGACCATGCCTCCATACCGTCCCGTCGCCATCCTGGTAAGTTCAAGTCAGACGTCACATCGCTCCTCGACTGCAGCTGACATCTCGTTTCCCACAGCCAATCTACCTCGGCACCCCACGGATCCAAGTAGAAGTTGCCTCCTACCTCAGAAACTCTCCTGATCCCGAACGACGGTCTCGTGCGGAAATCATTCTATCAAGTCCGGTAGTGACTGCCTTCCTTGAGAAGGGGCGAAAGACTAGAAGCCAAAAATACCCCTGATGCCAAGCTCAAAGACTCGCTCCAGTGCCTCCGCAGGCAGAGTGCTTGAGCCATCCGGATGCAGTGCCGCCAAATGAGATCGATGCATTGCAATAGATTGACTGAATCATGAAGCCAGCTCGTTCCGCGACGGGCTGCGGCAATGCGGATGAGTGAGTCTCGCGCGTGGGGCTCACGCAACTCGACGGGGTTGGCTCTGTCGGGGAGAGTGCGATGTGATGAAAGCGATTTAGTGAATGTGGCGTACATCTGGTCGCAGTAAGTGTTGGGCCAGCCTTATCCTCTCATCGCCGAGGGGCGTCAGCGATGGGAGGGTGTCGCATTTATTACCGAGCTTTCTCATGCCAGATTTCCATCAACTCCCGCCTCCCACCCATTCCCAACTGCTCGTACATCCATTTCATGGCTTGGATGTCCTCCAGTCCCGGCTCAAACCCTTCCACTTGCATCTCAGTGAAGATCCATTCGCACGCCTGACATAGCAAGTCGCGGATGTGTGGGTCCCGATGATGCTCCGGCCCAGACTGAGGAGCCAGTTGACTGTGTTCGGTCTTGGTTTCGGAGTCGATGAATCTTGCATACAGGCTAAGTGCCCCGCCGTAGAGCTCGACACTTGGGGCTTGCTGGGCAAGCTCGCTCGTGTCCCTCAGGAACTGCTTGAATATTCTCTTGACGCTGTCGAGCTCAAACGGCCGCAGCCTATTTTGGTATGCTAGATAGGGCGACTGGAACTGGGACGGCGGCAGAAGCCGCTGTCTCATGAGAATCGCATGCGGCTGGTGGGGGTGGTAGAATCGTGTCTGCAGTCGCTTGTCGTAGAGCGACGGCTTTCCAGACGACCGAGTACTTTGGAGCGAGAGTTCGTGATAGACATGGTAGATGTTCATGTAGTCTTGTCGGGTCCATCGCTGTCCCTTCAGATGGGCGCAATCGATCTCGAGAACGTCTCGGATCTTCACCCGGTTCAGCGATTCTTTATCACCGTTGCAACTGTCGCTGGGAAGCAGTCGCAGAATGCTCAGTGCGGCGTCGAGGCTCAGATCGCTGCAGAATAGCTGGAGTAACTTCGAGAGCACTGACTTTGGCACCCTGATCTCGAGCGGCTCTGTGCTGGCTGACCGAAGCAACGCCTGGATATCCTCGATGCGCCGGTCGCGGCCCAACTCGACAACCATGTGCTCCAGCATCGTCTGTAGCGCTTCGTCGTGGCGGTGGATTTGTATCCGAAGATCGTCGAGATTGTGGCAAGAGACTACGGCCGAGAGCCGGCTACTGGCCCCATTGTGTGACTTTGGGAGTTCTGTGGGTGTGACTGCTGTCGACTGGCTTTCGTGTGTCTTGAGTTGGCTTCGGAGCGAGGTCATGGCGGCGTGGGTGCTGAAGAGAATGTCTTCTGCACGGGCGAAATCGCCCATCGCTGTGTAGAGGCGTAGCATATCGGTGCGCTGCGAGAGGCTGAGCTCGGTGATTGCTTGTGAGTGCGCATCATTTGGCGGGCTCCTGGGCCGCTTCCGTCGTCGAGCGCCTCCTCTTAGGCCTTGGTTGGTGGGCGATGAGGGTCCGGCAGCTATTTTTGCTTCGAGCACACCGAGTAGTTCGCCAGCCACCTTGGCTGAGCTACTCAGAATCGAGGTGGCTGCCCACAGAATCAAGTATCCTGGGTCCAGCTGCGTCGAAGGAGGCTCTCGGCGCCTGGCACTCGGCGTCGCTGCAATAGTTCGGAGAATTTGCAGGGCCGAGGCTCTCTGGCCGTTTTGCAGAAAGATCCGCGTCAGTGTCTTGAGAAAGAACGGCGTCAAGTGCGCCTTTCTGCTCCTTAGGAACTTGAGAATGTCGACGGCGATGAGGAGGGCTTTCGAGTGGTTGGTTCTTGTGAGGTTGTGCAGGTACATTGCCAAAACATCTGCGGGTATCCCCACGGTGCCCGGGGTTTCCTTGGAGAGCAGGGCAAGCGTAATGTCGCTGGAAGGCAGTGTCTGAGAGTCCCAGTGATGTTTCAGAACCTCCCAGCGAGCCTGGCTGGCTTCTCGCGGGCTGGTCGATGCACGCTCTTCAATCTGGTTGTAGATTGAATTAGCTTCGTGGGATCGTCCGCGCTCCAGTGACGCAACCATTTGCCACTTGAGACAGCCCGTCGGAATGGACAGGCCTGTGGACTGCAGCAACTCGGAGCAGCGCTTCATTTGGCCGGGTGATTTGGTTTTCGTGAATGCATACATGAAGGCCTCGAAGCAAAGGCCAATGTCGTGGGCTTGGGTATCTTGGCTGGTGCCGTCGGGTTGTGCGGCGGGCTCCGCTTGGGTGAGTCCGAGTCTTTGCAGCTCGGCCCGAAACATGTCAAAGAGGCTTCGGATCATTGCCGTGTCTTCCGATGCTCCATAGAGTCGTGCATAGCGAGTATAGATCGGGAATGGGTTGCGCAGGTTGCTTGAAAGACTGTCCATCAGATCCAGCGCGACTGCGGCTGGCCCTCTGAGATGGATCCAGTCCTGGAAGTCGCTGGCCAAGACAGTATCGAGCTCGAGCCACTGGCGGGCTTCGTGATCAGTGATAGACTCCCAATCGTCCTCGGAGAAGCGCAATGCAGGCTCCAAGAGCTCTTGACCGAGCGCTCCAGGACGCCGATCGCCAAGTTGGATGACATGGTACGCTGGGGGAGGACCACGGGCACTGCGCAGATCGATCGATTCGATTGCTGCACTGGAAGCGGGCTGCGAGAGGGCACGATTCTGGCTTGGACGAGGCGTCGGCGAGGAGGCTGCGAACGACTGAGGACGACCTGGCGGCCCAAGTTGCTGTTGCTGCTGCGACACAGCGAGAGTAATGGTGCGTCTGCAAGCCCAATGGACGCTCCTGAATCTTGCAGATGCCAACATGGCCAAGATGCAAATCCGGTTTGGGTCGATCTGGTGAGGGTTGCGAGCAGCAGCCTTGGCTCGGGTTGTGGCTTTCGAGTCCGAAGTTGCTTGCAGGCCGGCAAGACACTGGATAAAACAAAGCGCAGACGGATGGGTCCACCTCGGCTGGCGATTCGCCTGGCAGGGTCGAGTTCTAGCGGCAGCTTGCTGGAACAGCGACCAGGCCATCAAGCGATCGCAGGACGGAAACATTTGATGGAGCGCAGATCTGTCTTGCCAACCCAGATGACCACACGTGACAGCTGCATGAACGAATCAATCGGTGGATCGGTTGGCTGGTTCGCTGGGGACGAATGTGCCGCAGCGAGACTGGGGTTATAAATTCGGGTTTATTCAATTGAGCACTGAACTATTTTGAATTCGTGATGAAGCGGCTGCCGCACACACCAGGCTCGAACTGCGAGCGAGGGCCGGCACAAGAAAGACAGGACAGGACAGGACAGGACAGGACAGGACAGGACAGGACAGGACAGGACAGGACAGGACAGGACAGGACAGGACAGGACAGGACAGGACAGGACAGGATAGGACGGGGTCGACTATTAGCGGCGGCCAAGGCGAGCATCACGCTTGCGCTGCCAGGCGGTGCGGACAACATCACGGATGCGGGACTCTTCCTGCTTCCAGTTGAGGGTGCCGCAGTTCAGGAGGTTCTCGACCTCCTCAGGCTTGTACTGGAACTGGCCAAAGCCAATGTCGTTAGGGTAGAACTCGGGCATCTCGGGGTTGGGCAGGATGGGCATGTAGGCAACGGTCATGGGATGCGTGGCATTGCGGGCGCCGTAGATGTTGGCGCCGGTGGGGTTGTTCGGAGTCATCTCGTAGACCTGCAGGTAGCGGTTCTTGTACTTTTCGCGGAGCGACTCGGCCGTGTTAGGGACTCGGGCAACACCGGGGGTGGGTTGTTCTTGAGGAGGAGGTGCAGCCGAGGCAAGCTTCATCGAGAGACCCTTGCGCTTGCCAAAGGATTCAATGTCGGGAGTCACGACGTTGCGCTCGACATCGACACTCGAGTCAAAGACAAAAGCAATGTCGACGTTGCGGCCCTCGCGGGTGAGCACGTACAGGGGCTGGTTGTTGTCTGGTCCGGCATCGACCAGCTGGATGCGCTTCGAGTTCTTGATGCCAGGGGGAGTCTTCTCGGGGCCCTCCTCGTACATATAGTTCCAGTTGTACGAGGCGTGGAAGGGATGGATGTTCAGCAGCTGCTTAAGCCACAGGCTGGCGTTGGGCTGGATGAGAGTGCCAAGGAATTCCTTGAGCTTGGCCTGGACAGTCGACGTGGTCTCGGAGCGCTGGAAGGTCTGGATGGTGGTGGTCAGGGGCGCACAGATGGCGCTGCCGGTCATGCCGATGATGAGCGAAAAGTTCTGTTCAGGTACGACGTTGATGGACTTGCCGTTGACGAACTTTCTGCCAAAGGCCCAGGTGGGAACCCAGGCTATCAGAAGCAGGGAAGCAGAGGCAGGGGCAAGTGAAAGGGATGTCAGTATCATGCAGAAGTGGCCGCCGCCGCAGACTGGCCATTGTCCACCGGGCTGAGCACGGCCGATGGACAGATCGCATCGCTCCCTCGAGTCAGCCAACTCGCATCGCTCCCTCGGGTCAGCCAACTCGCATCGCTCCCTCGGGTCAGCCAACTCGCATCGCTCCCTCGAGTCAGCCAACGACACGCGTGAGCTCGGGATCCGGCCCAAGGCTCTCAACAGGACAGCATGCTTGCCTTGGAGCTCGTCACAGCCAAGCTGGAAGGGAGTGATTTCGAACCACTGCCACCAGGCGCAGGGGCTGTTTGGATCGCGGGGATCAAACTCGGACTTTTCTTTCAAGGCATCGCGGGTTTCGTACGTCTTCAGCATGGCCTCGTACTCTTCCTTTGGAAGATCGGGGTCGAACTTGTCGGCCCAGGGGCGTTCGTGGCGGGTGCACGTGTAGATGGGCATCGGGTTCTGGCCACCCTCGAGGAACTTGCTGTGGTGGCTGAGCTTGAAATGATCGTCGTCCCAGTTGCCCGAGATACCGCCGTAGAAGAAGCAGTTCATGATGCAGCCGCAGGTGTCAATGACACCGCGGGGGAGATCAAGGACCTTCTTGAGAGCCAGGCCGCTGAAGACCTTGTGGACACGCTTCTCAAGATCTTCTTGGAGAATCTGGTAGAGGTGGATGGGGTCGGCGGGGTGGTGGACGATGGTGCGCTTGATGTGTTCGATCATGTTTGGGACAGAGCGACCGGAGGTGGTGAAGTACGTAGCGAGGGTGAGGCAGCCGCCGCTGACGCCTGGCCAAGACGATCGAGGGCAAGGAAGGGGTACGAGTTGGGGTAAGTACCGGCGCTCTAACGGCGACCATGCAGTCAGCAGGTACGGGGTCTGGCAAGCAACATATGCTTTGCTAAAGCCCGTCCGGACCCACGTTCTCTCAAGCCGATGCGGACGACGAAGGAGCAACGGCAGTCAATGCCCTGCAAAATACGCACCGGCCATGTACATGATGCAGTCCCAGAATCCAGAGTCGTAGATGCCCTTGCAATATCCTGTGCCGTTGAGGGTTTGTTAGCAAGCAGGTTCTCTGGATGGCGCTGCACCAACAAGCAGGTCGCCACGAGGCGGTGTTTGGACATTGGGCGGACAGGCAGGACCTCAGTGCGGCCGGAAGGAGGAATCTCTGGGAGGCTTACCAGCGGTAACGGTCATGGACTTGAAGGCGCCACCGCTGCCGGTGATGGCAATAACGGGGATGTCGTCGGGGTGGATGTTCTCGACGGGCTCGCCAATGAAGCGCGCAAAGGCCTCTCTCATGAACTCCTTGCGTTCCTTCTGGAACTTTTGCTCCTCAACAGGAATAGTGTTGTCGTGGCTGCAGCGAGCGGTACGATGAGAGAGAGGCACGGTGAGACATGGGTGGATACGGGTCCAGGCGACAACGGCGTTTGGCAACAGCGCTCGGCAAACAGCGGTGGAGGACAACAAGCGGCCGGCACTCACGACACAGTGACTTGCTCAATCTTCAGCTCGGGATGGAGGTCCGGGTTGTCGATCTCAGTGGGGTACTCGCCCTCCATGCGGTTGACGGCCTCGTAGATGGAGGACGTGTCCCGCACGGACTCGGGGATGAGGGACTGGATGAAGCTGGCCATGGCGATGCTGGCGGGTGGACGGGAGTGTGTGGAGACGGGCGGGAAGCTGGACAGCGATGCAAGACAACGGAGCCGGGCGGAGGAGCAGGCGAGCAAGCCAGCCGGCCAGGGAGGACGTTCGTCTTTTGTATTGGATCGCAGCCCAGCCGAGGGGGGCGACGGAGACGCCGCCACGTGAATGCGAACAAGCGAGGCTTGCTCCGAGTCAGCGCGTGTCTTCTTGGCGGACTGGGGGCAAGGGACACCAGGTACAATCGATGGACAGGACGAATGGATACAACGGATGCAGCTTGTGCAAAAGATGTGTATGGATTCGACGGCCGACGCAGCCCGGACGGTCGGAGCTCAGCCGATATCTTGGCGAGCGGCGAGACAAAGAGAGCCGTCGTCGCCTCCCCTGCCCAGCCAGCTGCTGGTGCGAGCCACCTCAGTAGACTGTGCTTTCGAGGCTGTTGAGCGAGTTGGTCGAGGCGATCGCCGGCGCCTGGAACAGGTCCCGCTCGTATTTCGAGAACTTGCCGTAGTCTGTCCGCATCGACACGTACGGCAGCAGCAGGTTCGTGGCGATCTGGGAGAGATATCCCTCATTGATGACGGTCTTGAGGCTCTCGGGCTTGACGATAAAGAGATTGCCGAGCTCGCGCAGCATATCAAACCGCTCCTCGAGCTTGTCGATGCCCCAGCTGCTGAACATTTCATGGTACCGAGACAGATCCCTTTGCGGCCGGCATAGAAACGGGCGATTCAGGTGGATCAACCAGCGATCCAACAGGCGATCCAACGAGCGATTCAGGTAGCAAATCGGCTCTCCAGAGCGCCACCACCGCTTGGGACACTTACTTGGCAAGGATCAGGCTGCCTGCCTGGCTGACAGGGTACCTTTTGTAGTGCTCCAGCAGGAGGCTGTTCGACAGTGTGGCGACTAAGTGTTCACTCTAGCCCGGCTCGACCATGTCCATACATAGCGGGCAAAGTGACTGCCGACGGCCGACCCGTACCTGTGAAACGAGTTGCCAAGCTCAAGCAGCACCGTCTTTGCGTTCTCAGGATCAAGGCTCTGAACAATGATCTTGTGGATCTTCTCGACAAAGTCGCAGCACTGTCCGCAAACCTAATATCGTTCATACAGCCGAGAATCGGCGAGCAACAGTTTCTCCTCAGCATCTCTGTGTGCGTTGCATCGCTGACGGCCCAACAGAATGCACTTTGTTCATGCAACCAGCGCCGTACTTGCGTCACTGTGTTGTTGGCGCCATAAGATTCATCCCTGGGCTTGAAGTCGGCTTTTTTCTGTCGGCCGAGCAGCGAAACAATCCAGTTGATGCTCGCTAGAAAGTAGATATCAACCTCGTCGTAAGCAATTGATATTTACAGCGCCGGCTCGGCCAGCCGTCCTCGTTGGTGAGCCGTGTACCTTCGATCTGCTTTTGGATCAGACTGTTGACCAGGGTTTCGGTCATCTCGATAAACTCGTTTTTGACCAGGACACACTCTCGGTGCACAACCGGTGAGATGAGTATGGTTGGCAGCTGGTTTTGGTCGAGGAAAAGGAGGGTGGTGGGTCAATCGGCACTATTCCGCGTCTGCAAGCCATAGAGAGCTGGTACGGGATGCAGCAGCGACCCTCGGACTTTGGCTGCACCCACGAATGGCACTCACCACGCATGTCTGAAAATGCAGCTGAACGAGATGTAGGATCTGAAAGCATATCTTGACAAGCGGAATGTAGTGCAAGTCGGGTTCCACTTTGGCATCGACCATCGTGACTTCCTCGATGATGCTGCATCGTCAGGCCAGAGATTAGCATCGCTTCACAAGCAATTCCATGCATCAGCGCTGCCCATGGCTTCGGAGACATCATGTTGGCCTTGGCGGGTACACTTTACCTGTTCAGCGACGCCTCAACGTAGCGAGTCCCGGTGGCCTCGATGAAGAACCGGAACAGCGAGGCAGACATGTTCGGGCTGTGGAGCCAGACAGCGTCAGTCCAGTGTGTCAGTCCAGTGTGGCAGAACGATCCATGCTGCTACGGCAAGCATGGCTCCCTTGGGGGCATGCTCGTACAGGAAGAGCGGTGAACCCTTGCTTACAGCTCCTTGGCCGATGCCAGTTCGTGGCAGCGTCTGGTTGACTCGTAGTGGAACTCGATGAGCTTTATGGTTAGCTCCACCGAGGGCAGCCCGAGCTCTTCGGGGGTCTTTTCGCCCTCGTCCTCCTGGGAATCTCCAAGAAGATTCAGGCCACTGGCTTTGAGGATAGAGACCATTGGCTTGCCATCCTTCTTTGGCTTCAGGCGATTTGACTTTGGAGACGTAGTCGGCATGCATCGTGGATGAACGCACAACGATGCAGTCAGAATCGAGCAAGCACATTTCGTCTGCTGTATTTGGCCGCCCTCGCACAGTCCATTGCACTGTTTCCGAGATTCTGTTGCCGCCTGGGCAAAGGCCATACCAGTCCGATGAAGAACGGCGCCAGGGCTTCGTCAAAGCGATCGAATAAGCTCCGGTGCTCAACATCAATGTAGCGATCGCCCTCGGTGTATGGCACAAAGAGGTCATTGAAGGCCCTGTCGATGCCGGAGCCCAGGGCCAGGGTCTCGCTCTGGGCAAAGATGGTTTCTTCATCGAACCGATGCAAGTCGTTCACGAGACTCGAGGTGGCCGAGTGTGAAAACGCCAACTTTCGCAGGTAAAGCAGAAACGACTCTGCCTCGGCGTTGGACAGCTGCGTTTCAAGATAGCTTTGGATCTATCCGGAAAGAGTGTCGGTAAGCCGCAGGTGGCTGTCGGGCCAACTTCTGGAACTGCACTTGCGAATTACTTCCAGCACAGGGCAGTCTAATCGTTATCGCCAACATGCACCCTCCACGAATCACTCCTCCCCCGACATACCGATTGCGCAAAGATTCGCTGCAGAAACTGCTGGAGGACAGAGTGCGCGTTCGGAAATACGGCCGAGAGAATCTCCCATTCCTTCTTGACCACATTTAGGATCTCGGCGTAGAGTCGGATGAGGCCCAGATCGGTTGCTTGTGATCCGCGGGCTTTCTCAGAGCTTCCACGAGCTGTTTCGGATCTGTTTTAGACAGTGGGATCAGTCGAGGGAGTTTGGCAAACGAACGCGGTGATGTTTATCCAGTCACCGGTCTGTCTCTCCCTAACCTCATTCCGAATACACGTCTTGCACAGACGGGTTGAGGTGCGGAGCGTTGGAAGGTACCTCGATGGAGAGCTCTCGTGTGGATGGTACAGCTTCAGATCCTTGATGAAAAAGTCATGCTGGTTGATGTACATCTGAACGCAAGAGTTGCCTCCGTTGAAATCGCACAGAATCTTGGCACATTGCTGGAGCCAAATCACCCGGCACCCCCGTCCCAGGTGAACCCAGCGCAGAGAAGACCGCCGAGATTGTGATGGTTTCCAGTGCGATGACAGGTTCGGAACAGGGAAAGGATCACGGATCCAAGATGAAGGAGGGCGCAAGAATCAGCATTGGGGGTTTGGGCCACTGCCCCAGCCAAGGCGATATCGGGCGGCAAATGCGCCACCTACGTTCATGAACTCGATGTTGTGGTTCTTGTAGGCGGCATCGAATTCTTCCAGGATGCTCTTCTCGAAATCTTCGCTGTATTTTTCAATGTTCATTTTGGCCTGGCTCGTCGTTTGGGGCGGGTTCAGGGCTGCGTCAGCGACCGGACAATCGCCGACACCTCGGTCCCTGCAGACCGCTTCGTTTCATGTATATATACTCCACAGCCTACCGTCTCGGTTCCATGGAGTTCAATCTCCTTGGCCACAATGAGAAGCCGACGCAGCATGATGGCGACCTGGCAAATCGAATCGCGATCGCTGTCAGCATTATATGCGCTTTGGAGTTGAACAGCCCGATCATGAATCGCACGTTTGTTTCAGCGAAGCATCCCGGCCAAGTGGCAAATGCAGAGTTACGCCCCCACAAGGTCTCGATCCGTCGGACTCGAGAGGAAGGCGGCTGCATGACGCACCTTGTACTTTCCCTCGTATCCTGAGGAACGCAAATCGTCCAAGTGGCCCCACTGGCCAACGTTGAACTGCATAAACGAATGGATGATGCTCTTGGCTTCGGTCGCGCGGCTGATCTGTTTGTCAATGATTTCGAGCTGCTCGCCTGGCGATACGGCGATTCGGCGTCAGCGAAGCGGTATTGAGTTATCGGTAACATTCGCCAAGCTCGGTCACATCTCCTAAAGCAAAACTTGTCCAGCACGAAATCAGACATACCAATGCGAATAGCGGTATTTCCGACCTCGCCAAGCCCAACTTCCAGTGTTTCAAAGGCTGATTGAACCTCCTGAACACGCGAGGTGCCATCGAGACGGTGAGTCAAAGACTGCGCTAATCGCAGTGCTTCGAGTGCAACACCCACGCATCTTTTTAAGTCGAAGCATTCCTCGTAGCTCCCACGTAGTTATCCCACGCCTTCTTCCTGGCTCAACCGAGGGGACAAACCGCACCTCAAATTCCTTACTGAACTCGCGAAACTTGGCTTTGCGCGAGTTGTCAGTCACTTGCGCGGCGTCCTCAAGATCGTCGATTTTGTTTTGCACTTTCTTGCGCAACTTGAGGAGCTCATCCACGGACAGATCGTAAATGCGGATGAGGGGCTGGGGGTCAAACTCTGCGCGAGGTCGAATACACGTTTGCGGACGGACGGTAGATGAGGGGGAGAGACGCAAGAATGGTTGGAATAAGGGTGAGTGCACGAATGCGTGCAAGCAAACCAAAAGCACCAGGAGGACTCGGGCTCTCAAGCACCAGATGCCACCCATTTCGGTCTCGTGCATGCAGGCTCCGATCCCCCACCTTTCGACGAAGTATCAAAAGTCTCGCTGGCTTTGGACGACAGATTGTCGATAATATCCTTTGCAAGCATCTTGCCCTGTTTTATCAACACAGCAGTGTGAACCAAGGCATCCGCGGGTTTCTGACGCAACGTACCGCAGTCTATCCCGACGATTCCTGGCATGCATTCCTCCCGAGCAATGTTTGGGATAATTGCCGATTCCCACGCTCGGAAACGCGCAACTGTCGATCATTCGCATGCACCCAAGCCGACGATGCTTCGAATTCTGTTACCTTGAAGGCGTCCAGCTTGATGACGTCTTTGACAGCAAGCACCTGCTGCTCGTTGGTCGGGGCTTTGCCTTTGGACATTTCGTACACCAGTGACGAGCGCAAAGGATGCAATAATGGTGGTTGTGTTGGTGGAGACGACTACAGCGATAGAGTGGGTGGTGGAGCCAACTAGAGTTGAGAAGCAGGCGCAGCAGATCAATGGCAGATCGAGGACCAAATGCGCCGCTGGCCAGGCGCCAAGCAAGCAGGCACACTCTGATCGGATGACACCCAATGCTCTCTGGAGCCATGGCCATCTGCCACACGCTTGGCCTTCGCTCCAGTGTACCCAGTCGCTCAATCTCGAGCGCCGACTGGAAGAGTCGGATTACACTCCGGGCTCACTCCAGAGAGCTACAAGACCCCGAGCAGAAACCAGTACAGCCACGAATGGCGCGGGAGGTCTGAGAACAACAGAGGGAGACGGTTCTCTAATCGTGTTCCTGTGCGTGCCGTGCTGACTGAAATGCACAAGGGACAGTATATGTCCAGCTACAGCCAACGAGCCTGCAGCCAACGAGTCTGTAGCCAACGAGTCTGTAGCACGTTTGTTGGTGCCGACGAGTTGGCAGACAGAGCCATCTACCCCTCCAGGGCGGCCAGGTCCTCGTCATCCTCTTCCTCGGGGGCATTGTCATCGTTTTCATACCCGCCGTTACCGCCGCTGCAGGATATGATCCAGTCGGCCAAGTCCTCATTCAAATGCACCCGGATTGCCTCTCGATCAACCTTGGCGACATCGATATCGTCGAGCGATCGTCCCGGGTCCTGGTTGTCCTGCGGCACCACAAAGACGGCCTCCCACGCCTGCGTCGTCGACTCGATAAATGCGCCCTCCTTCCGCAGGTTGGCTTGCGAAAAGACGGTCGAGGGCCGGGGTGATCGCAGAAGCAGCCTATACGAGTACCGCATCGACAGCACGGCGATGACGAGAAGATCCCTGGACGCTTGCTTGCTCTCGTAGATGGAGTGGAAGAGCAGCGCGATTTCTTTCCAAGCCAGGTAGTCGTTGCTGCGGATGTGGAGGTATTCTCGGTAGCAGGTGAGTGACTTGATAAAGTGGTGGTTCAGGCGGTAGATCTGGGCGATGAGAAAGTAGTAGCCTGGCTCGCGGTTCGGCTGTGGTCGTGGTGATGACGGTTGGGGTGACGGAAGGAGGGGAATCGGATCCAGAGTCAGAAAATACTAAAAACGATATATCCCGGTAGCTTGACGTCTGTCTGGATCGTCGATGACTGTGCCAGTGAGCCCATGGCGCATATGAGCATCGCACTTTGCCCTGGCCTTGAGCATCTCATGCTCGCATTTTGATCCGCCGCGGGCCTACCTCCGCGGGTTTCTCGATCCACGCCAGCGCCTCTTCATTCCGGCCGAGGCGTAGACAACACCGTGCGCCAATCTCGCAGATTTCCTTGATCTGAATGGGTTTGGGCCGGGCGGCGTTGTGCTTGACAAACTCGGCAACGAGACCCAGACACTCTTCATACTTGCGCTGGAGATACAAAATCTCGATGCCGTTGATGATTTGGTTCGGGCCAAGCTTTTCACCGAACCGCGCTGAGACATCGAGCGAAGCGCCTAACAGCCACTGGATGATGGCGATGATAAACAGTTGGCAGAGCGACACGAACGGAGCGATAGAGGGAGAATGTGGATAGCGAGCGATGGTCAGCACGGCCGACAGGCGAGGGCTGAGGGACAGACGACTCATCTCGATGAAGATTCCCCCATCGGACGACGGGCATCTTGATTTTCAGCAACGTACTCCGCGCGGAAGTGCCCGAGCAGCAAAGTCGGTGTCGATGACATGCCGGTTCCGCTTTGGGGTCTGTTCGAACAGATCGTCCGAGTCGTCGAACTGGAAGATGCCGTGGGACTCGCTCGAGTCCTCCTGGACAGGTTGGTCTGTCATCCGGTGCAGGGCCGTGCTTGGGCTGGAAGCGGCGATAGGTAGCTCGGCAGCTCGGCAGCGATGATCGGCTTGTCGATCGGCAGGATCGGTGTTCTGGATCGGGATTGACTGGGATGAGGTGAAATGGAGGGCCGAAAGTGTATTCCGGGAGGGACATCATGTGAAGTGCTCGTGACCAGCCGTCCCGGAAACGATCGTCGTCAGCGCAGCCATTCATTCGGTCGCTGTTTCCTGTTGATCCACTTGCCCACTTGCCTACTTGCCCACTCGCCCACTTGCCCATCCGCCATGTCCAGCGACTCTGAAGTCCAGGTCGAGTTCCCGCCCATCACGGTGCAGCATGTCCGCAACTGCGAGTTTGGCTCGTGGTATCCCAACTTCCGCAAAGTCTCGATCAAGAGCCACGTCATCTCCCTGACTCCAGCCTTTGTGGACTATCTCCTCCAAGACGGCGTCTTCCTGCCGCTGGACAGGTAGGATGCGATTTGAGGGAGACAAATGATGGTGATGGCGGTGACGGAGGGAGAGCTCATGCCCACCGAGAGCAGTGGTATCAATCTGCCTGCCAAGGTGCCCATGGCTCGCTGGGATGCCTGAGTGATCGCAGCAAATCCCATCTTGGATCGTCGGCAGCGAGTGGTTGGCGAGCATGCGATTCGCTCTGTCTATAACCAGCACCGTCACCCCCGATGCAGTGCCGGCCAAGTTCAGCCATCCTACCATGCAACCATATCCGATGACTGGGACGGGGACGAGAGTGCTTTCCAAGAGCCCTCGGGCGATGGCGATGATGGCGATGATGGCGATGACGATGATGGCGATGATGATGGCGACCAGGTCGAGGTTCCACAGTTCCCTGAGCTCGACCAGACCATCATGGATGCAATCGACGATTTGGGCGGAGCCTGCTTCCCCAAGCTGAACTGGAGCTGCCCAAAGGTAGGCTGTCTTCACGATGCCGCCGGCTGCAATCTTGGATATCGGGGCTGTGTCATCAAACACATGGATGCTGTGCGCTTGGCAGTTTCTAATCTCGGGATCCAGTCTCGCATCAAGCGCACAGCATCCATGAGTCACAGCAGCTCTCCTCATGGTGCCGCTGCCATATGAACGGACGTTGGGCTTGATGTGGGCTGCTTCGTTCGCCCGCCCGCTTATTCCATACTTTTGTCGTTGGCTGCAGGATGCCTCATGGATGGCGCTGTCACAGAGCCTCAAGTGCACGACGCCGTCCGACATATATCTGCTTCTCAAGTCATCGGACTATATCTCGCACGATCTGCTGCAAGCCTTTGAGTACTGCGTCGATCACACTGGCAGCAAGCCCAGCGACGGTGAAGGCGAAGGCACCAAGAAGGAGCAGCCGAAACGACAACCGCTCGAGGGCGCTCACCTGGTGCTGCGAAAATGGTACAGCCTGGACTTGTCGATGGAGTACCGCTGCTTCGTGCGGAATCGACAGCTGATTGCGATCAGCCAGCGAGACCATGTGAACTACTACGACTTCCTGGCGGAGCAGGAGCAAGAGACTGTCTCGCTCTTGAACGACTTTTTCAACACCCACATCAAGGATCAGTTCCCGGATCCAGACTGTAATTATCGATTGCGGCATATCCTGCGGGCGTTCTTTGGCATGCCGTGCACACCCTGCGCCGATGCGATCCCTCAGAGCATGGAGTGTTCTGATGTGTTCCACTGCCGATGCCACACTCTCACCAACTAACTCGCCGTCGAACATCGTGTCGTCTCCAGACGTCTTTGACATATACATCAACAAGACAAACAAAAAGGTCTTCCTGATCGACTTCAACCCGTTCAGTCCCACGACCGACGGTCTGCTCTTTGACTGGGCCGAGCTTCTGACTCGTACGTATGGCCATCGGCTGGCTGGACTGGAAGGTTTGCTGTTCAGATGCCCGAATCCAGACTGGACCAGGACTCACGACGCCATCGCTCCTTCCCAATGTCATCACAGTGGATACACTTCAGTTCCGGATCATCAAGTCCAGGGGTCAGGCGTCCCAGTCGCTCCAGCCCGCCCATGCCACAAATCGACTTCCCAAAGATGTGATCGATCTGTCGGACGGAACCAGCATCGCCGAGTTTGCAGCCCGGTTCAAGGAGGAGGTTGAGAGGGCGGCGTGAGGGCCCAGAGCGGGATCGGGCGCTGGTTGATGCTATGCTGTCCAAGAGCGGGTGCCGTCATTGCAGCGCTGCCAATGGATTGTCCACCGAATCTCTTCAGTTCCCGGTGAGGAAGCCCGTCTTGGGCATCGGGCATGGGAGGGAGGTACACTTTATTCAGAAAAAAACGGGACAATATAGCCGTTTCCATGAACATGTAGTATGTGCTGTGCTTGCGTCAAGCAAAGCCACAAGAAATAAAACAGATCACTTTGGCAGCCTCCGAGTGAAGACCGCCGGTCGCTCTCCGATCTCCACAATCGACCTGCACACTGTGATCATGTTGCGCGCCGCATTGACGTCGCGATTCCACACTGTCCGGCAGCTGGGATTCTTGCAGCTCCTGACAAAGTGGGAATTCGCAACACTGGGCGCATCGAGTCCTTCCAACCGAACTGGCTCCAGGCACTTGGAGCACATCGGCGACCCAGACCCCAACCGCACCACTTGGATTGGCATCGATCCTGGAGTCGGCTCCATCTTCATGGCGGTCATCCAAGCACCGAGCCACCAAGACGAGGTGGTCTCA